>NC_142867.1:135669166-135977083 GCF_051225735.1 Oryctolagus cuniculus
TTAATATGTCAGCTGACATGCCTAAGTAGAATGCCGAATTCGTTTTGCGTTTTCTTGGGCCTTTGTGTAGGGGAGGGATGCTGGGTGCAAGGCAGGTTGACAGCTCCACCAGGTGAGGGTCTGGCCTGCTTCTTTGGGCCAGCTTCTAGAACTGTCTGTGTCTCAGTTTCCTGGTCTGGAACAGGGGACACCAGTAGAGCCTTTGTCATCGGCTTCCATGAGGTTAAGATGGCACTGGCTGAGCCGGTGCCGCGGCTCACTAGGCTAATCCTCTGCCTTGCGGCGCTGGCACACCGGGTTCTAGTCCCGGTCGGGGTGCCGGATTCTGTCCCGGTTGCCCCTCTTCCAGGCCAGCTCTCTGCTGTGGCCAGGGAGTGCAGTGGAGGATGGCCCAAGTGCTTGGGCCCTGCACCCCATGGGAGACCAGGAGAAGCACCTGGCTCCTGCCATTGGATCATCGGCCATTGGAGGGTGAACCAACGGCAAAGGAAGACCTTTCTCTCTGTCTCTCTCTCTCTCACTGTCCACTCTGCCTGTCAAAAAAAAAAAAAAAAAAAAAAGATGGCACTGGTGCATGCAACGTGTGTACCATGGTCTGTGTCACACAGCGGGCTCGAATTGTGTTAGTTTTCATGTTTCGTGGCTGTTGTCAGCTACTGCGGGCAGTCTTGGGCTTCTGTCAGGCTGGAGGCTGGCGCTGAGCAGTGGTGATGGGATGCTTGTGGATACAGACAAGAAGGTCTTTGGCTTCCTTCTGGCGAGCCTCATGGTCATGGGCGCTCTGTCCTGTGTGCAGGGCCCCGTGTGGACTTGGGCCCTGGCCATTTGTGTGCTGAGCCATCACGAGTCAGGTTTAACTATGATTCAGGTCCTGTCTTTGTTCCACTACCCTGGTTTGTGCCTAAGTTGATGGTTCATTTTGTTTACCTGGTTATTTAACTAGTAGTTCTCCCTGACCTGGGGGCTACTTGTTTGCACTCCATTCTCTCTTTTAACTCCATTTCTCACTCTTTAACAGCAAGGCCTTAAAAAAAGTCTTTTTTTTTTTTTTTAATTGTGGTCAAGGAATCAATGCTGTGGTACCCTGGGTGAAACCATTGTTGGTATTGTTGGTGATGCCAGCATCCCATATTGGAGCTTAAGTGTCAGTCCTGGATCTTCTTTTTTTTTTTTTTAAGATTTATTTTTTATTTATTTGAAAGTCAGAGGTACACACAGAGAGAAGGAGAGGCAGAGAGAGAGAGAGAGAGAGAGAGGTCTTCCATCTGATAGTTCGCTCCCCAGTTGGTCGCAATGGCCAGAGTTGCGCCAATCCGAAGCCAGGAGCCAGGAGCTTCTTCTGGGTCTCCCATGTGAGTGCAGGGGCACAAGCACCTGGGCCATCTTCTACTGCTTTCCCAGGCCATAGCAGAGAGCTGGAAGTGGAGCAGCTGGGTCTTGAACTGGAGCCCTCATGGGCTCCAGCACTGCAGGTGGCGACTTTACCCTCTATGCCACAGTGCCCTAGTCCTGGATCTTCCATTTATTATCCAGCTCTCTGCCAAGGTGCCTGGGAAGGCAGCTGAAGATGATCCAAGTCCTTGGACCCCTGCCATCCACCAGGAAGGAAAACATGGATGGAGCTCCAGGTTCCTGGCATCAGCCTGGCCAACTCCTGGATGTTGGTACCATTTAGGGAGTGAACCAGTGGACGGAAGATCTCTCTCTCTCTCTCTCTGTCTCTTTCTTTCTCCCCTTCTCTCTCACTTTCTGCTTGTCAAAAATAAATAAATAAGTAAATCTTTAAAAAAAATTGTGGTCAGATCCCATAGAAGTTACCATGTAACCATGATTCAATGCACCGTTCAGTGGCATTAAGTACATTTAGCTGTGGGGCACCCATCACCATCATCTTCTTCCAGATCTCTTGCTACCACACTGAGACTGTACCCACTGAACACGAACTCCCCCTGCCTCCAGCGCCTGGAGTCTCATTCTCCTTTCTGCCTCTGTGAACCTCACCACTCCAGATCTCTGACAGGTGTGTGTCTTTGGGAGCAAACACAGGTCTTTGAACTAAAGGACTTTCTGCGAGAGATTTGTTTAGGATTTCTAGCACACGCAGCCTTCTTTCTTTGCAAAATAACTTCCTCTTTATCGTGGCCTTACACAACCTGTTATGTTCCGACTCGCTTTCCACAGGGATTTTTGTAGTTTCGCTCCAAAGAAAGCAATCTCTGGCTCTCTATAAAGAAAGGGCTAAAGGTTAACATGAGAAGCCAAACGCGACAGTAAAATTGGAAGTGGCCGTCACATTCTCTCTCTGTCCTGGCTCCCACGGACTGTACATGCTGGCGGGAAAACGGTGCCCAAATCTAAACAGACCCTCACAGAGAGCCTAACATTTTACTGCTCAAATCATTCTCCTTTCCTGATGCTATGCCTGGTGTTCGTGTTTACCCTCTGCCATGCTTGATCTATGCTGAAGCTGGAGCAGAGATATTAGTTCTAAAATTTCTCCTTGCGTGGAATGATTTGGACTGACGGCAGGCCAAGAGCTTCCCAAACTGCACTGTGCTGTGCTTCGTGCTAACTGGAGTGCGTACGGCCCAGGCTAGTTATTGGGGTGGGGTGGGGAGGCTCATCCTCACGACTCATCAGTAGAACACTGGTTAGCTTGAAATAATAGGGAAGAGAAAGAGGCATGTTTTAAAAGATGATTTATGTGTTGGATTTGAGTTTCAAGAAAATGTCATTTTTAGATGAGTGCTCACTCTGAAATGTAAAAAAAAAAAAAAATCATAGACAACATTATTACCAACCCATTTCTCAAAAACAACTCTAAGAATGTTCTATAATGTCAGCATATTGTGCACAGCGATCACTTCTCATTCAGTGGATACTGAAATATTTCAGTGACTTTGTCGTCAGGATTTGCACAATGGGTGATAATTGTTTTTCCCTAATAACCTTAGTAAGGTAAAAGTGGGAGGGAATGAAGAGTAAAATAAAAGAGAGACAAGAGCTCCACTCACCCTAGCGGTTGGCAGACTTGCCGTAACTGAGCCCAGTGTTTGTCCTTCACTTCCGGGCAGTGGAAAGAGAAACTGGCTATTAGGAAGAACGCCTACCAGTTCCATAGGAGCACAGCTTTGGCACTGGGTTCTGAAAGGAGTTTCCTTTGCAGGGGCAATGAATGAAGTAAGGCCCAGATTTCATGAAAAATGCAGAAGGAGATTTCATTTTCTTCTTCCTGAGAAGGCCGGGGAGAGTTGAAGGTGAAGGGGGAGAAAGGACAAGGACATCAGTTCTGCAAGGAGGCCAACGGGACCAAAAATTCCATATCCCAGTGCTGTAGTAATACCACGCAGGAACGGGTCCTCCCGTCCACTCAGGCCGTCTGCTGAGCGAGGCTTTGAAAGACGCTGGGCCACACATGACTGTGGTTATCTCCTCCAACGAGAGCCTGGGAAATGTTGGCCTCTCTTGCAGGTGAAAGCCAGATCCGTTCTCTTTGCGGCTCAGACAAGCAGATGGTGGGGGCTGACATCCTTTTTACAAAGACGGAGCAGCTTGGCTTACATACTTGTCCAGGTGGAAAGCTCCGTGTCCACAGATCGAGACAAACTGCAGAGGTACCAGCAGGCAGACCCGGGCGTGCTGGGGGTTGAGGGGAAGCAGCCCTGTGACTGCCCTCGAATGGGGACAGATGCTTGAATGCGACCCCGGAGCTCCACCCCACAGAGCCGCAGAGATGGTTTTGCTAGAAGCTGTCAAGAGCAGGTGTGACCAGGTGGCCTCCGCGGTTGTAGCGAAAGCTCCCCCAGACTCCCGTGGTTTCTCCAATCTTGAGAGGAATGGTCCTCTTGTGAGCCTGCCAGAATTCACTGCCCCTGAATCAGCTGACCTGTGTTTCTGGTGCTTTCCTGTTGACCCATGTCAGCGTATACCTTCTTCCCAGAAAGATTTCGGCTTAAACTTACACATAAGGTACCTTCTTGACAGTGGGTTGGTATAACGGCCATTTCTGTCCCTCTGTGGTAGGTTCCTGTGACCTGTCAAAAGATCTGAGCCCTAGTATGAGCTGTTTGATGACACAAGGATGCTTCAAAAGTTCATGGAAAATGGAACTAAAAGACAAGTTCATTTTTGTGCCAAAAAAATGGAAATCTATACAAATGAAATGTCTTTTAGGAGTTCATGGAAAAAATAATGGGCATTAGGAAAAAACTGCGTGGATTTCAATTTTTTACACCAAAATAAACATCTTTTAACATCTTTTAATTTTTTCATGGGATTTTTGAAGTGTGCTTGTAGTAAGAAAATTAGTTGGAAGCAAAAATCAAACAAAAAAAACTATCAGAAAAAAAAAAAAACTCCACTCATTGTCTTTCCTGGGATCTATATTTATTGCTGTGTTGAGTTTCAAATGATCCCCAGCCGTGTCTGAATCAGCTTTTGTTCTTTATGAAAACAGAAGAAATTTCTAAGGGATATAGAACAAGTAAACAGAACTTTTCTATTATTATTATTTTAAAGGGAGGTTTTTTAATTAATTAATTTATTTTTTATTTTTTATTTTTTTGACAGGCAGAGTGGACAGTGAGAGAGAGAGACAGAGAGAAAGGTCTTCCTTTGCCATTGGTTCACCCTCCAATGGCTGCTGCGGCCGGCGCGCTGTGGCCGGCGCACTGCGCTGATCCGATGGCAGGAGCCAGGAGCCGGGTGCTTCTCCTGGTCTCCCATGGGGTGCAGGGCCCAAGCACCTGGGCCATCCTCCACTGCACTCCCGGGCCACAGCAGAGAGCTGGCCTGGAAGAGGGGCAACCGGGACAGAATCCGGCGCCCCGACCGGGACTAGAACCCGGTGTGCCGGCGCCGCTAGGCGAAGGATTAGCCTATGAGCCGCGGCGCCGGCCTTAAAGGGAGGTTTTTAAAAATGATGTTTTCAGTGCCATTTTCTTTGAAATAACTGATTTTAGGGGTCTCTGTGCACCTCCCATCCGTGCAGGAAGATTTGGAACATCCAAGTCTCATAAGAGATTTGCAGAAAGAATTAAATGGGGTGTCATCAAAATCTCCCATGGTCCCTGCAACAGTGCAGGTCAGGGGGGCTGTGAGGAGCTGGGATGTGCTCCTAAGTGGACACCCCCTTCCCCGCCCCTCCCCTCCCCCGAGAGGCTGCACTGCAGAGCTTGTGATTGGTGGTTGCCAGGAGAAAATGCTGGTTCAGTTTGGTGGACCTTCTGTTTTTCAGAGAGAATATGGAAATTCAGATTTTTAAAATGTGAAGGCTTCCAATTTTAAAATGTTAGGGATGAGCACAAGAATCTGAAAAATAAAACTCGCTGGGTTGAGCAGATTCCAGCCCCAGGCTGCTTGCTGTGACTTCTGGTCAACCTGTTTAGAAGGTTTGACTACCGCATCATGTGCAGGCAGCTGTCCAGCCTTCAGCCTGCGTGGTTGAAGTCCATGTTAATGTGGCAAATTAAACTTTCCTTTTTTTTACCTAGGGAGACTGATGTGTTTTATGTAGAAAGCAAACCTCAAGATTGTGTGGAGTTTTTTTTTTGTCCCCATAGTTAATTTTTCTGATTGTAAAGTGGGGTGTTCTTTGTTGGAATTCACCGTCGTGGTAAAGACAGAGGAGCGAACTGTTATGAAAACACTCAAACAGAAATCCAGAGTGTGCTATTTTTTTCCCCCTAACATTTTGGGAGATTTTTCTTATGATTTGTGTACTGAGGCGAAGTGAGATATTATCAGATTCAAATGTCCTCTTCCACAGATGTGGAAGGCCCAGTGAGATTAAGCTCACCAGTGGGTTAGTAACCATGCCGAAGTTGAACCTGTTCTGTTCCTTGGATAACACATCCATTAACGGGCAGGCGTTAAGCTGCTGCTCGGAATGCCTGCGTGGCGTGTCTGAATGCTCCACTTCTCCGCTTCTGATCCAGCTTCCTGCTGCTGTGCCTGGGAAGGCAGTGGTGATGGCCCGAGTACTCGAATCCCTGCCACCCACGTGGGAGACCAACATGGAGCTTCTAGTTTCAGCCTGGTCCAGCCTGGCTGTTGCAGCCATTTGGGAGGTGGCCCAGCACATGGAAGACCTCTCTCCCTCTCTCCTCTGTCACGCTGCCTTTCAAATGAATAAGGAAACCTTTTAAAAAGGAGAAGTAGCATTAATTGGTGTCTTTATCTGTGGGCTAGGTTTCTAGTTGGCCCATACATGCATGTGCTAGAGAATGCTGTCACCTCTGAGGTGGCAAGGCAGCCCAGGCATGGGGACTTGGCCGAGGTCACCCAGCCAGTAAGCGGCGAAGATAGTGCAGTATGATTAGCGCGACACCACTTACTATTTTCCAGGCGGTTGCCTTCTTAAATTCCCAGGGCGTTTGTGCTGTTCCAGGAAACCGTGGTTCTCAGAGCTTGACGTGGTGTAGGAACCTGAAGATTTCTGTTCGTTTCATAGTGCAGCTGCGTGTATGGGTGACACAGAAGGTCATCCTGTAAACTAGCCTTGCTCCTTTTCATTAACCGCTCTTTTGAGCCTGGGTTTATTCGGGGAGGTTTGTTCTGCCGAGAACCTACGGATTATTGCTCCTGAAGGCGCAGGATTTACAAGTCCGCAGTCCTAGTGAACCCAGCAGGGCATATGTGGTCAGTTTTCAGAGGCCGGAAGACCTGGGTTCAAATCCCGTTTTGGCAGCCATGTCTCCTTGGAGACCAGGCGTGGCTGAGCCTCACTTCTGCCTTCTAGAAAAGAGAAGCAATCCTGCTGCTCCCTCAGTGACGTGGCTGTTTCAGATGATCCCTGGCAGCCCTGGGCCTGCCACCGGTGTTCTCCCCTTAGAACAGGGAATTACCAGTGCCACTACGAAGCTCGTGGCCAAAACACAACTGCAGTACTGATGCTGAACAGTGTGCACTTCAAGGCTACTTGAATTCAGATGTTGAGCAAGCTGATTGGGTATCCCTGACTCCTGCACCCTCACCGTGGGCTGATGTACCCTCCCAGGAATACACCTTTGCCTATTTGAGAGGGTCTGACAGTGCATCGTATGTTGGCCCATCCCGGTGTCATCTGCACCTGCTTACAAGTTAGCTCAACAGTGGACCCAAGGAGGGCCATGTTTTTTGTTCAAAGTTGATTATACTCTCTAAGCAAGAAATCTTAACTGCAGAGAGAATCCTATCCTTTGAAATGCCTAAGCCCTTGGCTGAGAAATAGCATAATCACAGATCATGACTTATGAGTTCAACTTCTACCTGTCTGTCTGTCTGTCTATCTCTGTCTGTCTGTCTGTCTATCTATCTATCTATCTATCTATCTATCTATCTATCTATCTATCTTACTTACCCATCCACCTATCATCTGTCTGATGGTAGAGGTAGGAATTAGCAGGGGTAATGGGAAATAATTCTACTTTGAGGAATCATCATTTGAAATATTCACTGCTGTTTCCATTTCATTTTGATGTATTGCCAAGGTAGAGTTTAGGTAATAAAGTCTGGTCTAAAGGGAAAATCGTACTTTTGAGTAATGTTGCTGTTAAGCTAATATTCACCAGAAGATGATGCGTTAGTGACCCTTTTTGTTACTTGGAAGATTACCTAGCAGAATTGTTTGGTAGGTGGCTAAAGCGAATGTGACATCTTTTCAAATGTGACGAGGCCCCTTCCAGGAACCTGTAATTCAAACATTTTTCTGCGAATGTTTTTCTAAAATTACCTCATTTCTTTTCCAAAATGCCACCTCTGGGCTCTTTGTTCGGTCTACAGAGAGGAAATTCTTTGCCCTCAGGAAAATGTCTTAGTAAAGGTCTCGAATGTCAAGTTGAGATGCTTTGGTAGTGACGCAAAACTAGACAGCAAACGGCGTGGGCTCTGGTTGAAGCTCCCGGCTCCGTCTCAGTGCCTTTCTCCGTGGAAGCCTTCACCAACCTGCCACTCACGTGAACGGGAGTGCCTCAGAAACAACTGTGGAGGTGGAATTAAAGCCAAGTTTATATTGGCACAAAAACATTTTTGAAATCCATGCCTACATGGAATCTTCAAGACGTTCATGGAAGATGCGTGTTATGCGGAAGCTTCATGGATTTCAAAGTTTTTCTGCCAGTGTAAAGTTGTCTTCTAATTCAGTGCCTTTTGAAGCATCCTCATGTATATATTTTTTTCCAGGCAAATTTTGTGGTTCTTTCCAGTGTGCTGTCACAGGACAGGTGCTTGTCCCACTACTTAGTACCTTGCCTTTTTGGCTCACCAGACACTGAGGCAATGGTCATTGTCTGCTATGACAGCACTGTGGCATGGCGGGTAAAACCACCGTCTGCGATGCTGGCATCCCACATGGGTGCCAGTTCGTGTCCTGGCTGCTCCACTTCTGATCTAGCTCTCTGCTAATGGCTTGGGAAAAGTAGCAGAAAATGACCCCAGTACTTAGGTCCTTGCACCCACGTGGGAAACCCAGATGGAGCTCCAGGCTTCCTTGCGGCCGTCTGGGGAGTGAGCCAGCAGATGGGAAATCCCTTCCTCCCCTTGTCTCTCCCTCTGTCTCTCCCTCTGAACTCTGACTTTCAAAAAAATAAATAAATAAAAATCTTAGAAAAAAAAATCCAGAACTGAGGATCTAAAGGGTTTTGAAAGGCCATTGCTATTGTTCTGTTCCCAAGACTGACAGGTTTAGTGACAAACAGATACTCATCTGCTGAGTGCAGTTAATTTTCGTCCTCATAAAAAAGACAAGGAATTAGTTTTAATGTTTTGTGTGCTTGTTCTCCCAGTTCACTTTCTGATTGGACGGACAAATGTTGACTTCAACATCGGCTGCCCCTCCTCCTCTTTCATTTTACATTGTTTCCTTGTTTTCTATGTGATAAATGAAGTTATAGGAGGGGACTTCAAAAACTGTGAGAAAATGGAATGAAAATAATAAGTTTATTTGATCTGTGCGGCTTTTCATAATATGCATTTTCATGACACTTGGGAAGACTTATCCATATGCTTGGATTTCAAATTTTTTTTATCTGAAAATAAACATTTTTTAAAGAAAGTATATTTATTTTCATTTTATTTGAATGACAGGAGAGAGAGAGAGAGAAAGAAAACTCCACTGGTTCACTCCCCAAATGCACACAAACAGCCGGAACTGGACCAGGCTGACGCCAGGAGCCCAGAACTCAACCTGGGTCTCCCATGTGGGTGGCTGCGACCCAAACAATTGAGCCACCACCTGCTGCCCCCGCGGATGTATTAGCTACATTGGAAGCAAAGGAGCTTAGACCCTCTGCTAGCCTAGACCCTCTGCTACGGATATGGGGGTCCCAGCTGGTGTCCTAACCTTGCATTTCCCCAGCTCTTGCCTTTCAATTCCATGCCCATTGATCCTTTTATAGTAGCCTCTTGTAATTGCTGTCTGTGTTTAATAATACTGGCCATCTTTCACGTGCCCGTGTACATGTCTGGCTTTTCCAGTGGGGCTAAAACACAGTCAGGATGAGTGTATCAGTTTGAGTCCTTGTGGATAGCACACGTTCCTGGAGCTCTCTGCTGGCAAGTGCAGATACAGTGGGATCTGTAAGACCCCTACATTTGAGGAGTTACCAGTGCTGTTAGGGAGTGAGATGGGTGAAACAGAAGAATAACTTTGGGGGGCTACAAAGAGTACCTCCTCTCTAGTTCCCAATTACAGACTTCAGCAGTGTAGCAAATGCTTGCTCACTGGGGAAATGCAAATGTTTGGATTGGAAACAATTTTTAGTATTGTCTACAAATCACACAGGCAGGTCTTCTAGGGACCCAGGGTAGGTTTCAGGGAACAAAGCAAGAAGCTGCCAACACGTTGGATCCAGTTTCTAGGGCAAGTTCATGATGGTCTAGGGGAATAGTAAATGTGTGAAAAGCATACCATTTTATTTATGAAAGATGTATTTATTTATTTGAAAGGCAAAGGGAGAGAGAGAGAAGGGGGATGGTGGGAGAGAGATCTTCCATCTGCTGGTTTACTCCTCAAATGACTGCAACAGCCCAGCCTGGGCCAGGCTGAAGGCAGGAGCCTGGCTCTCTATGCAGGTCTCTTGTGTGGGTGGCAGGGGCCCAAGCGCTTGGGCCATCTTCCACTGCTTTCCCAGGCCACAGCAGAGAGCAGGATGGGAAGCAGATCAGCGAGGACGCCAACCAGCACTCCAATACGGAATGCTAGTGCTGCCAGAGGTGGCTTAATCTGCTGTGCCATAACACCAACCCCCAACACAGCCCCCTTGATATGAAGTCCTGGCAAGAGTCCACAACCTCTGCTGGTGACAGGGGGAGGGACTTAGAAAGAAAACTGAAATTGTGTGGGATTCCATGAGGCACAAAATGGCCTAGGGGCTCTAGGGGGGGCTGTGCCTGAAAACCCCAGGGCCTGCACTTTCCAGAACCGTGGGCATGAGTCAGAGGAGCCCCAAGTTGCCATGGAGTGTGAACTGGGGACAAAGGCCTGTGCCCAGATGCTGGGCCGCCCACTGTTGCCTGGGTGAAGGAAACCCTTCCTGGAGATGTAGTGTGTCCCCAGGACACAGTCCACTGTTGCGTAGCCTCTGATGGCAACAGGGGGAGTGGTTTTTCTCAGGGAAGCCTGCTGATGGCTGGAGTGGGAGGGTGGAAAGGCCTGGTATTGCCAGGCACCCCCCCCCAGGCAGGTGGAAATCACCAGCAGGGGGCAGCACAGCGTGCACCTTCATCTTCCACTTGTGCCTGGAGGCTCAGGCAAAACAGCAGGAAGTTCTGAATGCCGCTTGCCACGTGGGTGGTCTGGGGACCAGGAACTTGGTCCCCTGAGTCATGGGCTTTGTCTTTCCTGCTCTGTCTCTTTCTGGCTCTCTCTCTCTCTCTCTTTTTTTTTTTTTTTAAGATTATTTATTTATTTGAAAGTCAGAGTTACACAGAGAGAGAGGGAGTTCTCCACAGTTGGCTGCAATGGCCAGAGCTGAACTGATCCAGCAGCCAGGAGCCAGGAGCCAGGAGCCAGGAGCTTCTCCCAGGTCTCCCACACAGGTGCAGTGACCCAGGACTTGGGCCATCTTCTACTGCTTTCCCAGGCCACAGCAGAGAGCTGGATCAGAAGTGGAGCAGCCAGGACTCGAACTGGTGCCCATATGGGATGCCAGCATTTCAGGCCAGGGCGTTAACCCACTGAGCCACAGTGCCAGCCCCTCTAGCTCTCTTTCTTTCCTTGTCTTCCTCTCACCCTTCCTTCTTTCTTTATAAATTCAGAATGTTCCTGAAAGCATAATGATATAACTTCATGTATTTATGTTCAGAATGAATGCTTTACCATTTTTATCTTTTCTGTTGTCTTTTTTGCTCTTGACAAAATAGTTCATAGCAGCTTAATAAAATACATCATTTAACAGCTTTAGTTTCTTTATCCCAGACCTGTTCTGCTTTCCAAATGTGACTTTTATTGTAATCATCTTTTATTTTTTCAAAAAGATTTATTTATTTGAAAGTCAGAGTTACACAGAGAGAAGGAGAGGCAGAGAGAGGGAGAGAGACGTCTTCCATCCACTGGTTCACTCCCCAGTTGGCTGCAATGGTCGGAGCTGCGCTCATCCAAAGCCAGGAGCCAGGTGCTTCTTCCGGATCTCCCAAGTGGGTGCAGTGGCCCAGGACTTGGGCCCTAGTCTACTGCTTTCCCAGGCCACAGCAGAGAGCTGGATCAGAAGTAGAGCAGCCGGGACTCGAACTGGCGCTCATATGGGATGCCAGCATTGCCGGCGGTGGTTTTACCTGCTACGCCACAGTGCTGGCCCCCATCTTTTTTTTTTATTTATATGAAGGAAAGCAAGAGTGAGAGAGCGAGAGCAAGTGAGAGAGCTCCTTCTTCTACTGAGCCACTGCCTACAGTGGCCTGGGCTGGGTGGGGCTGGGCTGAGATCGGAAGCCAGGAACTCCATCCAGGTCTCCCATGTGGGTGGTAAGAACCCAATTACTTGAGCCATCACTGCTGCCTCCTAGGGTCTGCATGAGCAGGAAGCTGTAGCCAGGAGCCAGCACCAGGCATGAAACCCTGGCACCCTGATAAGGGTGCAGGCATCTCAATACCTAAACACCTGCCCCACACGCATCTTTTTCTAGATTGCGAATGAACTTGACTGTGAACACTGTGTGATGTTCTTTTCTGTGTATTTTTTAAAAGTTCACATTAATTATGTTATCAACACGTCATCTTGTTTGTCTTTTCTCAGTACAGAGATCTCTTTCTGCTCAGATATATAGATTTGATTCGATTTAGTTCATGTATTTAACATACTTCAGTTTTAAGAATTTCTGTTTCTAGGGGCCGGCGCCGTGGCTCACTTGGTTAATCCTCCGCCTTGCAGAGCCGGCATCCCATATGGGTACTGGGTTCTAGTCCTGGTTCCTCCTCTTCCAGTGCAGCTCTGCTGAGGCCTGGGAGTGCAGTGGAGGATGGCCCAAGTGCTTGGGCCCTGCACCCGCATGAGAGACCAGGAGGAAGCACCTGGCTCCTGGCTTCGGATCGGCATAGTGCACTGGCTGTAGCGGCCATTTGAGGGGTGAACCAACGGAAGGAAGACCTTTCTCTCTGTCTCTCTCTCTCACTGTCTATAACTCTACCTGTCAAATAAAAAAAAAAAAAAGAATTTCTGTTTCTCTGTGGATGGATACTGGGGTTCTTTCCAGCTGTTGACTTTGTCACCGTGAACGCTGTAAGATTCTGTTGACCTTCTCCCAGTGGAGATTTCTGTATCTCTGCCCTTGTGCCCGGGGGTGAGTTTCTCTTAGGTGAATTCTGGGAAGTGGAATGGCTGGGCTGCAAAGGGTGTGGATTTTGTGATTTTTCAGAGATACTGAGGAAGCATCTTCCAGGTGGTTGCTTCAATTTACACTCCTTCCAGCAGTGTGTGAGATTCTCCACATCCTTAGGAATGCTGTGGATTGTCACGCTTTAAGCACTTTGTCAGCACGGGGGCAGGGGATCTGCAGTCATTGTAGCTTTAATTTGCATTTTGGCTTCCTTGTGAGATGAACAGCATCTTACATGTTTCTGGTCACTAAAGTGTCTCCTTTGTGGATTGTCTCTTATTAGCTTTACTGGATTTCTTTCTTCTTTTTTAAATTAAAATTTGTATGTATTTTGTTTGACAAGCAAAGGGAGAGGTGGAAAGGAGATAAAAAGAGGCAGAGAGAGTGCACTTCCATCTGCTGATTCACTCCTTAATGTTCACAATGGCCAGGGCTGGGTTAGGCTGAAACCAGGAACTGGGACCTCCATCCTAATCTCCCAGGGGCACGGCAAGGGTCCAAATTCTTTTTTTTTTTTAAAGATTTATTTATTTATTTTAAAATCAGAGTTACACACAGAGAGAAGGAGAGGCAAAGAGAGAGAGAGAGAGAGAGAGGTCTTCCACCGGATGATTCACTCCCCAACGGCTAGAGCTGCACTGATCCGAAGGCAGGAGCCAGGAGCTTCCTCTGGGTCTTCCCATGCGGATGCAGGGGCCCAAGGACTTGGGCCATCTTCTACTGCTTTCCCAGGCCATAGCGGAGAGCTGGATCAGAAGTGGAGCAGCCGGGACTCGAACTTGAGCCATCACCACTGCCTTCCCAGGGTGTGCATTAGCAGGAAGCTGGACTAGGAAGTGGAGCTGGGACTCTAACCCAGAGAGGCACTCCAGTATGAGACGTGGTGTCCCAAGTGGAATCTTAACTCCAGTGCTGCAAGCCTGCCCCTATAGGCTTCTTTGCTTAGCACTAGTTGCAGAGCATTTGCTAGGGGGTAGATTTTATGAGCCATTTGTAGGTAGTGGGCTTCTCTGCAGATGGTGCTTGTGAGAGGAACTCCTGGGCCTCACCGCCAGGGGGCGTGTCTGCCGACTTTGCACTCCACTCTTGGTGCTTCCACTTCGGCCAGGAGGAGAATTTACGCTCCCAGGGCATCCTGGAGTTTCCTCTGGGGACCATTTCTCCCCGTTCACACGGTTCTTTTGACGGCTGTCAGTAGCATGTCCTTGCCTGCTTTTAGGGCACAGAACAGTTACGCTTTGGCTCGTGGCTGGCACATTTTCATCTCACGAACTCTGAACTTGTCACTGACCTGTCTCCCCATCTGCTTCTGTTCTTGGGTCAGTGACTGGGAAGCTTAGAACTGAACATGTGGCCTTTCCCTAACAAGTCAAGCCCCACCTTGGTGCCCCCGGGGAGCTTGCTTCCAGAACCTTCTGTGGATACCAAAGTCCACACATGCTCAGGTACTTTGTATAAGATGATGCAGTATTTGCATATAACCTCACACCTCCTCTTATGTTTTTTTTTTTTTTTAAAGATTTGATTTTATTTATTTGACAGGTAGAGTTACAGACAGTGAGAGGGAGAGACAGAGAGGTTTTTCAACCACTGGTTCACTCCCCAAATGGTGGCGACGGCCAGAACTGCGCAGCTCTGAAGCCAGGAGCCACGTGGGTCTCCCACGTGGGTGCAGGGGCCCTAGGACTTGGGCCGTCTTCTGCTGCTTTCTCAGGCCATAACAGGGAGCTGGATCGGAAGTGGAGCAGCTGCGACTCGAACTAGCACCCATATGGGATGCTGGTGCCGCAGGTGGAGGATTAACCTACTGCGCCACAGTGCTGGCCCCTCTTAAGTTCTTTAAGTCATCTCTAGATCATTCTAATACTTAACATAATGTAGATGCTACATGAATAGTTGTTATACTACTTTGTTTAAGGAGCAAGAAGAAAACATGTCCTACATGTTGACTGGAGACCTTTTATTTTTCAAATATTTTCCAGCCTCCATTGGTTGATCTGTGGATGTAGAATCCATGGATTTGGGGGCTAATGGATATGCGTTTTTTAGGCTTAACTCCTCGCCCCATTGATGTCTTTCTCCTTGCTTTCCTTGCCTTTGTACCTTCCATTTTTTTATTTGTTAGCTTGCTGTATTTTATGGAATACATCTGGGGAGCTTCTAAATTAAATATTAAGTAAAACTAAAATAAACATAAAGGGATTAGTAGAAGAAGATTAAAGGTAAATGCTTTTGGTCACAGATGTGGACTAGGGACTGTTGAGCACCCTGGAGTAAGTTTCTTGTTGTAAGCAGGGAGGATTCAACAGTGGTCCAGGCTGACAGGGACACATCTGTGAGGGGGTTCAGGACAGTGGCAACCGTTATGCTGACTCAGCTGGATGGAGTGGGCCAGGCAGACTTGTCTGGAAGTCTGGTGGGGAGCCCTAAAGGAAAACTTGTTCATGTTAGCAACCCTTTTTGCTGCCAGGGGGCATGAGAGAAAGCATTAACTTTATTTATTTATTCAGAGAGATCTTTTGTCTTCCTGTTCACTCCACAATGCCCACAATGGCAAGGACTGGGCTGAGACCAAAACCAGGAGCTGGGAACCCAGTATGGGTGGCAAGGAACCCAAGTCCTTGAGCCATCACCAGCTACCTCCCAGGGTGCATTAGCAGGAAGCTGGAGTGGGGAGCAGAGCCAGGGCCTGATTCTAAGCATTTGCAGATGGGATGCAGGCATCCCAAGCAGTGTCTCAGTCAGGCCAAAGGCTCACTCAGGGTTTAACATTTAGGGAATTTCTGGAATGCAGTTTTCATTGTGAGGTGATTGAGAAGAGTGATGTCTCTTCTGATGGTCTCTATTGAAAATGTGAGCGGAATGAAAATCTTGGGAAAATCTCTCTCTCTCTCTCTCTCTCTCTCTCTTTTTTTTTTTTTTTTGGACAGGCAGAGTTAGACAGTGAGAGAGAGAGACAGAGAGAAAGGTCTTCTTCCATTGGTTCACCCCCCAAATGGCCGCTACGGCCGGTGCACTGCGCTGATCCGAAGCCAGGAGCCAGGTGCTTCTCCTGGTCTCCCATGGGGTGCAGGGCCCAAGCACTTGGGACATCCTCCACTGCCCTCCCTGGCCACAGCAGAGAGCTGGCCTGGAAGAGGGGCAACCGGGACAGAATCCGGCGCCCCGGCCGGGAGGGACTAGAACCCGGTGTGCCGGCGCCGCAGGCGGGGGTTTAGCCAAATGAGTCGCAGCGTTGGCCGTGGGGAAAATATCTCTGAAGTGTGGTCATTTTGAAATGTTTCATAAAAACTTGATGTAGAAAACCAAGTCTTCAGTATAAGTCTTGAAATATTTCCAAGAGGGGAGTGACTCTTCCTGTGCTTCTATTAAGTGTCAGCCCTTTCAAATCAGGGAGAAAACCAAGATCTTGGAGAGGAAGTTGCTTTTCGATTTATGCAGTTGGGGAAAGTGTTTGTGGGGGTCTTTTTAAAATGACTTCTCTTTGGTATAATTTGGTTCTTTCAGAGAATTTACCTACTTTTAGTTTTGAGTTTTGAGTTACCTACTTTTGAGTTTTGAGAAATGCCCAATTTTTTTTTTTTTTAAATTTATTTATTTGAGGTCAGAGTTACACAAAAAGAGGAGAGGAGAGGGAGGTAGGGAGGGAGAGAGAGAGAGAGAGGTCTTCTATCCTATGATTCACTCCCCGAATGGGCACAATGGCCAGAGCTGCACCGATCCAAAGCCAGGAGCCAGGAGCTTCTTCCAGGTCTTCCACGTGAGTGCAGGGGCCCAAGGACTTGGGCCATCTTCTACTGCTTTCCCAGGCCATAGCAGAGAGCTGGATCGGAAGAGGAGCTGCCAGGACTCAAACAGTGCCCGTATGGGATGCTGGCACTGCAGGCTGCTGCTTTGCCCACTGTGCCACAGTGCCAGCCCCAGAAATGCTCAATTCTTTAGCGTGCGTGTTGTTCTCACTTTCTTTCCTTTGCTGGGTAGAAGGCATCCAGTACTGTGTGCTGAATGTTCTCCACTATGGCTTCCCACTTTTTTTTTTTCCTTTTCATTTTAAAGTTGTTGATGGCAGAGCTATGTTGAAGGTGACATCAAGAAATTCGTAAAAAAATGAAATTAAGATGTTATTTTGGTGAAAAAATTTCAAATTCATGCAGCTTTTTCATAAGATGCATTTTACATGAACTTTTTGAAGATCTGTCACATATATATGTAGTGTCATAATTGGAACATGTTATGTATCATGCGTCTTAAATTTTTTCAAAAAGAAAGAGGAAAATGTACCCTGGCATAACTTTCTGTACCGCCTTTGGTTTTTGTTTTTTTTGTTTTGTTTTGTTTTGTTTTTTTTTTGACAGGCAGAGTGGACAGTGAGAGAGAGACAGAGAGAAAGGTCTTCCTTTGCCATTGGTTCACCCTCCAATGGCTGCCGCGGCCGGCACACCGTGCTGATCTGAAGGCAGGAGCCAGGTACTTCTCCTGGTCTCCCATGCGGGTGCAGGGCCCAAGCACTTGGGCCATCCTCCACTGCACTCCCTGGCCACAGCAGAGAGCTGGCCTGGAAGAGGGGCAACCGGGACAGAATCCGGTGCCCCGACAGGGACTAGAACCCGGTGTGCCGGTGCCACAAGGCGGAGGATTAGCCTACTGAGCCGTGGCACCGGCCTTCTGTACTGCCTTTGTAACACCAGCTGTTTTCTGTCCATTTGCTCAGCCGTCCATCCATCAGTCTATCTCTCCAATTGTCCACCCATCCATCCTTTAAGTGCCTACCCTGTGTGAAGTATTGAGAAAAAAAAACTACTGTGATGCATTTTAAGAATTATAGGCCGGCGCCGTGGCTCAATAGGCTAATCTTCCACCTGCGGTGCTGGCACCCCGGGTTCTAGTCCCGGTTGGGGCGCCAGTTCTGTCCCGGTCTCTCCTCTTCCTGTCCTGGTCGCTCCTCTTCCAGTCCAGCTCTCTGCTGTGGCCCGGGAGTGCAGTGGAGGATGGCCCAAGTGCTTGGGCCCTGCACCCCATGGAAGACCAGGAGAAGCACCTGGCTCCTGGCTTTGGATCAGCACGGTGCGCCGGCCGCAGCGTGTAGGCCACAGCGGCCATTGGGGGGTAAATCAATGGAAGGAAGACCTTTCTCTCTGTCTCTCTCTCTCACTGTCCAAATCTGTCTGTCAAAAAAAAAAAAAAAAAAAAAAAGAATTATAAAACAGAATTATCTTCAAAAAGACTGTGATAAGAAAAGTGAATAGACACAGGTACTTTAATACCTGTCGTACAAGGTAGAATTCAGGAAGCTCCATTATGGAAGTTGTAATAGCTGTGTGCTTGTCTTCCCAGGGCCTTTGTTGATGATTTCACATCACAGAAATCCCAGTCCAGCTGCGGGTAGTGACATCTAGCCTCCGAGATAGCTGGATCCAAACTCCCAAGTGGCGTTTTCAGCATTCCGTTTAGATCTCTTTGGCTCTCTTTTCTTTTTATGTGCTGTTTTCATTTGTGCGTAGTTTCTTTCCTTTGTAGAAGCTCTAGGCCTGTGTCATCCCTCAGCCATAATCCCAGAGAAAGAGAGAGACACACTCTCGCTCTCTCTCTCTCTCACGGCCAGCATTCATTAGTTTAATTGTAGGGAAGGTTTTCATTGGTCTAATTGTGTGACATGCATGTCTCTAAGCCAATCATCATGACCAAGATGGAGTTCTCTCTGTGACCAGTTATTCATCCACTTCCATGTTCGAGGGTTGGGGAGGGGATGGCAGAGAAGTTTTTTGTTTTTTTGAAGGTTTTTATTTCATGAATACAAATTTTCATATGTACAGCTTTTAGGGATATAGTGTTTCTTTCCCCATTCCCGCCCACCCACCCGCACTCCCATCCCACCTCCTACTCTCTCTCCCATTCCATTTTCCATTAAGATTCATTTTTAATTGACTTTATATACAGAAGACCAAATCTGTACTAAGTAGAGATTTCAACTATTTGCACCCACACAGACACACAAAGTATAAAGCATTGTTTGAAGACAAGTTTTACCATTGATTCTCAAGTACACCTCATTAAGGACAGAGGTCCAACATGGGGAGTAAGTGCACAGTGACTCCTGTTGTTGATTAAACAATTGACACTCTTATTTATGACGTCAGTGATCACCCGAGGCTCTTGTCATGAGCTGCCAAGGCTATGGAAGTCTTTTGAGTCCACAAACTCCGTAGGTTTTTTAGGCAGGGCCAGATGCGAAGTGGAAGTTCTGTCCTCCCTTCAGAGAAAGGTACCTCCTTCTTTGATGGCCCGTTCTTTCCACTGGGGTCTCACTCTTAGAGATCTTTCACGCAGAACTGTTTTGCCACCATGTCTTGGCTTTCCATGCCTGAAATGCAAAGAAGTTTATACAGACAATGAACCAAGGCCATGTGAAAAAAAAACTTTGGATTCTTGCTGGCAGGGGGATGCTGGGCCAAGGAGGGGGGGGGGGTAGAAGAAAGGGAGAGGTGGTGGTGGGGGGCATGCACTGCAGGGTTTTAGGAAGCAAGAGAAAGGAGCGCCTGCTTCTCAGGGGATGTCAGGGAAGATGGGGCTCATCTAACCCAGTGATGCGATGATGACACCAGCGAATCTGTGAGGATGAAAGGCCTTTGAGA
The DNA here is from genome assembly GCF_051225735.1 of Oryctolagus cuniculus. NCBI lineage: Eukaryota > Metazoa > Chordata > Mammalia > Lagomorpha > Leporidae > Oryctolagus > Oryctolagus cuniculus. The sequence goes on from NC_142867.1 coordinate 135,688,588, forward strand.
CGTAACAGGTGCATTTCAGAGATGTTTTCACCTCCGTGCATTGGCAATACCCTGCAAATGGAAAACTGAAATTCATAACTGATACAAGATGAGGGGAAAAAATGAGACTCGGCGAACTGATCACTGACCATGAAACCTGGTCAGTCATGGGTGTTTCTCTGTCAGACTCAGTGTTGCTCCTCTTGTTGTCTTTGGGAAAACAAAATGACAGGGCTAGGGTGGGTGTGGAGGGCTCGCTTTGGATGCCTTGGTGAGGCTGAAGGGACGTTATCCATTATGTCATGCTCTTATCTGCATCCCACATCAACAGTATTCGCTCTCTGCTTTGTTGCAGCTTTATTGCAAATCAGAAAAAGTTGGAAATCATCAATGAAGATGATATTGAGGCTTACGTGGGACTGAGAAATCTGTGAGTACTCGGGCCTTGTATTTATTGTCTCAGGTTTCTCCTCTGCTGTGCCGTGGAAAGGTGGGCACTCGGGGAGAGTCCTAACAAGCATGTAATTCTGTGTTTTCTTAGGACAATTGTAGATTCCGGCTTAAAATTTGTGGCTTACAAGGCATTTCTGAAAAACAGCAACCTGCAGCATATGTAAGTAGACGTTGATTCTTTCACTTCCCAGGACCCAATTTTATTCAGTATTTTCCTCCTTTGTTTATTTTCCTACTCTAAGCCTTCCTTTTAGAAGTTAGTATAGCTGTGATAATAGCTTAGGAACATTAGCTTTGATTTTGTTTGATTTCTGAATAGCTTCGGAGGAGTACTTAGAACAACTTGTTTATTCCCTTTCATGAAGTTCTGGGCCATTTCCATCTTGGACCGAGCAATAGGCCAACAGCAAGGAGCCTGATGTGAAAACTATGGCCTTGTACTCAACCCTTGATTCTTTCCCTTGGAATCCTAACATGCTCCCTGGAAGACATCAAACTGGTGCAACTGAAAGAGCTGACTTGGCCTTGGCCTTTCCAGGGAACTAAAAGTTACTAATGCTCTCCCTCCCCCACGACAGGCCCTCCTTTGAGTCATCATATTCCCACAGCTGTCTGAAATGGATTGATAAAAGTGGAGAAAAATCAATCATGGGGAATGCTGAGGGTCAGACAAGTGTTAACACTAGGAAATGTTTTCCCCAAAGTCTTGGTGATGTTTTGTTAACTGAAATCAAATGGAAATTTGGAAAATGGCAGCTGTCTGGTTGTTTGCTGGTAAATGATCTATACCATGGCGTTCACCTTGGTAAGGTGTCACCTTCCTGAGCAGTTTCTTATTAAACAGAAGAGCACCCAGGTGAGCAATGTTTGCTTGGACTTCTCAGCTGAGACTGGTGTCCTCCATCTCCCATGTTTTCAGAGAGCTTCTGCTACAAGATCATTGCTTCATTCAATGGCTCTTTTTTGACACATCAAATCCTCTCTGAGGACAAACCTTACCTGTCTCATAGTCCAGAGATTGCCTTTAGGAGTCGCACCTGCATTGTTTCACTTGGTGGTTTTTCTGCTAATTGGTAGAGAAAATCTTTTTTTTTTTTTTTTGTCCCTACTTTATAAGTAAAAGCAGACAGAGGGTGTTCTAGGAGTCACCCAGGTCCAAGGATTGTAGGTGACAGAAGTATGCGACCAGGTCTAACTCATCTCCATGTTCTTAAAATAAGACTTCAGGAATAAAATTTGTGTCATCTATGTAGCCAGAGAATCAGCCCTTCTTGTAACATCAGTCCTCTGCATTTTATTGGGGAGAACTTGTCCTCAACTGGTTTCCGCGTCAGTTAGAGGAAGACTCATCCTCTTAGAGCAGAGAGTCTGGACACTGTGTGATCTTTGATGACACGGACAATGTTACAATGTTAATTCCATACAGCCAGTATCATGACATGATGTTTTATAGGTGGCATGGATGATGTAGTCACTTTCAAAATAAAGTTGGAGGAATCAAGATATAAGACATTCTGTGAAAGTGTGATGAAGGCCCAAGGAACTTTCTGAACGCTTTTCACTTAAACACTTTTTGGCATCCTGTCTGCAGTCAGGCTGTAGTTTGCCCGTACAGAGCTCGTGTCTGCGTAGGCCTTGATAGCATCAACAAGAGAAAAGCTGGGTAGAAGAAAAAAGCCAAGTAGTCTAAAGCAATCACTTGAATGTAATTAATGACCTCAGCAGTTAAGTTCTGGTATTTTCATTACAGCTAACCTCAGACCCAAATTACTCACAACCACATTCCACTGGCTGCTTCATCACATTGCTGCTCCTTGTGTTATGATTTGTACAGAGGACTGTGGGTAGTTAGAATTGATTGATATGCTTACATCTTGCATTTTCCTTGTATGCAACTTATGTGACTACCAAAGCTACCTTGTATATTTTTATGGTGATTTATGGTGGAATAATTTTAATGGCATTCCTATGTGTCATATACAACATATAGTATGCTAAATATCTGTTCATGTTTCTTTTTTTTTTTTTTTAGATTCATTTTATTTATTTGAAAATGAGAGTGACAGAGAGAGAAAGAGATCTTCCATCTGCTGGTTCACCCCTTGAATCGCTACAATAGCTGGGTCTGGGCCAGGTCAAAGCCAGGAGTTATTCAAGAATTCCATTCAGGTTTCCCATATGGGTAGCAGGGGTCAAGCACTTGGGCCATCTTCTGCTGCTTTCAGAGCAGCCAGCAACCAGCCGGTTTGGCATGGTGGCATCACAGGTGGCAGCTCAACTGGCTCAGGCATGACGCTGTCCCCATGTCCCTTTTTCTCAAAGAGGTGTCACTTGGAAATAGTAGACTGAATAGTCATATGTACCTAGTTAATTTCCTTAAGAGACAAGCGTCGGGAAGCCAATCATTGGTCCAACTTCAAAAACGATTGCTATATGTAGCCATTGTCAGATGGCGAGAGAGGAATTAGGTACGTGTGACAGGTGGCTATGAAGAAGTTGCAAAATGGTGGTAGGCCCTTTAGCAGCCCCAGTACACAACTGCATAGAGCAGTTTGCTTTTGAGAGCCAGCCTCTGCTTATGACTGGGGGGAATGGGTGGGCTTGTTCTTCCTGTATTTTCCACATGTAAATTGCACTCCTTCCTCAAATCTCAACTCGGGAAGGGGGAGAAGGGGAACGGAGCTGAGAAAGAAATGCACATTAAAAGCTGCTTCTCTGTACCCCTGGGAATGCACCCACTCTCTCTCCTCTCTCTCCGAGTTTCCCCATCAGTATAAAAATGTGCGCAGCATCAGTCCGTTCGGCTTCCGGTGTCAGGGGAATTCCAGTTGGACTTCCTGTCCCACTGTCACCACTCCTGTCTGTCGCCTGCGCTTATTCCCATCCTGTGGTGACTGTCCAGAGCCCCCATGACTGCTGGCTGAGCGTCCTTGTTGGCGCCTTTCATCTCTGCTCAGCCCCTAGGAACCAAGGGACTGCAAGAAAAGCCAGTGTTTGTGTTTTCCAGAGGCTTTGCAGAGGTGCTAATTAGCTCCTTTGCAAAGTTCTGTAACGAAACAGTAAGGGGATTGTGGGTTTTGTTCCCCCCCTCCTCTCTTCCTCCTCTTTTGGCTTTTGGCCCCAATAATAAGTATGATTCATAAAACGCATCTTGTTCCTTGGCCGGTAACCCGGCTCTGTGCTGTGCTGTTGGCAGCTGAACATGGGCAGCAGCTGCCGGCTTGGTCCCTTGCAGTCGGCAGGGAGAGCCTGGGCACTCAGAGGCCTCCTGCTTGGGGTCCTCTCCTCTTTGTTCCTAGGGAGGAAGAATAGGGTTCTTTCTCATTCGGTCATTTGTTCTTTTTCTTTCTCTCTTTCTTCCTCTTTCTTTCTTTCTTTCTTTCTCTTCTTTCTTTCTTTCTTTTTTCTTTCTTTCTCTCTGTCTCTGTCTCTCTCTGTCTCTCTCTCTTTCTCTCTATCTCTCTTTCAGGATGAGGATTCCTGATAAAGGTGGAAAACTGTGTCTTAAAGACGGGGCCATATAAGACAAGGTTGACTTTATCGATGGGTTACACTCTAGTGACACCCATTCTTCATTCACATTCCAGAACATTCCAGAAGACAAGGTTTCTGTAGGCACATTTTACAACCTCTCAGTGGGTTGTTTTGTTGTGTGGGTGAGCACTTCCCACCCAGTAGGAAGAGAGAAGAAGAAGCAAGGGTGGAAGGAAGGATGGTCCCTGGTGTAGGTGGGAGTTGGGATGAGTGGAAATCTCAACATAGAATTGAACTGGGGAGTGGACACACACATCCTGCTGCTGTGGCTCATCCAGTAGCTTCTGGGTTTTCACCTCACTTTGCAGACAGTTACTCAGACACCAGAATACTTTAACCCATCGCTGCACTGGGCCCACACAGCAGAGCAGCCCCGGGGAAGGGGAAGGGGCCCAGGGTTGCCGTCACCCTCAGTCTCAAGGTGCTTGCTGAACCTCAGCCCAACCCTTGCTTTCCTGAGCAGGAAACGGGCACGGGAAGACTGTTGGCTTCCTCTGGTCTGTTGAGGTCTTGGCTCTTGTTGAGAAAGTTGGTGTTTGTTTTACGTTCCTCTTGCTTATGAAACACTTTTCTAGAGGCCCAAGTGTTGGACTCACTGTAAATAAATCCAAGCAGTAAGCGCACTCACAGAATGAACCCACCGCCAAGGTTACAGCTTTGGATTTCCCACCACAAGACTCTTGGCATTGGTCATTGGAGATGCCCATCCTTTGAACACAACTAAATGTTTGGAACATGCCCAGACAGTCATGATTGCTTTCTTAATCACAGATATGTTATCTTTGTCGTTGTCTGATTGGTCCAGATCTCAAGATGGTATGTTGTTACACTAGTTCAAGATAAAATCCAACATATTCCTTAAGACCTGATGTTGTTGTTATCATCATGGAATTATCTAGTTCTCTAGGTCATATATAAACAATCTCAGCAGAATTGATCAATGCATAATTTTTTTCTCCTATAAAGTCATGTTAAATTCAGTTAATACAGTTTTGTATGCCACATAACTTCCAAACATTCATGATACTGCTTAATATTAGTTTCTTTTTCCCCTGGTGAGCTTATATTTTTAAATTGTGTTTGATTTTACATATCTGCCTCTGAGTTGTTCATACAGCTAGGATCTCTAGGAAGTATATACTTGACTCTTAATCGGCATATGACAAATAAACTTTTGGGTAGGAGAGAAATGAAAAATAGACAAAATGAGGGGCCCATGTTGTGGCACATTGTTCTCAACCACGCTTGCAATGCTGGCATCCCATGTTGGAATAGTGCTTCAAATCTCAGCTGTTCCACCTCTGATCCAACATCTACTAACGCACCTGGGGAAGAAGAGGATGACCCAAGTACCTGGGCCCCTGCCTCCCATGTGGGAGACTGGGATGGAGTTCCTGGCTCCTAGCTTTGACCTGGCCCAACCCTGGCTGTTGTGACCATTTGAAGAGGGAACCAGTGAATGGAAGATCTCTTTCTCGGCTACTCTGTGTTTCAAATGAATAAAGACAATCTTAAAAAAGATAGACAATATTGGATGCCCCCATTAGCAAGAATAGTCTGAAAGTTTGGGTAAAAATTGAGCTGTCGGACCAGATTGGGTCTAGGTGAGGCAAATTCAATGAACAAATAAATTGAAAGGAAAATCTCCGTGACTTTGCTCCTAAATGCAGCATTCTAAATTCACAGTGGGTGTTTTCTATTTCTTTCAGAAATTTTACCAGAAACAAACTGACGAGTTTGTCTAGGAAACATTTCCGTCACCTTGACTTATCCGAGCTGTAAGTAATGACTTTCTGTTGTACTTGGGAAACATTTTCAAAGATCATGATAATTTTCTTTCTTTTTTTTTTTTTTTTTAAGTGAGTGAAGTTGCAGGTCTACGTTTACATCAAAATTCTGAAAAATGATTCCTAGAGCTTTAGCCTCTTGTTCTTTTATTCCCTCGTGAAAAGGTGGTTTGATACATTGAAAAAAAAATAGAAATCTCAATAGTATGCTATCATTTATGAAGGGCTTTCATGTTTTTACACACAGCCTTTATTTTCTGCTAGAGGGAAAAAGAAGAAAAGAAGAAGGTTTTGTGTCCAAATAGCTGCATCCATCTTAGCATCTGTGTGGCTCCTGTTATGGGCAGGCCCTGAAGTCAAGCAGATCCATTCAAGGAGATAATAGCAGTGGGTAGAACTCCTCCACCCTGTCTGTCAGCGCCGGCGCCACGGGGGAGTGGCGAGCACTGGAGGAGAGCTGGCCCTCCCCGCCCACCCATCTCTGTGAGATGTTCTTCTGCGTCTGCCACTCCATTCAATATTTATCCGCGTGTCCCGATTTCCTCTGCTGTGACATGATAAGAACAACACTGAAATGTGTTGATGACTAACAGCCTGCATTGCCAGTGTGCTCAGTTCTTGGTGTTATCATCAAGAAGCCAATGTGAACTGATGTCTCTCCTCTGGGTGAGAGGCCCCAAGGATCCCGAAGGCAGACACTGTGTGTGGCACATGTGGGCCAGGATGGACTGGGGCTTTGAAGGTTGGGCAGCAGAGTCCTCTGGTGAACGTCCATCCCCGTAGATAAGCAACTGTGCAGAATCGAAGCTGCCTCCAAGGAGGAGACAGCGGGAGTCAATAGTTAGTGACGGGGGTTACAGAGTCTTGGTGGTTGGTGATTACTTGGAATAAATTGAATATGGAAGTTGAAACTCTAGCATTTCCTCCTACAAAATTGTTTTAAATGGACCCATCATTGTACACACGTAGGGAGTCTAGTGTGGTATTTTCATAGATGACTGCAATGTCCAGTGATTAAATCAGAGTACTTAAGTCATATGCATCATCCAAATATTCATCAATCCTTTGTGTTGGGAGTGTCCAAAATCCTTTCTCGCAGCTATATTGAAATACACGATACAATGTTGTTGACACCGGTCACCCTGCTGTGCCATAGGACACGGGACTGATTCTTTTTGTCTAACTGTATTTTTGCTCTCCATCACCAAACTCTATCCTCCTCCTCCTCTTCCTTGCCCTTCCCAGGGCCTGGGTAACCTCCGCTCTGTTCTCTACTGCCACAAGGTCAACTTATTTAGCTGCCACATATGACGGAGAACATGTAGTGCATGTGTGTTCACTGGTGTTTCTATCACAGGCATAGCTTTCACTCGGTGTGAAATAGAATAAGGTGCTCAAGATCGGATTCTGGGTATCACTGCGTAAAACTGTCTGGACCGATTTAAGATGAAATTGTTGCTTCCAGCTTCCTGTCTCGGAATCCAACCAACTTAGTGTACAGATCAAACTAATGTAACAGTAGGCCATGAGGACAGAAGGAGAGACGTTTCTGTAACTGAGATTCTGCTCTCTGGAGGGAGAGAGAGAAATCTAAACAAGCAAGTGTAATGTGCTGTAGTGGTCCTTGTAGGAGGGCTTTGCACAGAGATTGCTGGGGGAGAGGCCAGCTGCCCGCCATACAAACATGGCAATGGGCGCATCCCTTTGCTTCCTAATCCCTTCTGCTGATTGAATCACACCCTCATTTTAGAAAGACCCCATAGGTTTTCATGCACGCAGAACTCCAGGAAACATCTTGGATTAGTGGAGTTTAAGCTGATTGGGGGCGGGGTGATCTCTTCCACGTCGTATCTCATATCTCATAGCGTCAAATCCTATTTTGGTGTGGGCGGGATACTTGGAGACAATCAAGCAGACACAAATTAAACCAGTCTACCGTGACCACATTTCCCCCAAAGAAACTCTCGGGAAAGTCTCCAGGGATCTCCCTGAGAGTCTTAGAACCCGACCAGAAAACCACAGGAGTAAATGATGGTGCAAAGCCCCACAGGTCCTGCACTCAACAGAAATCTGAAGTATTGTGGTTCGTGCCAGGCAGAGTCTATGGAACGATTTTAAATGGGCTCATTTAAAGGCTCATTACCATAAATGGAATTCATCCTAAATAGGCCACTGAGTATTATAAATAAGCATTTAAAGATTTTTTTTCCTTGTGGTTTTTATTTTCCTCTTGACTACTTCCTCCTTCACCCATTGCAGGCAGCGTGACTGGTGTCTGGACAGCAGTGGTTTCTTCTGTGCGGTCCTCTAACCACTCACTCGTGTGTGTGTGTGTGTGTGTGTGTGCGCGCGCGTGCATGCGACCATATGCCTGCAAGTGAAGGTGGTTCCAGGGTCTCTCACGGTCTCTCCACGTTTCTTGCATCAGTGAAACTCATTCTGGTTGCATAATGCAGAGAGCTGGGCGGGTCAGCCTCCGGACACTCAGCTTCACACTTCTAGTCTCGTTTTATTTATTTGTTCATTTATATGTCTGAATTGACACATAGCAGTTGTACACTTATTTATGGGGTACAACGCGATGTTTCAATAGATAGGCATACTTTGTGAAGTTCATGGCCAATGGAATTAGAACACAAGAGTACTTAGGGGACAACAGGATTTTGAAATCCATCCATGTGAGAGGTCTTTAAAAAGGTTGTGGGAAATGTGAAGTATGTCATGGAAGAGCTGCATGGATTTCAAAATTGTTTTGTCCCCAGATAAACTCACCTGTTCATTCTGGTTTTCATGAACGTTTGGAAGTACTCCCATATGTATGTGCTATGATCGAATCAGGGTAATTAGCATCTGCAGCATATATTAGCATATGCATTCATCATTTCTCTGTGCCGAGAGCATTCTGTCATCTCTTTTCTAGCTGTTTTGAGAGTCTCGTGATGACTTAAGCTGAAATTGTTCTAAACTGAAGTTAGAGTTTATTATTGAGTCTGCATGTCAGACATATAAGCAGACTAGTTTTCCTGAAAACTCACTGTTGCTGCTCCCATGTAAGAGCTTCTTAACAGCAGTATGACAGCTGTGATAAATTTGGTATGGTACTTTATTTTCCTGTGTGCTATGGAACGTAAGTGTTACCTGAATATCTGGCTGCTTCCTTCTGGTGCTGCTTTCCTTGTGGTTCTGGAAGGTCTTACATCACTCTGCATTGGTTAATGTCCACAGCGGTGTCTGCACATAATAGGAGCTCAGTAAGTATTAGATGAACAAATGAGTCACGCATACCGCCATCCTGTGACATTGAGTGTGACTTGCAAAAGTTATGGGAATTCATAGTGTTGTAGTACTTCCTGAACACTAGTGCAGCTCACACAGCAGAAGGAGCCTGATGAGTTTTCACTTTTGTTCCATGTAGGATCCTGGTGGGCAATCCGTTTACATGTTCCTGTGACATTATGTGGATCAAGACTCTCCAAGAGACCAAGTCCAGCCCAGAAACTCAGGATTTGTACTGCCTAAATGAAAGCAGCAAGAATATTCCCCTCGCAAACCTGCAGATACCCAATTGTGGTAATTCGTTTTTAAATCAATGAGTTCTAGTTAATTGATTTAATTGCATTGGTGAGGTAGAGAGTGTGGGGGATTGCCACTACCCAGATTTGGCGTAGTGTGTGTTGATGTCTCCTGAGAAGCACGTAACATCTGTGTGCAGTGTGCAGAACTCAGCTGGGAGCAACTTTGCTGAGTGTTCTTTGCCAGTAGAGTAATGAGTCTGAATGATGACTTGAAAGTCCGTACAGAAAAAAATCATATTTCTTATACTTTGTTTGTTTTTCCTTCCTTTCTTCCATCCATCCACCCATCTATCATCCATCCATCCACCCATCTATCTATCTATCCACCCATCCATCTGGCCATCCATCCATCCATCCACTCATCCGTCAGCCAGCAAGCCATCCACCTACCCACCCACCCATCTATCCATCCATGCATCCATCCATCCATCCATACATACATCTCCCATCCACCCATCCACCCATCCATCCATCTGTCCACCCACCCATCCACCCACCCACCCATCCACCCATCCACCCATCCACCCATCCATCCATCCAACCGTCCATCCGTCCACCCACCCATCCACCCATCCACCCATCCATCCATCCACCCGTCCAACCGTCCAACCGTCCATCCGTCCACCCACCCATCCACCCATCCACCCACCCACCCACCCATCCACCCATCCATCTACCCGTATACCCATCCACCCACCCATCCACCCATCCATCCATCTACACATATACCCATCCACCCACCCATCCATCCAAAAAACATCTGCTAAGATCATATAACTTCATGGGTCTCATATATGAGATGTTTTTAAAAAGGCCACAGGAATGTTTTTATGGCAAAAGTACACACAAATCTCAAACATTTTTGCTCAAAAATAAATTTACTTTTAATTCCATTTTTCCACGAATGTTTTGGCATGCCCTTGTACACTTGGTTGGTGCCTAGGCCATACAGTGGAAGGGGTCTCAGACTGGAAAAGGTGTGCTGGCAGCTCAAGTAAATGCAGTCCAATCCAGCACGTTCCTAGACTGGTTTTACCACCTGACATATTTGTCTCCCACCCCTTATCTGCCCTGTGACGTGCTTTCCCTCAGGTCTGTGTTTGAGATCTGCTACCTTACTTCTGTCCCCACTCCCATGGTCTGTGTTTTCCTCTGCGGGCTTTAAACATGCATGATCCGGCAAAATCACAGCTCCATGTGAGTGCCAGTGAGTTTACCAGGAAAGCAAAGGAAAGCGGTGTGGCTAGGGTCTTCCTCTCTGTCCTACGCTATGATTCCCACAGGTGTGTTATTGCTCTGTGGACACTGTAAATCAAGTAGTCCATCAGTTAGTAAGTCCACACAGCTACTGCGGCTAAGCATCAGACTTCATGGCTGATGGCACAGCAGGGAGCCACGGAACCCCTCGTTGTTTACCATGAGTAATGTGTTTATTAACCATAAGCCTTGGACTCTTTGTTTGAGAAGATCCTGTTGTTTGAGGCTTGGTTTATTTTATTTTATTTTTTTTATTTGACAGAGTTAGACAGTGAGAGAGAGAGAAAGACAGAGAGAAAGGTCTTCCTTCCGTTGGTTCACCCCCCCAAATGGTCACTACAGTCGGAGCTGTGCCAATCCAAAGCCACGAGCCAGGTGCTTCCTCCTGGTCTCCCATGCGGGCGCAGGGCCCAAGCACTTGGGTCATCATCTACTGCTTTCCCAGGCCGCAGCAGAGAGTTGGACTGGAAGAGGAGCAGCCGGGACTAGAAACCGGTGCCCATATGGGATGCCGGCACCGCAGGCGGAGGATTAACAAAGTGAGCCGAGGCGCCGGCCCCGACGCTTGGTTTTATTTAAGACAAATACAGCCGCTACTTAACGCGGAATGCAACGAAGCTAAATGAGTGTTTGTTCCTCACCCTAAAGGGCCCTAAAGGACTGCGCTTACCCTGATTGCAGGGATTTTGTCACAGTCAGAGCCCTGTGGGTTCATAAGCAGGGCACTGGGCTGGGTATCTTGGGACTGTGTGCCTTCTCCCATCTGCCCTCCGTTTTCTTTGGTAGTCAACACTTTAAAATCTCCCTACTCTTAACACATATCTTTTCCTGATTGCTAAGAGGGTAACTGTTCTTTCTCTGTCCTGGTACAATTTGCACTGCTGAGACACATTGCCTGGAGGGCCAAGAAAGTCTGCTGTGGAGTCAGCTGGCCTTTTGGATGACTCCCAGATCCCCGTGGCTGTTGTGGCCACCTTGGTTCGGCAGCCACTGGGAGGACCAGAAAGGAGACATCTGACGCCTGCTGGGATTTCACAAACCGCTTCTTCATGGATGTCTGCATTGCCCTTGCCTGAAACCAGTGCTACTTTCTTCGATTTTAATTTTTGGCACGGTTCTCTGGGCAGCGTTCCACTAGTGCACCCCATCTTCTGTGTCTTTCGTAGACATGGTGTTTGGGGGAGGGGAGGTGAGGGAGTGAACTGGTCCTCATGTTTCCTAATCACTTTCTCAATTTTTGATCATTTTTCGTTTCGGTTGCCTAACAGTCACCAAATTGTGGGTATGGGAGTGATATTTTCAGTCCACGCTCGGGAGGGCAGAGGTTTGATTGATCTGTTAGGACTGAATGGTAACAGTCATGGTCACATGCAGGCTTCATTTCAGTGTCAAAAAGGCTTTTTGAAAAGCCACCTTGTGAGGCTGGCGCCGTGGCTCACTAGGCTAATCCTCCGCCTAGCGGCGCCGGCACACCGGGTTCTAGTCCCGGTTGGGGCGCCGGAATCTGTCCCGGTTGCCCCTCTTCCAGTCCAGCTCTCTGCTGTGGCCAGGGAGTGCAGTGGAGGATGGCCCAAGTGCTTGGGCCCTGCACCCCATGGGAGACCAGGATAAGTACCTGGCTCCTGGCTTCAGATCAGCGCGGTGCGCCGGCCGCAGCGTGCCAGCCACAGTGGACATTGGAGGGTGAACCAATGGCAAAGGAAGACCTTTCTCTCTGTCTCTTTTTCTCACTGTCCACTCTGCCTGTCAAAAAAAAAAAAAAAAAAAAAAAAAAAAAAAAAAAAAAGGCTCACTCCCCAAATGGCCGAAACGGCTGGAGCTGGGCTGATCCAAAGCCAGGAGATTCTTCCAGGTCTCTCATGCGGGTCCAGGGGCCCAAGCTCCTGGGCCATCTTCCATTGCTTTCCCAGGCCATAACAGAGAGCTGGATCAGAAGTGGAGCAGCTGGGACTCGAACCAGTGCCCATATGGGATGCCAGCATCTCAGGTAGTGGCTTTACCCACTACGCCACTGTGCCGGCCCCTTACTGCGTATATTTTAAACACATATTTCTACAGGTGTGTAGGGAGAACACTTAGCAAGACAGAAAGAGATGCTTTTCTGTTGCTTTCTTTCCTCCTCTCATCTCTAAGATCATTGCTGTCTGGGATTTTATGTATAGGTTGTTGCCTTTTTTGAAGCTTTCATTTCGTATGACCTCATCTTGGGTTGAGTTTTCTTTCTGCAAGAGTGTATTTTCTACTATTTTTTTTTTTTTCAGAGAAAATTAAAAAGAAATCTCCAAGTTTTTGCCTGGTTGGCTGCATTTTTTCTTCTTCTTGCTGGAATCGGCTGAGTTAAAAATCCTAGGCTGGAAATTCTTCAGGCTTTGTATCCATTGTGCTGTTCCGTGCTGAGCGCCCCTGAGCCGGGGTCAGAGGCCAGCCCGTGGCTTGTGTCTTGCTGAGCAACCGTGGCTTTGCTTTTTCCTCTAGAAACTTTGAGGATTTTCTCCTTATCCGTGTTATTGCTCAGGGTCACCACCTTGAAGCATGCTGTGGGCTGAGTTGGTTTGAAATTCTGTTTGGCAAGAGAGGAAACCATTCAGCAGGAGGGTTTGGGTCTTCGTTCTGAACAAGCATTCTAAATTTTGGCTCTGTGCTGTTTTCCCACTTAGCTTCCCATTCAGGAATTCTCATGGGATGGACGTTTCTATTTCTGGCTCCACCATCCATCCCCACACCTTCTTCTTCTTCTTCTTCTTTTTTTTTTTAAGATATTATTTATTTATTTGAGAAGCAGAGCTCTAGACAATGAGAGGGAGAGACAGAGACAGAGGTCTTCTATCTGCTGGCTCACTCCCTAAATGGCTGCAATGGTTGGAGCTGTGCTGATCTGAAGCCAGGAGCCAGGAGCTTCTTCCGGGTCTCCCATGAGGGTGCAGGGACCCAAGAACTTGGGCCATCTTCTACTGCTTTCCCAGGCCATAGCAGAGAGCTGGATGAGAAGTGGAGCAGTCGGGACTCGAACCAGTGCCCATGTGGGATGCCAGGGCTGCAGGCAGAGGATTAACCCACTGTGCCATAGCTCCGGGCCCCTCCCCTGCCTTCTTTTCATATGTTCATTCATGTGTCCTTTCATGCTGCATCATGGACAGTGGCTTTCCTCATCCTTTTGTCTGTCAAGATTTTCTCCAGTTACTGAGTGTTTTCAACCAGTGATTTTTAATTTTACACTCTCTAGTGATCCATTTTTAAAAAAAAAGATTTATTTTTTAAGTTATTTGAAAGGCAGAGTGACACAGAAAGAGAGAGAGAGTGAGAAAGAGAGAGAGAGAGAGAGAGAGAGAGAACGCTTCCATCCGCTGGTTTTCTCCCCAAAAGGCCACAAAGGCCAGTGCAGGGCCAGGGCCAGGAGCCAGAAACTCCATCTGAGCCTCCCGTGTGAACGGCAGGGGTCCAAGCACTTGGGCCATCTTCAGCTGCTTTAGCAGGCGCATTAGCAGTGAGCTGGATCGGATGCAGAGCGGCCAGTATTCAAATTGGTGCAGGTGTCCCAGGCAGCAGTTTAACCTACTGTGCGGCACCATTGGCCCCTAGCGTTCCTCTTTATTGACTGAGCTCAGCTCTTTCCTGTATAAGGGTTCACTGTATGTTTTTGGGGTCACCAGCACCTAGCGCGGCTGCTACAGCTATTGTTGGATGCTCCAGGTGGTAGCCTGGGGCGTTTGGATTTTGTGCATTGTATGCTGATGGTGCCCGTCCAGGGCTTTTCTTTCCTCGGTTCTTCTGCCTTCTCTTGTGCAGGGTTCCTCATAGTTTCTTACTCGCCCACAGTCTGCTTGCTCATTTTCCAATGTGGTTCTGGATTTTTAAGACTATTTTATGTCACTGAGCGGCATTGTTCAGTTTGGGGCTTAGTAATGAAATGTCTGAGCGATCATTTTTCCAGCTTTGGTTCTTTAAAGAGAGCTTAGATGAATTGAGCAGAAAGTTACACTGCCGTGTTATACAATTGAAACATCTTTCTCTGACATTTAACAACAGACAACACATAGATACCTTCCAGCTAGTTATCTTGTTTAGAAAAATGAACTTGTGGTCACCTGGATTTTCCTCTTAGATCCACTTTTAAAGCATATGTCATGTTTAAGTCACAGTTGCTTGGAGTACATCTTTTTCCCATTTTTTTTTTAAACCTCTTTTACTAACTCTGAATTGACTGAGAGTATGTCCTTGTGTTTCATTACTGCAAACCAGCAATTCATCAGTAGCCATGGTCATTGCATTTAGTTTGCAACAGGTAATGTCTTCATTTGGATTGGAGAAACAGCTACTGGGATTTCTCTCTTTATGAGAAGGGTTTCCTGATAAGTTCTCTCCTTTAGCATTGGATCCTGTAGGTTTCATATGGAGAATAAATTTCTACATTTGATATGCACATATGCATTTACTGTGGTATCTAAAGTACCCCTTGAGCATAATGTGCATTTGATGAATGTTTGCCTAATTGATCAATGAATAAATCTTTGAACTCTTTTATATTAATGATTAGACTGGCCCAGGTTTCTAATATAATGGTGCTAATATTTCATTTAACTAAAAATGGCTTAAAATTCTTGTTCTAGTGGATGGTCCATATTTTTAACAGTTTGCTGAATTCCTGTCCTCTTTGCCTGTTTTTTCCTTTATTCCCTTAGAGATAAATTAGGCATGGTAGGAGGCGAGGCTGGAAAGTTTAACCGCACTGCTCCCATTAGCAGAACAGTCCAAATGCCTCACTGTATTTTTCTAACAGTCCCCTCCTGTCTGGAATTACTGTAAGTTTCGTGCTGTGAAACACGCCGCGGTCTATTTCTCCACAAAGCCCTTTTTAATCTTTGGGAAAAACTATTAATACAAATTAATACAAACTATGCACAATTTCCACATTAGTTAATTTTTTTGCACTGTCAAGTGATCCATGTTTAAAAAAATTTTTTTTAAGTTATTTGAGAGGCAGAGTGACACAGAAAGAGAGAGGGACACACATACACACACACAGTGGGGGGGGGGCGACTTCCTTTCGCTGGTTCTGTCACCAGATGGCCACAAAGGCTGGTGCAGGGCCTGACGGGGACTCACACAAATGCCAGTGAAGAAAGGTGAATTTGCTGTGCTGTGTGGTGCACCATTCCATATAAAAATGCCCGTGCCACTTCTGTTAGAGCTCTTAATGAGATTATTTATCACATAGTATGTTTCAAAAATGTCCCCTCAATTCCTGTGCACTTGGTGGGTCTTCAGCCACTAGTCTTGCCAT
This sequence comes from Oryctolagus cuniculus, assembly GCF_051225735.1. Taxonomy (NCBI): domain Eukaryota; kingdom Metazoa; phylum Chordata; class Mammalia; order Lagomorpha; family Leporidae; genus Oryctolagus; species Oryctolagus cuniculus. The sequence continues at coordinate 135,704,454 of NC_142867.1, forward strand.
AGGAGCCTTTCAAACACTTCCCCTGGCCAAGGGATGTTATTAAGGAGTAGTGTACTTTATGCTTTCATTTTTAATGCTCTAACTATATGTTAAATCTTTTCTGAAAGAGACTTCTTTGGGATGTGGTAATAGTGGGTAAAATGCTCTCTTTCTAAGTAGGAGGCAAATATATTTAGGAAAAGCGGAATTCTTCTGGGTCTATCAAAAGAATTCTTCAGTCCATTTAACCAGGAGCTATTTGCCATAGAGAATGATGGCCCCATAGTGGCCATAGGTAGCAGTTCACTTGTTTGAGGAACTGTGCAACCGCTCTACTAAATACTTTCAAAGATTCCGTGGATTGAATCAGACCTGCCTTTGGTTTTGTTGTTACTTATAAAGAATTTCCACTTGTCCACTGTTCCAAAACTGCAAACTTTTAACATAGAGAGTTCTTTTTTTAAATTTTTTAAATTTTTTGACAGGCAGAGTGGACAGTGAGAGAGAGAGACAGAGAGAAAGGTCTTCCTTTGCCGTTGGTTCACCCTCCAATGGCTGCCGCGGCTGGCACGCTACGGCCGGTGCACCACGCTGATCCGAAGGCAGGAGCCAGGTGCTTCTCCTGGTCTCCCATGGGGTGCAGGGCCCAAGCACTTGGGCCATCCTCCACTGCACTCCCTGGCCACAGCAGAGAGCTGGCCTGGAAGAGGGGCAACCGGGACAGAATCCGGCGCCCCGACCGGGACTAGAACCTGGTGTGCCGGCGCCGCAAGGTGGAGGATTAGCCTAGTGAGCCTCGGCGCCGGCCCATAGAGAGTTCTTAAGATACATCAAGAAAATACTGTTTATGGCAGTTAAAGTTAGAAGGTTGGTTAAAGCAGTGGAAGTTAGACTGGCCTAAGACATTATTTTCTTAGCATCAAAGCTGGATTTTTTTTTTTTTTCATGAAAAGCATATACGAAGTCTAGTTTAGTATACTGCTTTGCCTTAACTTTATTAGAAATCAGAATCATTGCCTTCTTTATCATTTTAGGACGCTGAACAAGGCTGATTTTCCCCCTAAGGTGTCAGCTGATGTTTAAGTTGTTGTGTTTAGAAAGTATATGCTAGCTGCCTTTGTTATGACACAGCTCACATCAGCGCAGAAGCACAGCTTCCAGTTTGAGTTTGGAAAGTTCTTTTGCTAATTTTCTGTCATATATTTTTTTTTTTGCAACTGTCTTCTAAATAGGTCAGGCTCACCCTGGTTTCATTCCTGATTGTGGGATATATCTGTTTAGCAGAAACAGACGTCGGGAGATATACTGCAAAGGTAGAAAGTTGAGGAGAGGCCGGCACCCTGGCTCACTTGGCTAATCCTCTGCCTACAGTGCCGGCATCCCATATGGGCCCCGGGTTCTAGTCTCGGCTCCTCCTCTTCCAGTCCAGCTCTATGCTGTGGCCCGGGAAGACAGTGGAGGATGGCCCAAGTGCTTGGGCTCCTGTACCCGCATGGGAGACCAGGAGGAGGCACCTGGCTCCTGGCTTCGGGCCGATGCAGCGCCGGCCGTAGCGGCCATTTGGGGGGTGAACCAGCGGAAGGAAGACCTTTCTCTCTGTCTCTCTCTCTCATTGTCTACAACTCTACCTGTCAAAAATTAAAAAAAAAAAAAAAAATAGGCCAGCGCTGTGGCTTACTAGGCTAATCCTCTGCCTGCGGTGCCGGCCCCTCGGGTTCTAGTCCTGGTCGGATTCTGTCCCGGTTGCTCCTCTTCCAGTCCAGCTCTCTGCTGTGGCCGGAGAAGGCAGTGGAGGATGGCCCAAGTGCTTGGGCCCTGCACCTGCATGGGAGACCAGGAGAAGCACCTGGCTCCTGGCTTTGGATTGGCGGGGTGCGCTGGCCGCGGCGGCCATTGGAGGGTGAACCAACGGCAAAGGAAGACCTTTCTCTCTGTCTCTCTCACTGTCCACTCTGTCAAAAAAATAAATAAATAAAAATAAAAAAGTTGAGAAGGTTCTAGACTTTTAATGATCTTTTGGGAATTAACAGATAAGTATTTCAGTTCTTTATGCTTGAACAAATAAACATGAGAGAAGACAGAATCACCCTTAACTTCAGTGTGTTTATGCACATGGAACGATGGCCCCATGTGAAGTGAAGAAAGTTCAAGATCACGGAGCAAGTTGAGAAAGAGCACAGTCCAGGGCAGGTGTACCGCGGAGGGTAGAGCCACCCCAAGGCACACCCACATCCTGCATTGGAGTGCCGGTTGCAGTCCCAGCTACTCTGCTTCAAATCCAGCTTCCTGCCAATGTGCCTAGGAATGCAGTGGCCGTGGGTTCAAATCCCTGCCACTCACATGGGCAAAGAAGATGGAGTTTCTGGCTCCTGCCTTAAGTCTGGCTGTTGTGGGCCCTTGGGGAGTGAAGCAGCAGATAGAAGATCTTCCTCTGTTTCTCCCTCTCTCTCTCTGTTACTCTGTCTTTCAACTTTCAAACCAATCAATCCTCTTTCTTAAGAGAAAAAAAAGGGAACACAATCTAGATTTCCTGGTGAAGACTAAAATGTGAAACCCAAATTTGACCCATCTCTCTTGTTGCAAAGCAGAGTTAATAACCCTAAAAGATTATAGGTTAATTCTCCTCAACTTTTACTTCTAAAAAGACAAGCATCGTGTTTCCTCTAATATGTAGTCGTTAATCTAGAATACAAAAAACTGTATAGGAATGAAGTTGAAGTGGACATTTTGGGATTCAGTTGTTGCGTGTTGCCTTTGCTTGTACTCCTGTGGAACCCCGGTCTTTCTCTCTCTGTTTTTTACTTGTGGAATGTTCTGGTTAGGGTGTGTCAAGTGTGTGATTATAGAGCAGACTGAAATTATGTCTTTGCAAAAACTGAAGAAAAGGAAGAAGGAGGAGGGTGGAGGGAAGGAGAGAAGTATGGCTATCTTATTAGAATTGTACCTATGAAAGACATAGAATTTGTTTTCTTTATATTCATAAAAATTCAAATAACTAAATAAACAAACAAGTAAAATAGAGCAAGAGACTACCAAAATGCTGTGGAAGAAACGCAGTGACCTCTTGAGGGCATATGGAGATGAGAAAAGTATACACACCAGGTTAAATCAAAGGACTTGATAGTGGCTTGAATACCAGGGAATAGAACATCAACAGTTTTCTGCCCATGCAGACAGATGGATACAGAGGAATGAGAATAGTCTAGACATGGATGGGGCAGGCCATGGGCTGGATTTTGGAAATGTTGAGTTTGAAATCCCTACAAAAGAGCTACGTAGGGATGCTAAGTTGGTTGTAGCCATCTGATGACTATTAGATGTCCCAAAGTATTCTGACACATGGTTTAATCAAGGCTATTGATAGCTCTGATACATTTTTATAAGTATATAGGTTTAAATAAATTTTAAAATTTTGTATTTAGAGAGACTAGGAAATGTTAAAATTTTATAAAACTTACAAATTAAATGTATTCTAAATGTCCCAGAAAGAGAAAAAAGAAATTGAAAACCTGTACACTGTGAATTAGTGGTTGGAGGACCTGGTAAATGTGGCCAGTTCCCAAGAAGTGTGCATTTGTGGGAGAAAGCAGAAGCAGGAAAGCACCAGTGGAGGAGTAGAAGTGCTGATAACTTTGAACTTCTCCATCTGAAACAGGGATATGAATAGCACCCTGTTTCTGGATTTTCAGGATCATATGGAAAATATTGAAGACGGAGTCCAACACATAGTTAGTACCCAATATCTACTAGCTTTTAATCTCATTGCTATCATCAGTGAGAGTCCTTGTTTTCAAAGTTCACATCTGAATTTAAATATGCGTGTATTTTAGATAAGGGGTTTTCAAAAAGTTCATGGAAATGTGCTTTATTTAAAACACTATGCATGGCTTTTGAAAGTTTTTTTGCACCAAAATTTATGTTTTGATTCCCTTTTTCATGAACTTTTTGTATTTTGTCAGATTGCTTCAAATGAAATTAAACAAGATGTCGTAATTCAAAAAATGGTTGTGGTTGTTTCCGTTTTGTGGCTGTTGTGAACAGTGCCGCAGTAAACATGATACAAGTTTCTCTTTTTACAATGACTTCATGTCTTTCGGGTGTATATCTAGTAGTGGGATTGCTGGATCATAGAGTAGTCCTTTTTTTATATTTTTTAAAACTCACCTCACTGTTTTCCATAGTGGTTACTCTAATTTACATTCGACCAGCAGTGTGTAAGAGTTCTCCCTTCCCCACACCTGCACCAGCATGGATAATATTCTGACAGGGTTGAGGTGATACATTCTTGTGGTTTTGATTTGTATTTTCCTGATAGCTAGGGAGATTGAGCATTTTTTTCATATATTTATTTGTTGGCTATTTGCATTTCTCCTTTTGAGGACTGTCTGTGCAGGTCCTTTGCTCATTTCTTACCTGGATTGCTTGTTTTGTTGTTGAGTTTTTTTGAGTTCCTGATGCACTCTGCGTATATTTCCTCTGTCTCCATGTGAGCTTGGGGACGGTAAGGCCAATGGAAGTTAAATGGATCCCTTCACAGAGAGCCTTTAAGGTGGTTTTGTGTACTATGTACATCCAGTTTCCAGTGTTCTTTTTCTGTCTATATTATTCTTGGATCTTTTGTCCCCCGCTCCCCTGGGCCCCAAGAATTCAAAGAAGTTAGAGCTCCAGAGAACACATTGTGGCCAAATCCTTGTGGGTTGGATGACTGCGGAGGCTCTCTGAGGTTTTAGGATAACGAAAAATTGCAGAAATAGCAGTGAACAGTTGACCAATGCCCGTTGCTGAAAGCCTTGCAATTCCAAGTGTGGCCTGTGGAACAGGGAATTTGTAGGAAAACTCAGACTCTCAGGCTCTAAACCAAACCTATTGGAAAGGAAGCTACATTTTAACGAGCTCCTCGGGTGACTCATGAACACACTGAAGCTTGGAAAGCCCTGCCTTGAAGCAACTCAGCTTTCTCCCTGCATGCTTGACCGTTTTCTGCTGCGAATTCAGGTCAAGAGGCGTCCACAGGTGTCGGTCCGCCGAGGGGGCTGATCGCCTCTCTTCTCCAGCCAGGTTTTCCAAATGCCAAGGGCCACACCTGTAAAGCTGAGAGCCCTGATCCCATCGCAGTGTGCTGGCAGCTCTGGAAGGCTCTGCTTACGCTCTGCTCTGGTCTAGTGCCGATTTCAAATCTTATTAAGCCAGGAAGCAGTGCCTGGCAAGTGCTTTATCCCGCCTTGGCTTTTCAGGCTTCCCAATTCATTTTTATTGTGCTAATTAAACCTCAAGTGATATTTCAAGTACAGATTGTTTTTTCCATTATTGAGTCTTTGGCCAGCATATTAATGCTGTAGAATTAACGTGAGTCAGATGCTTACTCATTTGTGGAAGATTTTACATTTAAAAGATGTAGACTTGGCCAATTGTACACCGATTCCTTTGGAAACTTGTGCTGACAGGGTGATATAATTTCTCTATAAATAAAGAAGGCTCGCTCTTCCCTCATAAAAGAGACACAGAATTATTTTTTAAATGAAAGGAAATGTCTAGAGCATGGCTGTACAGTGGTACTTGTCTTGAAGACCTGTGCTAAAATGATCATGTACACCTGGGGAAGAAGAGTGCTGAAGTGGTGAATACTGAGCTTTGAGTTCAAATACTAGGTTCACGGAGACTTCAGCTACTTGGAAAGGTGCATTTGACTTCTCCAAAACTCAGATATTTAATTAATTAAATGAGGACAAAATATTTACCTTCAAGAGTGTTTGTAGAGATGAAATAAAACAATACAGTACTAGACAAGAGTGTCTGATGCGTTGAATGCCCAATAAATGCTGATATTACTATTACCATCGTTAAACATTTTAGAACTGTTAATCTTGCAAGCTTAAGATTGAAAAACAAACTAGTTGATTTTAGAGGGAAAATTGAGAGAGCGTTTCCTGCTGAGAATCTTTATACCAGAATTTTCTCTGCTCAGAATTTCTAATTATTATATTATATAATTATTATTATAAATGAATCTATTATAGATTCATTTATGAAGCATAAAAGGTTCACCCAACAGGTTGCAGTTGAGGTAGCCAGGAGAGTGTCTGTTGGCTCCCTTGGTGGTGTCTGGCTGGTAAGGGGAGGGGACAACCCTTGAGAACAGGTACTGTGGCAAGCCCCATGATTCCTCTGAAGTCCACAGATGAATCCACAAGGCAAGGAAAGGGGGAGAGAGCCAATAAAACACAATGAATTATTGCAAGGTGGAATAGCAGATGGATGAAGAAGGACTGATTAAAGGTTGAGAATGGTGATTACCGCCCTGACAATGTGGAAAGCTACGGGGAAACTACAGGGTTCCTACACGGCTCCTTACGCGAGAGTTCAGGTGACCCCACATGCAGAATATTGGCTGAGTGTCTGTTAAGAAGCAACTAAGGCTGGCTGGCGCCGTGGCTCACTAGGCTAATCCTCCGCCTTGTGGCGCCGGCACACCAGGTTCTAGTCCCGGTCGGGGCGCCGGATTCTGTCCCGGTTGCCCCTCTTCCAGGCCAGCTCTCTGCTGTGGCCAGGGAGTGCAGTGGAGGATGGCCCAAGTGCTTGGGCCCTGCACCCTATGGGAGACCAGGAGAAGCACCTGGCTCCTGGCTTCGGATCAGCGCGGTGCACCTGCCTCAGCGCACCGGCCGCGGCAGCCATTGGAGGGTGAACCAACGGCAAAGGAAGACCTTTCTCTCTCTCTCTCTCTCACTGTCCACTCTGCCTGTTTAAAAAAAAAAAAAATGAATGCTATCAGAAAGACTGTTCAGGGAGAAGCACAAATCTTGGGAACCAAAAATATGACAGAGGAAAGAAGGTTTGAAAGGTAAATATGAAGAAACCCTCCTAAAAATAGAATAGATGCAGTGATGGAAATTAGGAAAAGGGTTACAAAATTATGTGGCCTGTCTGGAAAAGCCAACAACCAATTAATACAAGTTCTAAGTGATAAGAAAGCCTTGCGTGAATCGTCCTATTGTTTTCTTTCTTAGTAGTTCACAGGGAAGAGCTGCAGTCTATTGTTGCTGTGATCCATACTCATCAAGTAGACGAAATGTTACCTTTACATAACAGATGGTGCACTGTCGGTACTGCTTAGACACACATAGCAAACTTTATGCCTTCTTCTAGACACTGAAGCTCCATGGCCTCTAGATGTTGTTACCCTCATAGCATATGGGAAGATGTGGGGCCAGAGCGTGTTGACTGTGTTGTGAGCATGTTGGGGGCAGGGGGCCAGTATTGTGTGAAAGAGAACCTGGTCCTCATCTTCCGGGATGGGTGGTCCAGAGATAAAGCTGAAAAAGGAAAACCAAGAAGGAAAAATGTAAGCATGATATTGACCGATACGGAGGTCGGTATCAGAAAAAATTCAAAGAGATGAATTGGGTGCCTCTGGGAACAGCAAGTCGTGTCACATGGTGAGGTGGGACTATGGTTTTATCACAGCAGTTTGAATACTGTAGGGAGCAACTCGGACTAGACTAAGTTACTGGAATTAAGACTTATTCTGTGCATCTGCTCTCCCACAATATGGTGCTGGGAGAGGAGTAAACAGCTTCTATGCAGCTGCCTCTCGCCATCTTGAGTGATGACCTGCAGGAGCTGATCCTGCTCCTGATTGGAGGAGAGCAGCGTACTCGGCGTGTGGGTAGCAGAGTTGGGATTGGTGGAAGAGGACTATAAAGGAGGAGAGAGCCAACATGCACCAGGAACATCTATCTGAAGGAACACCTGTGCAGCCCCCGAGAGAGCCAGCCGGCGGTGTGCCACTCCCCTGCGGAAGTGGGGAAAGTGGCAGGGGGAACCGCCCTTCCACGGAGGTGGAAGGGACGGTAGCCAACCCGGGAAGAACCAGCAGCAAACCCGGGAAGGGCCGAGCAGACAAAAGAACAGCGCAGGGTCCTGTGTCGTTCCTCCACGAAGAGGGGGAGCGACAGAATACTTTTCATATTTTTTAAATTTAAGTTTTACAAGCTTCATGTGTTTCAGATATACGTATTTAGGAACATAGTGATACTTCCCACCCTACCCTCCCTCCTGCCCACACTCCCACCCTTCCTCCTCTTCCTTCTCCTACTCCCACTCTTAATTTTTACAAAGATCTATTTTCAGTTTACTTTATACTCATAAGGTAAACCCTACACTAATAACAGAGTTCAGCATTGCCAGCATTTGTTGTTTGTTGATTTCTGTATGAGAGCCATTCTAACTGGGGTGAGGTAGAACCTCGTTGTGGTTTTAATTTGTATTTACCTGATGGCTAATGATCATGAGCATCTTTTCATGTGTCTGTGGCCATTTGAATTTCTTCTCTTGAAAAATGCCTGTTCAAGTCCTTTGTCCATTTCTTAACTGGATTGTTTGTTTTGTTGTTGTTGAATTTCTTAAGCTGTGTATATAGTCTGGATATTAACCCTTTATCAGTTGTGTAGTTTGTAAATATGTTCTCCCATTCCGTCGGTTGCCTCTTCACTTTGCTGAGTGTTTCTTTTGCTGTGCGGAAATTTCTCAGCTTGAAGTTATCCCATTTGTCAATTCTGGTTTTGATTGCCTGCGCTTCTGGAGTCTTTTCCTAGAAGTCTTTGCCTAGGCCAATGTCTTGCAGAGTTTCCCCGATGTTCTCTAATAATTTGATGGTATTGGGTCATAGATTTAAGCCTTTGTTCCATTTTGAGTGGATTTTTGTGTAAGGTGTAATGTAGGTGTCTTGCTTCATACTTCGGCACATGGAGATCAAGTTTTCCCAGCACCTTTTGTTGAAGAGACTGTCCTCGCTCCAGGGATTGATTTTAGCTCCTTTGTCAAAGATAAGTTGGTTGCAGATGCGTGGATTGAATTTTGGTGTTTCTATTCTGTGCCGTTGGTCTACACATCTGTTTTTGTGCCACTACCAGCCTGTTTTGATTATAACTGCCTTGTAGTATGTCTTGAAATCTCACATTGTGATGCCTCCAGCTTTGTTTTGTTGTATAAGATTGCTTTAGCTATTTGTGGTCTCTTGTGTTTCCATATGAATTTTAACATCATTTTTCTAGATCTGAGAAGAATGTCATTATGTCGTTGCTGTTTTCATTGGAATTGCATTAAATCTGTAAATTGCTTTCAGTAGTGTGGACATTTTGATGAAATTGATTCTCCTAATCCTTGAACATGGAATATTTTTCCATTTTTTTGTCTTCTTTAACTTTTTTCTTTAATGTTTTTTAATTCTCGTGGTAGAGATCTTTGATGTCCATCACTAAATTTATTCCAAGGTATTTAATTTTTTGTAGCTACTGTGAATGGGATTGATTTTAAAAGTTCTTTCTCAACCATGTCATTGTCTGTCTATACAAAGGCTATTTTTTTTTATACATTTATTTATTTATTTGAAAGAGTTACACAGAGAGAGTAGGAGAGGCAGAGAGAGAGAGAGAGAGAGAGAGAGAGCACGACAGAGAGGTCTTCCATCCGCTGGTTCACTCCCCAGTTGGCCGCAATGGCCAGAGCTGTGCCAATCTGAAGCCAGGAGCCAGGAGCTTCCTCTAGGTCTCCTATGCAGGTACAGGGGCCCAAGGACTTGGGCCATCTTCTACTGCTCTCCCAGGCCATAGCATAGAGCTGGATCAGAAGTGGAGCAGCCGAGACTCGAACTGGTGCCTATATGGGATGCTGGCACTGCAGGTGGCAGCCTTACCCACTAACTCCACATCACCAGCCCCAAGGAATGTTCCTTCTTTACTCAAATTGCTTAAGGTTTTTATCATGAGAAGATGTTGTGCTTTATCAAATGCATTCTCTGCATCTATTGAGATAACCATATGTTTTTTGTTCTTCAGTTTGTTAATATGATGTATCACACTGATTGACTTGAAAATGTTGAATCATACCTACATACCAGGGATAAATCCCACTTAGTCCAGGTGAATGATCTTTCTGATGTATTGTTGGAATCAATTAGCTAATATTTTGTTGAGGATTTTTACATCTATGTTCAACAAGGATATTGGCCTATAGTTCTCTTTCTCTGTTGTACCTTTTTCTGGTAAAAATTAAGGTGATGCTGGCTACATAGAAGGAATTTGGGAGGATTCACTCTCTTTCAATTGTTTTGAATAGCTTGAGAAGAATTGGAATTAGTTATTCTTTAAATGTCTGATAGAGTTCAGCAGTGAATCTGTCTGGTCCTGGGCTTTTCTTTGTTGGGAGGGTCTTACTATTACTGATTCAATTTCCATCTTGGTTAGGGCCTGTTTAGGTTTTCTATGTTTTTGTGACTCCATTTAGGTAGGTTGTATGTGCCCAGGAATCTATCCATTTTTTGTAAGTTTCCCAACTTGTTGGCATATAACTCTTCACAGTAATTCCTGATGATTCTTTTTATATATGTGATATTCATTGTTAAATTAAATTTCCTTTATCACCCCTAATTTTATTGTTTTGGGTCTTCTTACCCCCTTTTTTTCTTGTTTTGTTGGGCCAATGGTTTATCAATTTTGCTTATTCTCTAATTTTAGTAATTTCTTTCCTCCTACTGATTTGGGTTTGGTTTTTTGCTGTTTTTCTAGGTCCTTGAGATGCATTGATCACTCATTTATTTGGTACCTTTCCAATTTATTCATGTAGGCACCAACTGCTATAAACTTCCATCTTAGCACTGCTTTTGATGTTTCTCATAAGTTTTTTAAGAATTACTTTATTTAGGCCGGCTCTGTGGCTCACTTGGTTGATCCTCTCCCTGTGGTGCTGGTATCCCATGTGGGCACTGGGTTCTAGTCCCGGTTGCTCCTCTTCCAGTCCAGCTCTCTGCTGTGGCCTGGGAAGGCAGTGGAGGATGGCCAAGTGCTTGGGCCCCTGCACCCACATGGGAGACAAGGAGGTAGCACCTGGCTCCTGGCTTCGGATCAGCATAGGTCCAGCCGTAGTGGCCATCTTGGGGGTGAACCAATGGAGGGAAGACCTTTCTCTCTGTCTCTCTCTCTCTCACTGTCTAACTCTACCTATCAAATAAATTTTAAAAAAAGAATTATTTATTTGAAAGATGTAGAGAGAGGTAGAGACAGAAAGAGAGAGAGAATTCTTCCATCCGCTGGTTTACTCCTCAAATGGCCTCAGTGGCTGGAGCTGGGCCAATTTGAAGCCAGGAGCCAGGAGCTTCTTCCAGTTCTCCCATGTGGGTACAGGGACCTAAGGACTTGGGCCATCCTCAGCTGATTTCCCAGGCACATTAGCAGGCAGCTGGATCAGAAGTGGAACAGCTGGGATTCCAACCGATGCTGGTGCTGCAGGTTGGGGCTCTAACCCACTGCACCACAGTGCTGGCTCCCTTTCCCGTAAGTTTTGTTATGGTGTATTGTGATCTTCTCTCATTTACAGAAATTTTTTTGATTGATATTTTGATTTCTTCTATGACCCACAGTTCATTCAGGAGCATGTTTTTAGTCTCCATGTGTTTGCAAATGATTTAGAGATTCTTAAGTTGTTGATTTCCAGCTTCATTCCGTTGTGGTCAGAGAAGATGCATGAATATAATTTTGATTTTTTTTTTAATTTGCTGAGACTTGCTTTATGGCCTAGCATGTGGTCAATCCTAAAGAAGGTTCCATGCACAGGTGAGAAGAACGTGTATTCTGCAACTGTGGAGTGAAAAGTTCTGTAGATATCTGTTAGGTCCGTTTCATCCGTAGTGTCGATTAGGTCTGTTGTTTCTTTGTTGATTTTCTGTCTGGTTGAGCTGCTCATTGATGGAAGTGGGGTGTAGAAGTCTCCTGTTACTCTTGTATTGGAGTCTGTGTCTCCCTTTAGATCCACTGACATTTCTCTTAAACAGCCAGGTGCCCTGCAATTGGGTGCATGTACATTTATTATAGTCACATCTTCCTGTTGAACTGATACCTTAATCACTATATAATGCCTTTCTTCACCTCTTTTCAACAGTTTTTGTGTTCTAATCTATTTTGTCTGATATGAGAATGGCTACACCTGCCTTTTTAGCTTTCTGTTAGCATGGAACATATTTTTCCATCCTTTCACTTTCAGTCTGCATGTATCTTTGTTGAGGAGATGTGTTTCTTATAGGCAGCAAATTGATGGGTTTTATTTTTTAATCCTTTTGGCCAGTCTATCTTTTAATTGGAGAGTTGAGGCCATTTATATTCACAGTGATGATTGATAAGTTACAACTTGGCCCTGCCATTTTTCCATAAATATTCCTATTGTTTACATTGGATTTCTTCTGTACTTTTACTGGGAGATTTTCTGCTTTCACATTCTTTCATAATGATGTCTATATGTCTTTGTTTCTCTGTGTATCACATCCTCAAACATCTTTTGTAAGGCTGGATGAGTGGTGACAAATTCTGTCAATTTCTGTTTGTTGTGGAAGGTTTTTATTTCCCCTTCATCATAAATGAGTGCTTTTAAGGGTCCACTGTTCTGGATTGATTTTTTTTTTCTCTTAGGACTTGGGCTATTTTGCCATTCTCTTCTAGCCTGTAGGGTTTCTGATGAGAAGTGAGCTGTGAGTCTAGTTGGAGATCCTCTGAAAGTAATCTAGCATTTCTCTCATGCACATTTTAGAATCTTTTCTTTATGTTTTGCTGTGGAAAGTTTGACTGCAATGTGTCATGGTGAAGATCTTTTCTGGTCATATCTACTAGGAGTTCTGTGTGCTTCCTGTACTTGGATGTCCCTTTCTTTCTCCAAATTGGGGGATTTTTCTGTAATTATTTCACTAAATAGGCCTTCTAGCCCATTCTCTCTTTCCAGACCTTTAGGTCCTAGGATCCATATATTGGGTTAGTTGATAGTATCCCATAATTCTCCAACACACGGGTTTTAAATTTTCTAATTATTTCTTCTTTTTTTTTTTTTTTGTCTTACTGAAAGATTTCCAAAGATTTTCCAAAGATTTGTCTTTTAGCTAGGATATTCTTTCTTCTGCCTCACCATGTCTGTTGTTACGGCTTTCCACAACATTTTTTATTTAATCTGTTGGATTCTTCTTTCTGGTATTTTATTTTGATTTCTCTTTGAAGTCTCAGTTTCATGGGAAGATTTTTCATTTATGCCATGTAAGGCTTTCTTTAGTTTGTAGATTTGCTTCTGATTGCTTTTGAGTAATCGTATGATTAATCCTTTGAATTGCATTTCCAGCATTTCATCAGTTTCTTCATCTTCTTATTTCTAATATTGAAATGCTGCTGTGTTCCTCCTCGGGGGTGGTCATGATGGCTTCCTTATTCTTGTTCCTGGAATTTCTGCATTTATTTTTAGGCATTTGTGGAGTTTCTTTATGGTTTTTCCCTCTGATAACTTTTATCCTTGAACTATCCCTCTGTGGCTTGGTAGAATGCACTCTCAGTGAATACCAAGAGGTGTGTGCTGGATGTGGCTAGGGAACTCTGCTAGTACTCTATGGTAGGGCGAGTATTCGGGATTACTGCCAAGTTGGGCACGGTAGATCTCTTGTTAATAGAAGGGGGGAATGGTCACCTCTGTTGGTGTGGTCACACCCTCACCTCCTGTGCTGCAAGCTGAGCAATGCCCAGGTGTTGGCCCCCAGGGGATCAACACTCATCCTCACCGCTGTATGAGCTGCACAAATGCTACGTGCAGTCCTCACTCTGAGGGAGAATCTGCTGCAGTGACCTGCCCCAGGCAACCAATGAGCTCCGAGCATGTGGAGCCACAACTGGAGATTGCCCAGAGCCCAGCTGTACCCTGCACCCTCTCATGTAGCCACCTAATCCCCACAGTCTAGCACACAAACTTCCACAGTCGCTGAGTGTAGAGATTCTTCTTTTCTCTGCCAGCCTGTCCAGCCCACTGAGAGGCAGATGTTCCCTGAGCCAGCTGTGCCTAGGCGGCCTGTGGTGTGTGGGAGGCAGGGGTGCCTTAGAGTCCCACCTGGGTGCCCAGCCACCTGTCAGTTCTCCCCATCAGGCTCAGAGTCACTGAGACCGCGGATTCTTCTCTGGCTCACATGCGTACATGGACGTTGCCCTTTCCCTGCCACTGCTACCAGTACTGCCTAGAACATGATGTCCTGTCTCAACCAGTTCCTGTGTATGTGTGCAAGCCCAAAATGGCGCCCACCCTCTCTCAGCGGGGCAGCAGGTGCCATGGTGGTGAAGATGGAATGAGACAAACCTGCCTCTTTTACTTGCACTGGGCTGCGGGTAACTGCTCAGGGCTCTCCCTTTGGTTTCATCACCACGGTTGCTGTAGCCTGGTCTCATCTCCGTCTCCAAGCTGCCACCAGCTCCGGCTCACAGCTGCTGCCACACAGGTCTACAGGGCTCCTCTTTCTCTTATAGGACTTCCAGTACTATTTTCTCTCCAATCCTCCCCTGAGAGTACACTTCCTTACTTTTTTTTTTTTTTTTTTTTTTTTTTTTTTTTTTTTACTATTTATCCCTAGCCTAGTGCACTATGCCATTCCCTTCTGCCATCTTAGAATTCCATTATATGTTTTCTAGAACTTTAGATTCTCCAATGGATTTTAGACTAGAAAAGAAATCTAGACTCTCTGGTGAATTTTATAGTCTTCAAACTGTGTGACAATACATTTGATTTTTTTAAAAGATTCTATGTATTTATTTGAGAGGTAGAATTACAGACAGTGAGAGGGAGGATGGAGAAAAGGTCTTAGATCCACTGGTTCACTCCCCAAAGGGCCACAGTGATCAGAGCTGAGTTTATCCAAAGCCAGAAGCCAGGAGCTTCCTCTCGGTCTCCCACCTGGGTACAGGGGCCCAAGGACTTGGGCCATCCTCTACTGCTTTCCCAGGCTGTAGCAGAGAGCTGGATCGGAAGAGGAGCAGCTGGGACTCGAACCAGCGCCCATATGGGATGCCGGCACTGCAGTTGGAGGATTAACCTACTGCACCACAGCGCCAGTTCTAACATATTTCATTTTTACAAAACAAAATATATTTTTGAGGAGTCACTGATTATACTTCTGATTTCAAGAAGGTTTCTCTCTCAGTCCATTTCTTATATATTGCCTTAACATGTGCCTTAGTAAATTATAAACCCGATGGTCACTGACATTGTGAAGAAAGCACAGTTTGAGGGGCTCGAGCTCATTCCTGTACACTCTGCTCTCCTGTAGTCATTCTCACACACTTCCTTGCCCTTGTAGCTCAGTGTCTTAGGGGTTTCTTTGACACTTGGAGAAAGGTGTACATTACTCCATATTGATGCTTCATGCACAGAAACGTGAATCTGGTGGGTCAGATGTTGCTAGCAGGGCAGGCTGCTTGCTGTTGAAGATGAATTGCCCGTTCTGCCCTCCAGGTGACTTCTGAGCTAATGATGTATGGGAGTGTTGTAGGACACAGATGCTGGGGTGGGGTGAACACAGTCCCAAGCAAAGTTTCTCAAACCAAGGGAGGGGCTGATGTGACTGACAGGACCTGATCTATCGTTACTCCCTCTGGCACCTGCTTTCATGTACAACACACTAGGGTCCTCTGGAATATAGAACCGTGTACACACCCAAAAGTGTAGCAGGTGAATGGAGGAATAGCAGCATCAACTTAAAACAACTGTTAGCCTTTGAAATGTAAGAGTATAAAGAGGATGTACTGTTGGGGCCAGCGTTGTGGTGTAGCGGGTAAAGCTGCTGCCTGCAGTGCCGGCATCCCATATGGGCACAGGTTCGAGTCCCAGCTGCTCCACTTCTAATCCAGCTCTCTGCTGTGGACTGGGAAAACAGTAGAAGATGGCCCAAGTCCTTGGGTCCCTGCACCTGCGTGGGAGACCCAGAGGAAGCTCCTGGCTCTTGGCTTCGGATCAGCACAGCTCCGGCCTTGGCAGCCAATTGGGGAGTGAACCATTAGATGGAAGACCTCTCTCTCTCTCTGCCTCTCCTCTCTCTGTGTAACTCTGACTTTCAAATAAATAAATAAACCTTTAAAGAAATGATGTACTGTTAAAATATAAAGGACATGTTTATAAGGTTCAAAATATCATCTGATAAACACATTTGCAGTTTTTCCACAAAGGAAGTTTTCATTAGAATAGAGATTCATACAGTGTTTGTCATCATACTGCAAATAAGATGACCAATTTTACTCACAATATTTAACTCTGATTTATATAGTTTTGTGACATTTCAATATTGTGATAGTTTGAAATTTATGTCTTTGAAAAACACTTCAGCACTTCTTTTTCTTTATATTCAGACTCTTTCAAATTCTAGGTTAGATTTTATGAGTTGTGTTTATGGTTCGATTTATGAGTTACTTAAGATAAAAAGTGGGTTTATCCCTTAAGAATGAAGATGTATCTTAGGGCCAGTGTGTGGCATAGCAGGTAAAGTCATCTCCTGAGATGCCAGCACGCCAAATGGGCACCAGTTCACGTCCCAGCTGCTCCAAGTCCAGCTCCCTGCTAATGGCCTGGGAAAAGCAGCAGAGGATAGCCCAAGAGCTTGGGCCCCTGCTATCCATGTGGGAGACCTGGACGAAACTCCAGACTCCTGGCTTTGGCCTGGTCCAGCCTTAGCTGTTACAGCCATCTGGGGAGTGAACCAGCAGATGGAAGATCTCCCTTTCTCAGTCTCTTCCTCTCTTTCTGTAAGTCTGACTTTCGTATAAAGAAATAAATCTTTTTAAAAATGTAGATGTGTCTATCCTTTCTGACCAAAGAACACTGGAGAGGAGGAGGCAGGGTTAACAAGCAAGATGAGATGCTGGCCCAAGGTACAGTGGCTGTTTGTGTGCAAAAAGCTGGAGGGGCAACTCGAGCAGAAAGAGAAGGAAAACGCGGCTCAAAAAACTAGTTTATTTTGATATTCAAAAGCTATTGCCACTCTGCAATAACAGTTTCAAGAAATCCACATAATTTCTTTTCAATTCTTATTACCATACATCTTTTTGTCCACATCGCACTGATAAGCTGATCAACTTGACATGTGTCCAGATCAACATGGATCTGTTGCAGAAAGTAAATGGTGATTGATTTTAAGGCATAAAGAATTTTCAGTTTATTGCTGTTATTTTGTTTTAAGATTTTATTTATTTATTTGAGAGGTAGAATTATAGACAGTGAGAGGGAGAGGCAGAAAGGTCTTCCATCCGCTAGTTCATTCCCCAGCTGGCTACAATGGCCAGAGCTGTGCTGATCTGAAGCTGGGAGCCAGGAGCTTCTTCCAAGTCTCCCACGTGGGTGCAGGGGCCCAAGGACTTGGGCCATCTTCTGCTGCTTTCCCAGGCCATAGCAGAGAGCTGAATTGGAAGTGGAACAGCTGGGACATGAACCGGTGCCCACAGGGGATGCTGGCGCCTCAGGCAGAGGATTAATCCACTGTGCCACAGCATCGGCCCCTATTGCTATTATTTTGATACCGCATTTAACCATTTGTATATGACTGTTGACTTTTCTTGTTCCACAGGATTGCCATCGGCCAGTTTGGCTGCCCCTAACCTCACTGTGGAGGAAGGAAAATCCATCACGTTGTCCTGTAACGTGGCAGGTGACCCGGTTCCTAATCTGTACTGGGATGTCGGTAATCTGGTTTCCAAGCACATGGTAAGACTTGGGCTTGGCTCTCTCTGTGTGAGTAGAGAAGACAATAGGTGTTTCAGAACTCAAGATTGAATTAAGCCTCATGATGCTCATTTAATAGTTTACATGGAAATTTATAAGTTTATTTATTCTTAACCAGCAAAGATTCATGCTGGCTTGCATTGTAGTTATAAACTGGGGACTCTTTCTATCCCGGATGACCTCTTTGTGTGAGTGAGCAAGGTGAATGACTCTGCTTGTGGCATTTTCCCTTTGAGAGAGGTAGATGGGAATTCAAGGATTAAGTGAGCTTCACACAGTATGCACTTTGTACCTAGATCAAGACAATATCAATAACAATGACAATGACTGCCTCTGGCCTGAGTTTGATTCAAGCAAGAAGCTTTTCTGATTATATCTATCTTTATCTCTACTTATAGATAGATAGATGGGGGAAAAAGACCCTCCATATCTTGTTGTTGGGTGTGAATCCTAATGAATGTTTTTGTCTGTTCATTCCATTGTAGAACGAAACGAGCCACACCCAGGGCTTTTTAAGGATCACTAACATCTCATCAGATGACAGTGGAAAGCAGATCTCCTGTGTGGCAGAGAATCTTGTGGGAGAAGATCAAGATTCTGTCAACCTCACTGTGCACTGTACGTGAGCAGACGGGCATGTGTGTTTAATCTTGAGTGATTGTGGGCATCCACATTTGTCACTGGGGCACTAGGGTGCTGCTTCAACTTATCTGCAAAGTCTCTGCAGTGTGCTGTGCATACTTAATTAGGAAAGGTTGCCAGTGGTTTCAGCCTCTTCCTCTGTTCTCTTTTGGTTCTGTCTCGTGCTCATACCCAATCACGTTTGAACTTCTCTGTGCACCTTTGTCTTTGTGTGTCTTCCCTGGTCTTTTTCTAATAGAACGTGTATTAGGAGGTCATTATTTCCTCTTGCTAATGTTGCAGCTTAGATTCTGATAAACTAGTTTCTTAAGTCCTTTTCCTCTATAAAAGCCAATGAAACTTTAAAGTTGTGATACCTAAAGCATCGGTGGTTCTTTACAAGTGTATTAATTGTACTACTAATTCAATCAACCTCATTCGTTTGGTGTCTGAGAGAAGAAGAGAGGGGATACCTACTTCAATTACTCAAAACTCAAGCTACTCAAAGCTCAGACCAGGAACTCAATCCTGGTCTCCCTTGTGGGTGGCAATTCCCAGGGTGCATGTTTCCAGATGGATGGAGCTGGGTGCAGAGCTGAGCACTGGGCCCAGACACTCTGATATGGGATGTACATCTCAACTGGCACCTCCACGGCCAGGCCAGATGCCCGCCCCACGGCATGCATCTTAAAGTTCCAGACCGCGATGTTCAGTGCGAGCACACACTCAGTGAATATCACAGAGATCACAGAGGTCTGTCACGTCACTGCTGGTTCTGAGCTGTTGTGAAGTAATGAGGTGCTATGCTGTCGGGTTAGCACGTGGATGAGAAAACACTGCACATGTGTAGAGACAGGCCTGCAAGTACGTCATCTCCACATACGTACAACTTTTACTTACATGCTGTTTTACACCCCAAAGATTATTGTAAGCCTTTGAGAAATCCATGACAAAGAGAACAATTAAACTTAGCAAATTTAAATTTTTTATTTTTTGGACAGGCAGAGTTAGACAGTGAGAGAGAGAGACAGAGAGACAGAGAGAAAGGTCTTCCTTTTTCCGTTGGTTCACCCCACAAGTGGCCACTACGGCCAGCACATTGCAGTCGGCACATTACGCCAATCTGAAGCCAGGAGCCAGTTGCTTCCTCCTGGTCTTCCATGCGGGTGCAGGGCCCAAGCACTTGGGCCATCCTCCACTGCCCTCCCGGGCCACAGCAGAGAGCTGGCCTGGAAGAGGAGCAACCAGGACAGAATCCGGTGCCCCGACCGGGACTAGAACCGGGTGTGCCGGCACCACAGGCGGAGGATTAGCTTAGCGAGCCATGGCGCCGGCCAGCAAATTTAAATTTTACAGTACTGTATTTCTTAAGATGGGGGACAGTTTGCATCGGCCGAGCTGAGTAACTGCAAGCTCCGGTGTGAGGACTTTCCTAGGCAGCTGGGACTCCCCAGAATGGGGATGTGAAGGAGGTTGATGTGTGTGTTCTGCTTTGTCTTGAGTCAGATCTGAGCACGGGCAGGGCGCTGTTGGATGTTCTGCTTGCTCATGCTGCACTATGTGACCGGACGCGAGTGTTTCCTCCGTTTGGGTTAGCATCCATGGGAGCACCATGATCTGGAGAATGGACTTTAACTGTCGAAGTGTAGATACATAGAAATAATGAGGGACTAAGACGGTTAACAACTGGGACACCCATTGCAAGGGCCAGCTAAGAGTGTGTCCCGCCCTTAGCATGAAGTGAGCAAGCACCCTCAGGAAGCAGTGAATGGAAGGGCTACCTTTATCAGGCACAGGGAGGCCTGGCCTCCTGTTCCAGAGCTGCCTCCCTGTAACCCTGGTCAGTTCTCTTCACCTTCCTGGACTTTGCTTTCTTCATCTGGAAAACGGTGCTGGTTATATCCCAGAGGTCTTTTCCAGTCCTTGGGGTTTATGATGATCAAAGTCAGACCACATTAAAATTTCAAAAAAAATGATGAGCTCTTTTCAACACATCCATTCAGGATAAATATTCTGCTAAAAAGATACTCTTTGTTTTGTTTGTTTTCTCAAGTCACAAAGCACTTTATACAAAGTAGAAGGACTCTCTAGTCTGTGTAAGCTTAAGTTGAATCTCAGACATTTAAAGGATCTAAACAGTGACATGTAGAACCCTAGCAAAAATGGATCATGCTAGAATAGGCTGCTTGTAAGGAATATTTGATATTAACAAATGTAAGAAGTATCAGTTTATCATACTTTCTAATACTCATTCTGCATGAGCAAAAGCATTCGTCGCCCTGATCAGTTTGATCGATTTTAGATATGTGGGATCAGGGCTTTAGCTAAAACTTCTAAAGTCAGTTTTTTGGTTATTTGTATTATTTGCAAAAGAAGCCCTATAAAAATAGTGGCTCTCCTTATTTCTGGATATATATCACATATATACAATAGTGACAAGGTGTATGTATAGAAACCAAAGTAAAACTCACACGAACCCTTTCCACTGTCATAAATCTCTGGGCTGTTTGGGTTGGTTCTCACTTAGACTGAAGAGATTTGAAACATAGCTGTGTCTCATGGGTCTTGAGTAGAACAGAGAAGGAGGTCTTAAACTCTGTAGGAAACTAAATCAACCAGTCAACCCTGATGATACAAAATACCAACAGATTTCAAAGTTGCTGGTTATGTGGTTTTTGTTTGTTTGTTTTTAAAAGATTTTATTTATTTACTAGAGAGGTAGAGTTACAGACAGTGAGAGGGAGAGACAGAAAGAGAGGTCTTCTGTCTGTTGGGTCACTCCCCAAATGGCTGCAATAGCTGGAACTGCGCCAATCCGAAGCCCGGAGCCAGGAGCCTCTTCCTGGTCTCCTACGTGGGTGCAGGAGCCCAAGGATTTGGGCCATCTTTCATTGCTTTCCCAGGCCATAGCAGAGAGCTGGACTGGAAGAGGAGCAGCTGGGACTAGAACCGGCGCCCATATGGGATGCCGGCACAGCAGGCGGAGGATTAACCTACTCCGCCACGGCTCTGGCCCCAGGTCACGCATTTTCTTCCACTCAACAATGGTTGAGTGAAATCCTCTGTCAGTGACACAGAAGTCTGGAGACGGAGAGAATGCTGAGCTTCTGATGCTGTCAACTCTCTCTTTTGTCGATTTAGTTGCACCGACGATCACCTTTCTCGAATCGCCCACGTCAGACCACCACTGGTGCATTCCGTTCACTGTGAAAGGCAACCCCAAACCAACACTGCAGTGGTTCTATAACGGGGCCATCTTGAATGAGTCCAAGTACATCTGCACTAAGATACATGTAACCAATCACACGGAATACCACGGCTGCCTCCAGCTGGATAACCCCACCCACATGAACAATGGAGACTACACTCTGATAGCCAAGAACGAGTATGGGAAGGACGAGAGACAGATTTCTGCTCACTTCATGGGCTGGCCCGGCATTGATGATGGTGAGTACCGCGTGCTTTCCTATGTGGGGAGAGGACAAGCCATATCACACTGTCCAGACTGGTCACTTACAGTGCTATTACTTAGTCTTGCTCGTGAGTCTATAGGGCAACTGGGGGGAGGGTGGTGGTCCTGTGTGTGTTTCTTCTGGGGTGCAGGGTGAGAAGTAGTAAGTGCTTTTTATGGAAAGTTCAGGATGCAGGGTGACAATGGCAGTAGACAAGGCTTCTTAAGGCCTAGGGTTAGGACTGGGCATTCTCTCTTCAGTCTGAACGCTGTCGGCCTAAGGAAGTTCTGGGGCCAAACCCATGTCTGGGCTGGGGTTTGTACTACTCCCAAGAAAAGCATGGGGAATGAACAATTTTGAGCAATAATACAATATACACAGTGTTACTAGTGTGCCTGTCTAGTGCATGGGAAAGGGGCTATGAATAGTCGTCTTAGTTTTCATCTCAAGTGTTTAATGCGACTTTGAATCTACAATGGCAAAACCCATACAAAACCCCAAGCAGATAGACTGTGGTTAGTTGGCTCCTGCAATGTTTCAGATCTGTCTTCCAGCCCCTCGCCTATTTGGAATGCAGGAGTCTGCATTCTCATCCATGAGTGAGAAGCTCGTATCCCAGACTCCTTTGCGTCTCTGGGCTACTCAGATGAGTCATCCTTTTATTAGCTTCTGATTTGTTTTCCTCAATGTGGCGATAGTCCCTATCTGACCAATAATGTGTTAGCATCAGGGGTCCACTCCGGGGCCAGCAGGTGAGCTGCAGTGTGAGTTTCAGCGTCAGTGGGACATTGTCAAAGATGAGGCGGCAGAGGAAGGGAGACTAGAACCTGGGGCTCTGTGATGCAGAGGATGCCTGGGCGGCCCGTACCTGCGTGCCTCAGTGTGGGACCATGGACGTGAGTGCTGTGTGCAGAGCTGTCTTTGCCAAATGGCAAAGGCAGATGCAACTGCTCCTGTGACGTATGTTCCTATGACACTGCCATCTACCCCAAACATCTTTGACAATGAGTACGCCTCCTTATGTGATTTGAATTATGTAAGTTTGACTTACAAACAGCCCTTCTGGAGTGCATACAAAGGAGCGGTGTTTGGACGCAGTGCCCAGACGTCCCTGGTGCTTGTTGTCATTCCCATTAAGTCTTCCTCTTAGTTGAGAGTTGAGCTTCTGTGGCTCTGTTAGTAAATCTCTGGATTAGTGCGTCTCTTCCTGTGCTGGAGGGTAGAACAGTGTCGCAGCGGAACCCAGAGACTCTGATTGGAGACAAGAACAGTGTAGCAGCGGAATCCAGAGACTCTGATTGGAGACAACTGCTCATTCTTTGAACTTATGTGCACATTTTCTCTGTGAATCAATTTATTTATTTGTTTTTTAAAATATTTGTTGGTTTATTTGAAAGTCAGAGTTACACAGAGAAAGGAGGAGAGGCAGAGAGAGGGAGAAGTCTTCCATCCGCTGGTTCACTCCCCAATTGGCCACAACAGCCGAAGCTGTGCCAATCCGAAGCCAGGAGCCAGGAGCTTCTTCCGGGTCTCCCACATGGGTTCAGGGGCCCAAGCACTTGGGCCATCTTCCACTGCTTTCCCAGGCCATAGCAGAGAGCTGGATCAGAAGAGGAGCAGCCGGGACTCGAACCGGTGCCCATATGGGATGCCCGCACTGGAGGCGGCAGCTTTACCTGCCAGGCCACAACGTGGCCCGTGAATGATTTTAGGTCCACAGGAAAGTTGCAAGGCTAATTGAGTTCCTGGATACTTGCCTAAATAGTGTTGCCTGTCGTTGACAGCATATGTTCCTGGGTGCATTTGTGACAATTAAGAAACTGACTTTAGTACATTATGACAAGGAGACTTCAGAGAGTTCATGAGAAAATAGAACTGAAAGAAAAATTTCGGCTGGGTCTCTTGGCCTGGCGGTTCAGATGGGGCTGAGATGTTGTGTCCTGTATTGATACGCGGCCCCAGCTCTGACTCCAGCTTCCTAATAATGCACGCTCTGGGAAGAAGCAGTGACAGCTCCTGGGTCCCTGCCACTTATTGTGTGACCTGCCCTGGCCATCAGGGACATCTTGGGAACAAACCAGCAAATAGGAGCCGTCTCTGTTTGTCTCTCTGTCTGCCTCTCAAACAAATACGTTGAAAAGATTACTGGATGCAAAACAGTTTTTCAGAATGTATGTTTTTCATGAACTTTTGAAGTGCCCTTGTATTAATTAAACTTCAGACTTTATTTGAACTTCACCAACAATGGCCTTTTTTAAAATCGCTGGGGGTGAAACGTGATTCAAGGTGAAGATGTAGAGACTGAAATCTTTCAGGGCTGTGTGTCCTTTGATATATGCATTGCATGGCCAAGGTAAAGCCAGGAGCTTCTATTTAGGATAGAGTTTTTGATGTGTTTTCTTTTGAACATTTCTACACGGTGCTAACACTTAGTAGAAGAACTCCTATCCATTCAACCTCATTTTTTACCTAGCATTTGTCTCTTAGCTTTTGTGTAGCTGGTGATGGCAAAGAATTGTTTTCTGGCATAGAATATCCTGGAGTCTTTGAACTCTTTTTAAAAGAAACATTTATTTATAAAAATTTAAAATAAAGCTAACTTCCATAAAGATGTTCTTTTCACTCCTATCTTTTCCTCTTCTTGTTCATTTATTCATTATCATTAGATCTTTGAAATGGAAAAATCTGTTTGTTTTTTTTTCTCGAAGTCTTTAGTCAAGGAGCAGCTCTCAAGGAGTCATAAATAAAAGTGGGAGTGAAGGAGATTTGGCCCATAGTGAAAGTGGATATAAATGGCCCTGGAGGGCCATAAACCAATGTGACCAATTAGAGAGTGACCTCATTCAGCTTGTGGGATGGAATCTTTGTGGGATTTATGAGATTCATGGTTGGTGCTACTGACAGTGGTCTTTCTTAGAATTGCTTCTTTTCCATCGTACTCCCATTAAAATGGAAGAAAAACAAACAAATCACGCACACAAATATATTTCCTGCTGACCCGAAGGTGCATTGCAGGTTAAGGGCATCAGTCAAGTCTGCCTTGGTACTCCTTCGGTATTTCTGCTGCTGTCCTAATCCAGTCCATGGTGAAGCCATGGTGAAGCCATGGTGGAGCCTCTCACCCATCTTTCTGGGAAGACATTCCAGCTACATTTTCCCCTAAGGATTTTCCTTGAGATATTCCCTCCTCTCTGTCTTCCTCTTTTTTGAACACTGCAAGTTTCCTGGGAAGCAGGCAGCCTGGGCTCGCTGTGGAGCCACGTTCATTTCCACACAGAGCTGGAAGAATTGATATGGAATCTCTAGGGTCTTAGAGTAGGGCTTCCTCATTTAGTTTAGAACCATGATTTCTGTGATCTCACTTTGCTTAGGAACTTTTTTTTTCTTTAAGATTTCTTTGAAAGGCAAAGTTACAGAGAGGAAGAGAGAGGTGGGGAGAGAGAACATTCTTCCATCTGCTGGGTCACTCCCCAAATGGCCACAGTAATTGGCGTTGGTCCAGGCCAAAGCCAGGAGCCCAGAACTCCATCCAGGTCTCCCACATGGGTGTCAGGAGACCAAGGCCTTGGGCCATCTTATGCTTCTTTTCCCAGGCATATTAGCAGGGAGCAGCATCAGATGTAGAGCACCCAGGATTTGAACCAGTGCTCGTGTGGGATACTGGTATTGAAGACGGCAACTTCCCCACTGTGCCACAACGCTGGACCTAGGAACACATCTTTAAGGACAGAAGCAGAGTTCAGAGGCTCTAAACACAAAGAAATTGATGAGGAGGTGGAAATGCCCACTGTCCTGACCTGATAATTCCATGTTGTCTACAGTGTTGAATGTCACACTGTACCCCATAAATATGAACAATCACTGTGTGTCAATTAGAAAGAAAACAGTTTTAAATTTTAGAAAGAAAAGGAAACATAAATAAAAATGAATAAACAAAAAAAATTGGTGGGCATGGAAGAAATGGAATGGTTGAAGTAATGACCCTACCATGTGGTATGGAGGGACTGCACAGGGTGGCAAGTACTCTGTGCCCTAAAAGGATGAAGCATAGGCCAGATAAACCTAGAGCCTGCCTTGGCCCCGGCCAAGAGGGTGTGAGGGTTGTGAGGTTATGAGATAGGCGTTCAAGAGAGCCAGCAAACCAGTATGCCTGGATATTCTCTCTCGGGGGTGTGGGGCCATGCACATCCCATCCCGGGCCCATCCAGAGGGGCTGAGGAGGAGGGCAGACCTTTGGGTGCCAACAGGACGCAGCGCGCTCCCATCTCTTAATCACTGGGAACCCTCCTGGTCACCGAGAAAGGTAGAATGGACTTTTCCAGACTCTGGATGCCAAATTGGTCATTTTGGCTCCCTCACTGAAGAGCTGAACTCAGCTCCTGTGAGTTTGGAGTTGTGTTTAAAGCACAGAGTGTGACTTTAAGCTTCACATTGAAATCTGGGGATCTGTAGTGCTTATCTTTGTAGCACACCAAAGAGCAGCCCTGTGACAATCACATCAGTTATTTTAGTATTGCTTCCATTGTCCCTATACAATGGGTTCATTCAGGTGAGTGCACCCTGGCTCCCTGAACAGTAGCTTCCTGCCCCTTTTTTTTCACATCAGAACCCCTGAAGGTTTTTCATTTCATTTCATTTTTTCATACACATTCCCAAAGCCTGTCCACTTAGCAATTCTGATTCAGTGACTCTCAGCTTAGGCTCAGGCATTTTTGAAAAATGATTTCTAAGATCCCGAGTGATTCATTGAGAAACAGAGAGTGAGCATCTCCACTCCGAAGAATTCTGAGCTTTGTAAGGTTTTCCTGTTTCTGATTGAATAACAGAGTCCTTTGGTCATTTCAGGCTCATTTTATTTTTTTAAAGAATTATTTATTTATTTGAAAGGCAGAACAACACTCACAAAGAGAAACAGAGAGACAGAGAAAGAGGGAGGAAGAGAGATCTTCCATCCACTGGTTCACTCCCCAAATGGCTACCACAACCAGGAACCAGGAACTCCAGCCAGGTCTCCTACATGGGTGGTAGCAGACCAAGCACTTGAGCCATCCTCCTTCCCAGGTGAATTAATAGGGAGTGGATCAGAAGTGGAGCGATCCGGCCTCGAACTGGCACTCAAATGGGGTGCCAGCACCACAGCATAAGGAATCTCCATGGAGAAATACCACACCCCATCAGGTAGAAGTCAAAACTCTGGGCTTGATCTCCCCGTCAAGCTCTTCTCTTGCCTTCTCCAAGTTCAGAGTCACAGTATGGGCCGAGGGCTTGGAGTTTGCTGCAGTTTCAGGCCCCCTGATGCCCAGGTGGAAGGGGTTAGGTGTGCAGCGTGGCAGGGAAATTTTCTTTCTTTCTTTCTTTCTTTCTTTCTTTCTTTCTTTCTTTCTTTCTTTCTTTCTTTCTTTCTTTCTTTTTTTTTTTTTTTTTTTGACAGGCATAGTTAAACAGTGAGAGAGAGAGACAGAGAGAAAGGTCTTCCTTCCGTTGGTTCACCCCCCAAATGGCCGCTACAGCAGGCGTGTTACGCCGATCCGAAGCCAGGAGCCAGGTGCTTCCTCCTGGTCTCCCATGGGGCGCAGGGCCCAAGCACTTGGGCCATCCTCCACTGTCTTCCCGGGCCACAGCAGAGAGCTGGACTGGAAGAGGGGCAACCGGGACATAATCCGGTGCCCCGACCGGGACTAGAACCCGGGTGCTGGCACCGCAGGCGGAGGATTAGCCTAGTGAGTGGCGGCGCTGTCTGGGAAATTTTCTTGCCAGTGGCTTTGTGCTCTTGAAACCTGGAACTATCTGGAGCCCATACTTGGACTTCCTTTTCTGGAAACATCCCCCATGATGCATGCAAATGCATCTCCACTCCGTCCAGCTGGTGGAAGCGCCTCCTCCAGGTGCCCCTGTTGGCTGGACCTAAGATTCCCCCCATAGACTTTCTCCCGTGCTGTCTCCATCTGGTCCACGGAAAGCTCCCACATTGCCCTGTCCTTTGAGTGTCCAGGTCACACCAAATGTCACCTGCATCCGTGGCCAATCTTTGTCTTCACCTTCCATGGCAGGAGTGAAGTCTTGTCCTTTGAGCCCTCCACCTGCAGGGACATGGGGGTCCTGACAGCACTTCCTTGAAGAAACTGCTTCATAAATCTCTCCGTAGTCTTTCCTCCAGGGGCCCTGTTAAAGTCTCAAGGCGAATCAGCTATTTCAAAGGATGTGGGTCCAGTTCTTACCCAGTTACTTTGTGGATTCTGCATTTCAGTGGCTTGCATTCGTTTTGGTGTTGATTACTGGGGCAGGAGGAGTCTCCTTTAGCATCCTTTATGCTAGAATCTTGAGCAACAGGTCAGCTCCCTGGAGGTATGGTGGTGGTGGTGGGGAGGGTGCTGAGCTGGTTCTGTAGCAAAATAGCAAAGCTCAAGACAATGTGAATCCTACTTGGAAGAAAGGTAACAGGGTGAAGGGCAGGACTGGGTGATGAGACACAGCTCCTCCTCCCAGCAAAAAACAAAAAACAAAAAACAACAAAAAAAACCCAACACTCATCCAGTGGCAAAAGGTGAAGTACAGCCACTGTTCCTTGTGAGGGCGCCCTCCACCTTGTCTCTAAGAGACCACTTTGTTTTTGTTT
Source organism: Oryctolagus cuniculus (assembly GCF_051225735.1). Taxonomy (NCBI): domain Eukaryota; kingdom Metazoa; phylum Chordata; class Mammalia; order Lagomorpha; family Leporidae; genus Oryctolagus; species Oryctolagus cuniculus. The sequence goes on from NC_142867.1 coordinate 135,732,675, forward strand.
ATTTGAAAGAGTTTCGCAGAGGGAAGGAGAGACAGAGAGTGAGAGAGGTCTTCCATCCACTGGTTCACTCCCCAATTGACCGCAATAGCTGAAACTGTGCAGATCCTAAGCCAGGAGCCAGGAGTGTCTTCCGGGTCTCCCACATGGATGCAGGGGCCCAAGGACTTGGGCCATCTTCGACTGCTTTCCCAGGACACAGCAGAGAACTGGATGGGAAGAGGAGCAGCTGGGACTCGAACCAGTGCCCATATGGGCACCCACTATGCCACAGCTTGGGCCCCAAGACCAGCTTCTAATTCCTGTGGGTTTCCCTACTCTTTCCCCTAAGCAGGCCACAGGTAAAGATATGTGGAAATTGTGGGCAACTGGGGAGAAGACACTGGACACAGACTCTTAAGTAGGTTAGGTAAAGCCTCTAATACTTTGCTTCATTTTTACTTATTGAATTTATCTGGAAGGCAGACAGACAGACGATGGTCAGCCAGCCAGGAAAACAAGACCAAGATTGCCTATCTGCTGGTTCACTATCTAAATGCCCACAACAACCAGTGCTGGACCAGGCTAAGGCCATAAGTCAAGAACTCAATCCAGGTTTCCCACTAGGGAGGCAAGGGCCCAGGTCCTCCCAGGGTGTGCATTAGCAGGAAGCTGGACTTGGGAGTGGAACCAGGACTTGAACCCAGGCAGTGAGGGGTGTGGGCATCCCAAGTGGTGTGTTAACCTGTAGGTCAGATGCTTGCTCCTAAGATTTTATTGTCAGTGAGATAAACTTGAGTTGCTATTGACTTATTCAGATCCAATATTTGAACTTGGGATCTTACGTGTACTTCGCCCATGCTGTCCACAAAGGCGAGCGTTGGCATCATGGATACGATGTGGGTTTTGGACTCAGACCTGAGTTCCATCTTCCATGACCTGTGTGGCTTTGAGCAAATTTCTCGCGAGGGTTCTAGCACCTTCTTGGAAGGTTGTTGTGAAGTGGAGCATCCCTGGCGTACCTGGCACCACATGTTGTGTTAGAGGTGAGCCCAGTCCTGGTCTGGTGCACCTGGCACCACGTGTTGTGTTAGAGGTGAGCCCAGTCCTGGTCTGGTGCACCTGGCACCACGTGTTGTGTTAGAGGTGAGCCCAGTCCTGGTCTGGCTGGCACTGAACTTGTAGCAAAGAAGTGCTGTTCACCTCCCCTTGTCTCGTGCTCTGTCGTCATTTGGGACAAGTCTGCTGCCTAGAAATGCCCTTTATCTCAGGACTGGCTTTGTCCTCCCCTCCCAGGGACTTCGGCTTGCTCGGAGGTGGGACCTCAGGATTCTGCCATTTGACTATGCGAGCTTTGTAGACTTGGAGTAAACCAAGGCCAAGTTTGGTTCCTAGGAAGGGAAGGTTCATGGAAGCTCTTTCCCTTTCCCTCTCCACATTTGGAATGGGATCCAGAGGTGTGTGGCTGGGAACGAAACCAGTCTCCTGCCTCTACCTCCCAGGGGTCTTTGCAAGTGCAGCCAGAGGCACCCCATCCTGCATGTTTGGGGATCCAGCTGTTGCTTCATTCCACTCTGCCAAGACTCCTCTGTAAGTTCTGAGTTGGGCTTCTCAAACTGTTACTTGTATACAAATCTCCTGGGGAACCTAGTAAAATGCAGAGTCCGACTGAGTGGATCTGGACCAGGGCCTAAGATTCTGGCTTGCTAACAGGTTCAGAGGATGCTACTGCTGGGTGGTGGAACAGACTTTGAGCAGTGAGTGAGGATGGTTCACTGCTGGCCTGCAGAACCTGGGGCCACCACTAAAGCAGCTGGGTGGGCCTCCACCAAGATTACCTCACTGGGAGGGTCTTTGGCCCAACACTTCAGTCGCCATTTAGGGTACCTACATCCCTACATCAGAGTGCCTGGGTTCAAGTCCCAGCTCTGCTCCTAATTCTAGCTTCCTGCTAATATGCTCCCTGGGGGGAAGTGGTGATGGCGCTAGCACTTGGGTTTCTGCTATCTGGCCGGGGGGCACCTAATTAAACTCCTGGCTCCCAGCTTTGGCCTAGCCCAGTCCTGGTCATTGTAGGCATTTGGGTTGTGAATCTGTAGATGGGAGGTCTGTCTGTCAGTCTATCATTCAGCTCTCAAATGAATAAATAGATAAATAAGTAAATAAATAAATAGATTACCACATTGGCTCTCTCTGAGAATATCAAGTTGTGGCCGGCACCACAGCTCAATAGGCTAATCCTCTGCCTGCGGTGCCAGCACACCAGGTTGTAGTCCCGGTCGGGGTGCTGGATTCTGTCCCGGTTGCTCCTCTTCCAGACCAGCTCTCTGCTGTGGCCCGGGAGTGCAGTGGAGGATGGCCCAAGTGCTTGGGCCCTGCACCCCATGGGAGACCAGGAGAAGCACCTGGCTCCTGCCTTCGGATCAGTGCGATGCGCCTGCCGCAGCTGCCATTTGTGGGGTGAACCAACGGAAGGAAGACCTTTCTCTCTGTCTCTCTCTCTCACTGTCCACTCTGCCTATTAAAAAAAACAAATAAATAAAAAAAGAGAATATCAAGTTGTAGTAATGATAAAAATGCGGAATATGTTGTGTACCAAGATGCCCTCCAAGTGGGCTTGGCCAAAAAGTGGGATGAACTCCACATGCAGCTTAGGGAGGCGTGGCAGAATGAATAAGCAGAAATGGTGGGGGCAGCACACACGTGCCGAGTGTGGGGTTAGCTGAGGATTCTGATGTATCCTATTTAGCTCACAGGCCAGAAAGCAAGACTTGTCTCAGATGAAATTGATCTACCTGTGGCTTTCACTGGCATTCAGTCTTGCTCTACAAGAACAGGAGTCTGTGTGGAGAGGAAGGGGAGACTAGAAGGAGGCAGGGCGGCTTTTTAGGTGACATTTGAAGCAGAAATTAGTGGCAGGGTGATGGCTTAGGATTTGGCACGAGGAGGGAGGGTGGAGCCTCTGTCAGTGTGGTCCGATCGGATAGCACAGTTGCCAAGGACTCTGAAGGTCACGTGTTTGTGTGCGTGTGAACGCCTTTAGGAGTAGATTTGCTTATCAAAACTGTGACCATCGAGTGAATTAATGCTTGAGGCCCGGAACAAACCTCACCCGAGCGCCAGATGACACAATCCCCTTGTTTCCAAGCCTACCGTTCTTTACGCAGTGCCTGTCTGGCCCACTCATTCAGGAAGAATGTCACAGCTCAAAAATGCTCATTCACACAGGCAGTGGGAGTTAGTGACTTATGCTTCCTAATTCAGGAGCGGCTGCCTCCAGTGCGAAACGCGCGTCAGGAACCAACTATAAATATTGGAGGAGTTTTTCCCACAGCTGCTTCTTCCGTGCCTTTTATCAAAAGATCTATGATGTCATGCGTAGACTTGCCCCCTCCCCACCTCCCCACCTCCCACCATGGGCAGATTTTAGCTTTGGTGCGCTTGGGCCAAGGAATGCAGGGAGAAGAGATTTTTGCAAATGGAGGAGAATGTAAGGGCCTCCCCTTGTCCCCTATTTCTGTAGGCCGTTCATCAGGGGAGTGAAAGGAAGGAAAATTCTATCTGCCTTAAATAACTGAGAAGTGTCATTTGTCCGCAGACATGTGATAATCACGATAATTAAGCTTTATACTTAAATAACTCTTGACATCTCAGGAGGATGAATGCTAACTAATTATGCTTCCCAGAGCTCCCCTGGTGGCGCAGGAGCCGATGCTGTTATCCACTCCAGTCCCGTGGAAGACGCCTTCTATTCCAGAAAAAGTGAAGCGACTCGCAGGGCTGCCTTGCAGATCAGCAGTTCAGCTAGAAACGTTAAGCAGACACTCTGAACCCCCAGGCTACGTCTGGGGCCCTGAGTTCAGCCCCCCATTTGGAAGGAGAAAGGGAGAAAGTCTTGCAGACCAGAAAGTTGACTCCCGTGAGCTGGAAGCCAGCACACACTTTAACGGAAGAGTACGGATGTCTCGCTCTTGACTTTATCGCATGGAATTCTTGGCGGTGTTTGTCAAGATCACACTAAATAGAGTCTACAAATGGGATTGCAAGAAATGTCTTCTTTCTATTTATTTTTAAGGTGATGGAGGGAGACGAAAAGCTTAAAGGGAGGAGACAGAGGTGTCTCCCTGGCAGCCACCATTATATTAATCTTGGTGGCAAAATAGAAGATGCACCCTACTGGCCGGCTACCTCCCTTCCCTAAATTTATTTTCCTAGGTTATAAATGTGGTTTTCCTTTGACTAGAGAGTTGTTCAGTTAAAACAAATCAAGGCTCCACTCAAGATAATTTACATAGGATCACAAAATTTACCCATGAGCTCTAACTCAGGATAGAAGTTGGAAATAAAAAGACCCTCTCTTTAGGTTATTTAACATAAATGGAGTTAAGCGGATGAGAATTTTTATCTTTCTTGTTTTTAAGGACTTATTTATTTGATAGGCAGAGTTACATAGAGACAGAGATCTTCCATCCACTGGTTCACTCCCCAAATGGCTGCAACAGCTGGAGCTCAGCTCATTCAAAGCCAGGAGCCAGGAGCTTCTTCTGGGTCTTCCCACATGGGTTCAGGGGCTCAAGGATGTGGGCCATCTTCCACTTCTTTCCCAGGCCATAGCAGAGAGCTGGATCGGAAGTGGAGCAGCCGCACCTCAAACCGGCACCCATATGGGATGCTGGTGCTTCGTTAACCCGCTGCACCACAGCGTTGGCCCCTAGACTAATTTTTTTTTTTTTTGACAGGCAGAGTGGACAGTGAGAGAGAGAGATAGAGAGAAAGGTCTTCCTTTGCCATTGGTTCACCCCCCAGATGGCCACTACGGCCGGTGCACAGCGCTGATCTGAAGCCAGGAGCCAGGTGTTTTCTCCTGGTCTCCTATGCGGGTGCAGGGCCCAAGCACTTGGGCCATCCTCCCCTGCACTCCCAGGCTACAGCAGAGAGCTGGAGTGGAAGAGGAGCAACTGGGACAGAATCCGGCACCCCAACCGGGACTAGAACTCCGGGTACCGGCACCGCAGGTGGAAGATTAGCCAAGTGAGCTTCGGCACCGGCCCCCTAGACTGAAATTTTAATCAGTTCTATTTTTGGTGTAGATAGATAGCTTTTAAAATATTATTTTAGGGACTGTCTTTCTCTCTGCTTCTCCTCTCTCTTTGTAACTCTGACTTTGAAGAAAAAAAAATATTTGGCCTCTGTCTGCCCATGGTTGGGGGTGGGGTTGTAGCTTCTGTTTGCATGTGGGTGGGTGGAGTGGGGGGGTCTCAGATTTCCATACGTTGTCCCACAGAGATTCCCAATCTGAAGCCTTAGAGGTTTGATGTCAGCTCTTGCTGCTGACAGCTAACATGCATTTCTTGATGAGCACTAGCAGGGTAAGGTCCCTTTTCAAGTCCCCACTGCATGGTGTGACTCAAGGTGGATGGCACTCATTTTTCTTCATTTTGGTTGGACTTTGTCCCTCACAGCCTCGTAGCAGGTGCTTGTCTTCATTTCCTATTTAGCACTGAATATCTCAAACAGAGGTGCCAAAGTTTAGCATATAATAGTATGTAATGGTATGTAATGAATGCCTTTAAACTAGGTAAAAGGAACCAGTGCAAAATTAGACTTGAACATGGCAGGATATTTTCAAAATTTGATCTAAACAGGAGGTGGTCATTTCTTTTTCTGTGTCTGCATTTAAAATGATGCTAATAATTGCTGCATCATTGGAGTGCACCCATCACGAGAGATTTTGCTTGGCTAGGAAGTTGGCTAGAAACAAAACACTGTTCTCCATGGGCTGGATCAGCTGCAGGAAGGGACTCCTGTTCGGTGTAGACTAAATCAGCACCTCTTCCATTTGCAGGCTTCTGAACCTGTGCACACGGAGAGGCAGGGACACTGCTGCCAGACGTGGTGCAGTCTGCTTGGAAGGAAAAAAAAAATCCCATTATTGTTCCTCCCACATTGTCTTTCTGTGAGTTTCATAATCTTACCCTAAATTTAGTTCTCCCTGACAATGGAAGGAAAGTTACAGTGCTTCTCGTGCAGCTGGGGGAATGAAGTTAGGAAAAAATCGTGCTTTTCGGAAACTTTTGATGTGGCTTCCTGAGTCTGCTGGTGAACTTCGGACGAAAGGCACGCTTTGGTAGGGATTGTCAGCCTGCCAAGTTCCTGTTTTCTAGATGTTCGTCTGACCTATTTGGTTTTGATCCTTTCCCGACCCCATTTTTCTGCACCCAGCAATTTGCTCTACTGGGTTGATTTCGTATTCTTGGATCTTGCCGGGGCCTCTGTGTGGGAAGTGTGTTTGGGTGTTCCTTGTCTGTGCTGAGGCAGCTTAAACCTCCATGTCATTCATATTCACGAGGCCGTTTAAAGATGTGGCTGAGATAAATCAGGCTCTGAATCCTGCCTTTGCGTCCTGTGAAACAGTGTATGTAGTCACATGTGGTGATGGCAGGTCTATGTCGCACATGAGGGTTTTTTTAAAAATATTTTATTTATTTATATGAAAGGCAGAATTACAGAGAGAGAGGGAGGAAGGGAGGGGTTGAGAGAGAGAGAGAGAGAATCTTCCATTCATTGATTCACTCTCCAGATGGCCACAATAGCCAGGCCAAAGCCAGGAGCCAGGAGCTTCTTCCGTGTCTCCCAGAAGGGTGGTAGGGACTCAAGGACTTGGGCCATCTTCCACTGCTTTCCCAGGGGCATTAGCAGGGAGCTGGAATGGAAGTGGATCAGTCGGGACTCCAACCAGCGCCCATATGGAATACTGGCTCTGCAGATGGTGGCGTAACCTGCTATATCACAGCACCAGCCTTGCTGTCCCCAGTTTTAAAACTCAAAACCCAGAGTCTCCAGGACCCCCTCTATTCCAGCCCATCTGGGATGTTGAGTGCCTTTGACGAAGTTTGGTTCTGCTTACTTTTAGCCAAATACTTAAAATTTTAAGTCAAGTTAATAAATTGTGAAATAAAATAGTTTCTCTCTTCCTACTTGACACGTATGTCTGTAGTGACCTAAAAGGCTGGGTTTGGAGTTACAATTCTCAGACTCATGGAATTCCATGCAAGAACATTGTGATCTTGATGGAGCTGCCCCAGGCCGGGGCCTCTGACGGGCAACTCCAACAGTCCAATGAGAGGGTTCACAGGGTTGTGTGTGGACATCCCAGCCCACCTGTCTTAGCTCCATCCTCATCCCTCCCGGTGGGTCTCGGGGTCAGAGAGTTGGCCAGCAGGGGACGTGGCTACTCATGAGTGACTGGGAGAAAGGCTGAGCAGGCCGAGCAGGTGGGTTTGGGCAGTGTGGGAAGGGAATTCTGGGTCCTAGGGACCTGCAGTGAGGTCTAGAATTGGGATCTGCTTTCCGGAGGGCGTGTCCCCTTCCAGACACAGATGAGAGGGCAGGGTGAAATCTGCTGACGTAATGGATTCTTGAGTGATTCAAGGGATGGCCTGCCTCCTTGAGCAGGGGTAGGAAGTCCTCATGCCGGAAGGGACATCCTTTGGTCCAGAATCTTTGCAAAGGGAAAGGACTCCAGGGACAGGTGAGTGCCCTGAAAATGACATTAGGGGCCCTTTTCCCTGGGACTTCCCGCTACTTTATTCACAGACTCATCCCTCAGTCCACAGGGCAGCCTTCAAGTCCCTTCTCAGGGGTCATCCCAGCTACAGATAATTCTGACAGTGTCCACTGACACCGACACAGTTGTAACTCAGAGCTAATTTGAAATGGATTTTTGGGATAACGAAGCTAAGAACTCAAGTGAGATTTATTGGAATCAGTGGCTTTGCATGATTTGACTTGGAATTATCATACATGGCTGCGTAGGTTTGCACTGCACGGTGCTAGTCACATAGATGCAACATGAAAGGTGCCCCCTAGAGTTGTGCAAAGCGTTATGCATACCCCAAAGTGGACATTCCATTATTTAATTTTTTTCTTCTGCTAAAATAGATATTCTTGTAGTTGAAATGTGTTAAAATTCTAATTTGAACATTGGGGTTACTTTTATTTGGTTCTTCATTTAGACTAACCTTGATTGTTCACTGGGGAACACATGAGCAGAACATTGGCTCATTTTGCGTTATTTTAATGGCATTTTTTCTGCCAGGAGTTCAGAAGTGAAATGGAAACTGAGTAAGCTTTATGGTTTACAGGTTTCGCTGTTTCACACGGCGAGTGAGGATTAAGAGCATAGGAAATAACTTTGGAAATTCATTTTGCAATCACTTAAATGTAATAACAAAATTTAATTTTCTTTCCAAGTCTGCTTTCAGGGAGAGACCCACTTAGCTCTGATTGGAGAATAAGTAGTAAATGTTTTTGTCACCAGTTCTTGTTGATGCCGAGTTGTTTTTTTTTTTTTTTTTTAATTTAAATGTTTTTGGCAGATCTTGTGGAAATACCTTTGAGCGGAATATTCTGATCATCTTGGTGACTTTGGAGTCATCCAAAAAATTAAGTCAGTGTCCTTTTATTTACACTGTGTTTATTTATAACCTCTTGTGTGTAAATGACTTCAACGGAGAAAGTACATTTTCTTTTTCTGTGCCATTTTTAAGGCCACAGAGAATTCCTTTAGCTGTAGAGCCCCTCCTCGCCCAAGGGCAAGCCGGACAATAACATTCTGCAGAGAGATTGTTCCTGGATGCAAGTGGCCTGGCTACACACAGGTTGGCAGTAATTGCCAGCCACACCATCAGTGGCTAACACAAAATGCCAGAATTGTAAGAAAAATACCAGAATTGCCATGGAAACGACCAACCATAGGATAGAAACAGTCCAATAAAATAACTGGCAGCGATTTGTTAATCTCAGACGTTCTCTCAGAGCGACTTGTGGCTTCTCATTGTTTGTTCCATTTTTGCAGGGATGAAAGGTGGAGGACTGGGGAGAACACCAAGAATTTCAGGTCTTAGTGACCTGTTGTCCTGTAAAGCAATCTATTCCATGATAAACCTTCAATGTGTATTTAGCGTGCTTTTGTTTGCATCGGTTAGTAATTTTAAGCTTCAAAAATGCATACTTAACAAGCCTTTTCTGTGTTTTGCTTTTTTTAGATCCAAACCTGAATTATCCTGATGTAATTTATGCAGGTAGCTATCATGTTTTTCTTTGCTTTGTGTTTTTTCAAAATGTTTGTGTATAATGAAATAAATTAACTAAAAGAAGATCTCTAAGCTCGGTTAACTATGCACTTTAAGCACGATATGGGTCTAATAATATTTCAAAAATCGTTCAGTACTGATGGCTGTTTTCCCTTGATATTTCCAGTGCCTGTAAATAGCCTTTTGTCTCTCCCGCTCTGTTCTTGGAACTAGTGAATCCATTGTCCTGGAACAGACACTTTGCTTCCATAACTGGGAACTAATAACCTGTTTAAAAGCCCTGACTGCCCAGAAAAGAGAAGTGTATCAGTTTCTGGCTGTGTCAGGAAACCCAATTCAAAATGACGGTTCTTGTATGGGGAGGAAGTCCAGCTCACAGGACCCTCAGGGGTAGACTTGCCTTAGGGATAAGACCAATGGCCCCGCTGTGTTGTCGGGGACCCAAGTTCACTGCCTTTCTGCAGTCCCCCTGCCCAATGCGCTGTCCTCCTGAAGGTTTGGCTCCCTTGGGGCTGTGAGTTGGTGTCAGCGGATGGACATGCAATATTCACTGAGTGCAGACAGGGAAGAGCAGGTGAGGAGGTCCCAGACCGGGAGAACTTTCCCAGACACCTCCACCACACCCTCTTTGTGTCTGATTGAAGACCCAGCTGGGTCATGGTCCATACCTGCGCTCATGAGTAACACGGAGGGTGGATTAACTCCTGCTTCCCTGACCCACCTTGGAGTTGAGGTCAGTTTCCCTGGAGGTGGATTGGTGAAACCCTCGAACAAAATGAGGTTCCCCCAGGAGTGTGTGAAGATGAAATCAAAAGGCCCACTACGTTAGCTTTTGCTCCTTTTCTGAAGTCTTCTTTGCTGTGTTGATCAAACATGAGTTTGCTTCCCAAAGTGAAAAAAAAAAACAAAAAACAAAAAACAAAACAAAAAAAAAATCTTTACCACTCCCAGACTGTGTTCCTGCTGAGAAGCCATGGTTATGGGAACTGGCAGGCTATATTTCTTGTTTTGTTTTTTTTTTTTAAAGATGTATTTATTTATTTGAAAGTCAGAGTTACAAAGAAAGAGAAGGAGAGGCAGAGAGAGAAAGAGAGAGAAAGAGGTCTTCCCTCTGCTGGTTCACTCCCTAATTGGCTGCAAAGGCCAGAGCTGGGTTGATCCAAAGGCAGGAGCCAGGAGTTTCTTCCCGGTCTCCCACACAGGTACAGGGGCCCAAGGACTTGGACCATCTTCCACTGCTTTCCCAGGCCATAGCAGAGAGCTGGATCAGAAATGGAGGAGCCAGGACTCGAACCGGCACCCATAAGGGATGCCAGCACTGCAGGCAGCAGCTCTACCTGCTATGCCACAGGGCCGGCCCCCTGGCAGGCTATATTTCAAGACTTAACTTGAGATTCAAGAATGATTGAAAGTTACACTGATGACAATTTTTCTATGCACATAGTTATACAATAAAATATTCTGCTCTTTAATTTTGTATTTAAATATAGTCTTTTTATAAAGTAGTTCTATGTATATTTATTTACAATATGTGGTTATATTTAACTCGAGCTAATTTTAACTGAAGAATTATATTGTCTGTATCTGGTGATTCATGTTAAGCCCTATTTCTTTCAAGTTGTGGTTTGGCTGGCTTTGTGCTTGTGATTTGTGTATTTTTGTTTTACTTTGTTCTGATGTGGTTTAAGCGAAGAATGGCATTCTTTTCTGATCATTTCAGGATTTTAAAAACGTTACCTTTGCATTGGCCTCAGATCTCATTTTGAAAGTTTAGGCCAAAGCATCGTCACAGTAAACTGCCGCTGCTTTAAATGATTTAAGCTTTGAGTGAGCCGTTGGCTATGCTATGAGGAGGGAAAAATAAGTGATTATTTGTTGGTGCTTAAGTGTGTCTTAAGATACTCAAAATGAAAATGGCGGAAATGTGTTTTTTCTGGCCTTAAGAATAAAACAAAATAAGTATTCTCTTCTGTTACTTTTCATTCACATTCAAAGGAGCACTTGTGTTGATAAAATTGTAATTCAAAGTGGTTGTCTGAAGCCAGTGCAGTGATTTTACTGTTGAAGTGTAGCTGGACCTGGGATCATGAGGCAGCTCATTTAGGGTGGAAATTGATGACATCGTATCTATTTAGAATCAAAATACAGACATGTATAAGCAACTTTGCAATCAGTCTACTGAGGTTCCTTTTTGTATGTGATCCTGCGAATAAAAGCTTTGAGTAAACACACACAAAAAAACATTGATTTTCATCCTGACTTATGTAGATGGAAATTAATTTACAAGATAGCAGCCGCATTTGAGATGGGGTGAATGGAGGACACACCCTTACAATCTTAAATGTCTACCTGTTGATACTTCTGAACTGGAAATGCCAACAAGTTGGAGCTCTTCAAACAAGTTCCCGTGCTCCGTCTCGGGGCTGACTATGCAGCCTGTTAAGTGTGTGTGCTCACCTCCCAAATGGGATGCATCTGCCCCGGAAAAAGTGTTGTTCAGTTGATTCCTGGGTTTGTGTCTGGGCTCTGCCACCTCCTTCCTAGTGGCCTTGGACTCATCATGTAGCTTTCCTCGGCTGATATTCTTCAGCTGTAAGTGAAAGGTCCTCTCACTACCAGGTGATCAGTTCCCATTCGCATTTCTTTTAAATACGCCATCAGTAATGGAATGTATTCAGATGTGCAAAGAGCAAAGTCTAAACCAAGTTTAGAATTTGACAACAGCACAGTAATCTGGGTTGGATAAAATGTGGGCATTCAGCTGCCACAGCACTACAACAGATTCAACCCAGGTCACCTTTCTCCATGGCCGTGCTGTCAGTGGTTTGGAATCTTTGTGATTGGTCTCGTTTCATGCTGGGTCTTAGTGTGGCCTCATGGTTGTTGGCAGCCTGATGACAACTTCATGTTCCTTGTCTCTTTCCTTTCATCTATTCAAGATTATGGGACTGCAGCGAATGATATTGGGGATACCACGAACAGAAGTAATGAAATCCCTCCCACAGGCGCTGCTGACAATGCAGGTCGAGAACATCTCTCGGTGAGTGGGATAAACAGGCATTTCCTGGACTGGCTGTGAGCATTCTGGATGTTGGTGTGTTGGAGGAATGCAGATGCTTCAACCTGACATTTTGAATTTGTGTTTGTGCTTAGTTGAGAGGCAATGAGATACACAGATAGTGAGATGATAGAGAATAGATAGAGATATAGATGGAGATGGAGATAGGGATAGGGATAGAGGCAGAGGTAGGGATAGGCACAGAGATAGAGATAAAGATAGAGACAGAAATAGAGACAGAGATAAAGATAGATGGAGATGGAGATGGACATGGACATGGAGATGGACATGGAGATGATAGAGAGACAGCTTTTCCACCTGCTGATTCACTTCTCAAATGCCCGTTATGGACAGCACTGGGCTGGGGCAGAAGCTGGCAACCAGGAACTCAATCCAGATATCCCACATGGATGTCAGAAACCCAATTACTTGAGCCATCCCCACTTCTTCCTGGAGTCTACATGTTAGCAGGAAGCTGGATTCAGGAGCTGGAGCTGGGAGTCAAACCCAAGTGCTCTGATTGGGGATGCAGGCATTTGAGTCACTAGGCTAAATACCCAATCCATCAATAAGACATTTTTATTGTTCCTATGTAAATAGGGTACTATAGGTTGGAGGGATTAATTGAAAGGCTTAAGGAAAGTGATAAAGGTGCTGGGTAGTCTGATGATTTACTTCTTCCTTTGTTCACCACTTTAATTGTTAGTGATTTCCATTTCAGATGTTTGTCCTTTACAAGGTGATGGCTAGAACAGTCACAAGCCAGTTTCCTCCTTCAGGGACTACACCTTCATATCTATCTCCATACATTTTTAATAAAAAGTGTGAGTGCCCCCCAACTCCAGTATCATCTGGAAGGGACTGGAGGGAGATTGTAAACATCTGAATGAAACTCAGGTCTGTTATTTAGACCCTAGAGGTGAATAATAGCACTAAATACATACGTAGAGCAATGCAATCCTGGAGATAGAAATGGAGGGACTGGTGTTCCGTTTTTTTCCCAGCTGGGAGCCTCTGTGGGACAGGTGGCATTTTGCATGGCCTGTGCGGGTCTGTTTGCACACCTGGGGATGGAAGGGGAGGACACGTGGGATGTATGTGAGCAAGAGCTTGCGGCTGGGACACCTGGCTCGGGGAAGGCACATGCAGGCAGCTGTCAGAGGCACCGCCAGGGCTCTCTTTCATTTTCTTCTGAGCAGTGTCATCGCCTAGGATGACCTTGTTTGCCACGTCATCTTTCCCTTCCCCGGATTCCTTAGTCGGATTCTTAGCTCTGTGGTCCCTCTTGTCATCTGCAGTTTTGCTTTTCTCACAGTTTCAGTTGCTGGAGTCAACCGTGGTCTGAAAATATTAAATGAAAGACTCTGGAGAGAAGTGAATCGTGACTTTTAGTTGTATGTCCTTCTGAAATGTGTGAGGAAAGCCTGAGCTGCCTGCTGTGTCCCCCTTGGGACACAAACCATCCTTTCGTTCAGCGTATCCACACTGTATAAGCTACTCACCCGTTAGGCACTTAGTAGGCATTGTGGTCATCAGGTCTACTGTCAAGGTATTGCAGTACTTGTAACTTGTAAAGGTGACCCTTTAATTTCCCCAAAGCCCAAACAACTATGATCATATATTGCTATAATTGTTCTATTCTTCTTCTTCTTCTTCTTTTTTTTTTTTTTTTTTTTACAGGCAGAATTAGACAGTGAGAGAAACAGAGACAGAGACAGAGAGAGAGAAAGGTCTTCCCTCTGTTGGTTAACCCCCCAAATGGCCACTATGGCTGGCGCGCTGCGCCAATCCGAAGCCAGAAGCCAGGTGCTTCCTCCTGGTCTCCCATGCGGGTGCAGTGCCCAAGTACTTGGGCCATCCTCCACTGCCTTCCTGGGCCACAGCAGAGAGCTGGAGTGGAAGAGGGGCAACCGGGACAGAATCTGGCGCCCCAACCGGGACTAGAACCCACGGTATGGGCACCGCAGGCAGAGGCCTAGTGAGCTGCGGCGCCGGCCATAATTGTTCTATGCTATCATCAGTCACTGTTGTTCATTTCTTCCTGTGCCTAATTTATAAGTTAAACTTGATCATAGGTAAATATGTATGTATAGGGGAAAAAGCACTATACATACTTATAGGGTTTGAGACCATCTACAGTTTCAGCAATCCACTGAGGGTCTTGGAATATGTCCCCTGTGTATAAGGGGTGGCTCTATACTAACAGTTGTTTCTCACACCTGTGTATCCCCACCTCCTAAGAACATTGCCTGACACGCAAAAAAAGTGTGCAAACTGATTCATGATGAGTTATGGAAGTCAGCCTGGAAGTGAAATGCCTACTTAGGCCTTGATGGAGTAACAGAGGTGATGAATGCTTGATCCAAGGCCAGGAGAGTGGGAATGGGAGGCCCACAGTACACAGACGCAGGGCAGTTGCCACTCGGAAGATGCATCCAAGCACGTGCACTGGCACAGGAAGTGTGCACATGCATTGCACTGAGGGAGCGAGAACAGATTTCTTGGCCGATCAACAGGAGAAGGGTTGCTTCTTCCAGCCTCACATCATCACTCCAAGGTTTAGTCACTTGTCCTGCCACTTAATATTTTCTAGTAAGAGAAAATCTTCAGGTGTGTATAGAACTCGGTTATTAAAACTTTTGTTTTCTCTTCCTAAATCAAAATCTCATTTTCTCTTTCTAAATCCAAATGCAAGCTCCTGGTTGACACATCTCAGTGAAGTGTTTTTTTTTTTTTTTATTTAAGATTTATTTATTTGAAAGTTAGAGTTACACACACACACACACACAGAGAGAGAGAGAGAGAGAGAGAGAGAGGTCTTCCATCCGATGGTTCACTCCCCAGATGGCCACAAAGGCCAGAGCTGGGCCACTCTGAAACCAGGAGCCAGGAGCCAGGAGCTTCTTTCAGGTCTCCCATGTGGGTGCAGGGGCCCAAGGACTTGGACCATCTTCTACTGCTTTCCCAGGCCATAGCAGAGAGCTAGATCGGAAGTGGAGCCACTGGGACTCGAACCAGCCCCCATATGGGATGCCAGTGCTTCAGGCCAGAGTGTTAACCTGCTGCGCCACAGTGCCGGCCCCTCAGTGAAGTTTGAAACATGTTGTAGCACGGTCATTGGGAGGCACAAATGGCAAAAATTGTCTTTGTTGAATATCTGTGTATTGCACTGTGAGGTCTCTAGAAATCTGCAAGGGCAAGTTTTATAGGATCTAAACATATCAGTTATGTGTGTCATATGTATGTATGTCATATGTCATGTGTTTCATTTATAAACAGTCCCTGCTCACAGAGAGGACTATTTGGTTAGAAGAGTGTAGGAGTCAGAGAGCTGGCTCAGAAGTTAAGGGTGTTACCAAGGAATCTGGAAAACATTCTGGCCAAACAGGTGCTCCTCACACACCTTGCTGGCTTCGTGGGGGATGGAAATATCCCCTTGTTCTAGCCTAAGGTCATGTCCTCAACTGAAAATCTGCCACACAACCAAACAACCAGGTTGACTGTGCTTGCCTCCTGTGTAATGACATCTGCATCCCAGCTCTCACGCAGTGGAGGAAACTACTTCGTGAGCACTCCGTTTCGAGGATGTGCTGCACCTGATTGTCACAGCAATCCTTTCTTGTTAAAGGATTTCAATTTAAATATTTATTTGCTTATTTATTTTCATCTACTTGGAAGAGAGAGAGAGAGAGAGAGAGTTTGATTTACCATTTGCTGGTTTATTCCGCAAGGGCTGAGGCAGGCTCAAGCCAGGACTCATCCCGGTCTCCCACATACGTGGCAGGGACTCAAATACTTGAGCCATCATCCTTCCCTCCCAGGATGCATTTAGCAGGAAGCTGAATGGGAAATGGAGTAGCTGGGATTCAAACTGGCACTCTGATACAGGATGTGAGTGTCCCAAGCAGGGGCTTAGCCCTCCGTGCCACTACATCCACCTCCCAAGGCTGTGAAGTTAGAGTGACTTGTTTGCAGGCCATCAGCTGATTCCCAAGCAGGAAGCCCCCTCCCCATTCCCAGGTCAACTTGCACCACAAGGGGAAGGCAGGGCTTGCGTTACTATCCGAGGAGGAAATGGACACGTGGAGAAGTGCAGGGTCTGTGTCCACTCTCCTAGCCGGTAAAGAGGACCCAAGAGCTGCTGGGTCAGGTTCCCAGCCCAGGGCTTTCCAGAGTGGGGGAGGATGGTACTGTGGCCTCAGAGAAGGTCCTCTAACCCTGCTCCTTCTCACTCTTCTTATCTAGAAAATGGAATTTGAACTTGTTCATTTAGGTATTTCTCTTATGTTAAAGAGAGGATTTTAATAATAACATAGAGAAACTTACAGCTAAAATACTGTGATCTCTTTCCTCCTGAAAAAAATTTAGAGATAAAGGTTTTTTAGAAAAATCTTAACCAAATTGATAAATTTGAGGGACGCGGTTTTGATTAGACCAGGTTCATGCACAGTTTGCCTTGCAGTTCTCGCTATCGTTCTGTGTGCACAAGGCTAAGGAGACAGGGTAAAGCCTCAACTCGTATCATGCAGAGCCTTTTCTGAGAAAGCTGCTCAGAGCTAACGACTTGGAGAAGTGAACCTTGACACCACGGCTCTGCTCTGGCTTTTTTGGTGCTTTGCTACGACTCTGTGCTGTCCTCATCTGCCATCCCAGACGATGGGAGGATTAGCCATGTGTGTGTGTTTCCCTACTTTCATTCTCAATCATGAGAGGCTGTGTAATGGGTTCAGCTCCTGAACTTGAAGGGCAGGCGTCTGGCACAAGCAGTTCAGCTGTTGCTTGGGACGCTGGCATCCCAAATGCCTCAGTTTGAGTCCTGTCTTCACTTCCGATTCCAGTTTCCTGCTAATGCACGCCATGGGAGGCAGCAAGTGACAGCTCAAGTGCTTGGATACCTTTCACTCTCATGGGGGACTTGTGAGTTCCTGGCTCCTGGCTTCAGCCTGGCCCAGTCTTGTATGTTGCACATATTTGAGGTGTGAACCAGCAGATGGAAGATATCTCTCTATGTCCCTCTGCCTTTCAGAAAAAAAGAAAACAAAAAACAAGAAAACAAGCTTGAGACGTGATTCTGGCCTGTTTTTTTCCTAAATTTGAGCTTTATCCTCCTCCTCCTCCTCTTCCTCATCAGTTTATTAACTGTTGTTACATACACTGTTCTAAGCTCATTACCTGCGTGACTCATTGAGGGTTTACCAGAATGTAGCAGGTGGAATTAATTATGTTTTCCATGTTACACACACAAGGCTTATGAGATGCAGAGAGGTTAAGTGATTCTGATGTTATACAGCTAATAAGTGGTAAATTGAAATGTTGTATTCAGAAGGAACCTGTGTTCTTGGTCTCCACTGGGTAGTGTCTCTCGGTATGAGATGGGATAGCAAGAGGTTAATCTATGCTGTAGCAGCACAAACCCCCAGGTCGCCGTGGCTCCAAACAACAAAGGTTTCTTTCCAGCTTCACTGCGTGTAATGGCCTGTACCCCCGCTCAGCTCTCCTTGTTCTGGGAGTAGGCTGCAAAGCAGACAGATTCTGGAAAGTTAGCATGCATTGTGGCAGAATGGCCAAGAGCTCTAGAGTGGGCCGGGGCACAGTTTCTCAGTGCTGGCCTCACTGGCATTTGGAGATGAGGAATTTTTTGGTCACGGAAAGAAGTTTATCAGTATTCCTGGCCTCCATCCACTCAATGCTGGTAGTATCATACCCCTGGGTGGGACAACTCAGAACTGCCAAATGTCCCTTGAGTGGCATTGTCATCCTTGGTTGAGAACCATTGCCTTAGACGAAGATCTTAGACTAGCAATGAAATTTTCTATCCTGGTGGTAACCCAGGTCTCAACTAGTACATCAACCCAGCTAGTCACATGAACTCAGCTAGTCGCAAGCAAGCTGGGACATTCTTCCCCCAAAGAGAAACACAGGAAAAAATAGAAATACTTGGGGAACAGTGCTAACAGTGAACATAGATGGGAATACTAATATTCACCTTAAAGATTATTATTCTGATAAAGTGAAACAATGAATATAAAACATAAATTACTTTGGACATCTAAGACAATTTATGACCAAATCCGACTACCTGTCTGTTTTGGTAATAAAGTTTTATTGCAATTCAGCTGTGCACACCTGTTTCCATGTAGTCCGTGGCTGACTTCACACTGCAGTGGCAGAGTAGCAGAGACTTTATGTCTGGCAAAATCTAAATAGTTGCTGTCTGATCACTTGTAGCAAGTGTTTGCCAGGTCCTGTTGTCTTAGTCCAACTTGGGTAGCTATGGCAGAATACCAGAAGCTGGGTACTTTATAAAGAAAAGATTTTTTTTTAGCTGACAGTTCTGGAGATTCAAGAACATGATGTCAGCATCAGTATCCATGGAGAGGGATTCATGATGGTGGAGGGAGAGAAAGTGAACACGTGAGCGAAAGGGAAGAAGCAGAGGAGTGGAAGGGGCCAGGCTTGCTGTTTTACAACAACCTGCTCTTTCAGGAACTTGTCCCTTCCTTTGAGAGGCAACTCATTCCTCAAGACCGGCTTAAATTCCTTCACAAGGGCGGTCCTGATCCTATGACCTCCCACTAGCCTTGCCTCTTAAAGCCTCATGACCTTTCAATGCTGTCACGCTGGGAACCAAGCCACCAGGAGACGCACCCTGTCCCCACGGCACCTAGCTTAGAGAATGGAATTTCTTTTGGAAGCAGGACCTTGGGTTGAGCAAGACTCGAGGGAGATACACAGTGCTGCCTACATCTTTGTTTCTAGTATGTTGAGGTGTGCTCAGGGTGGTGTCATGCCTTGCGCAGTAGGGGATGGTAGCAGTGTGAGCTACGTCTATTTGTACCTCTGTCACCTCCATCTCAACGTTGTGACAAGATTCACATTATACCTGTTGTCTGCCCTGTCTCCATTTATATCCTGCACACCTCTCAATGACATTTTTAAACTTGAAGAAACCTTTTTTTGGTAGCCTATAGCATACCTAGAGAAAAGGGCACAGGTTTTAAGTTACAACCCAAGGAGGTCTCACATGCTGAATTCTTCCAGTCCAACTACCAGTTCCAGGGTACCCTGACTTCTAAGAGTGGTGGTACTAACTTAAAATAAAACTTTTTATTTTATTATGGACAGTTTCCAGACATGCACAGAAGTAGAATAGTCAAATGAGCACGCATGCCCTCCAGCAGCTCAAAAGTAGCAGTATCATGGAAAACGGTCTTAAAAGCTAAGCTTTTGAGGTTGAAGATAAGTTTTTCACAGTATGCATTCCACGAGCTTTGTGAAGATCCTTGGCAAGCATGGATTGCAGAAGTTTTGGGCATCAAAGTGAACTTACCTCTTCATCTCATTTCCCGTGAACTCCTTGAAGTATCTCATACTTGTATATGTGTAGTATCTCCATCTATATGAAATCCATCAGATACCCGTTTTTAGGGCTGGGACTTCTGTTTTCTCATTTGTAAAGCAGGCATAGTCATAGGATCCTTCATCAGAGGGCTGTGGAAGACTGAGCGAATTGATGTAGAGAATGCGCTTAGAGAAGCAAGGAGTGAGCATTTGGCAAATGTGAACTGCCACCGTCATCAACATCGTTTGCCTCTAGGGCAGCATCGGCAGGTTCCTAACCGCCCTCTCTTTCCCTGCTCCAGGTGTACGCTGTGGTGGTAATTGCGTCTGTGGTGGGATTTTGCCTGCTGGTGATGCTGTTTCTACTAAAGTTGGCAAGACACTCCAAGTTTGGCATGAAAGGTAAGAAGGCTTGTGTTTGACTTTACTCCTTAGTTGAGATCATTTTTGGCTTATGACTAATGCTAATTACTACTACAGAAGGAAGTGGCTAAATGTCCAAGGATTGGGCTTCAAGGTTGAAAAAAAAAATAGCAACAAGGATAAGATACATCCTATCAAGAGGGAGAAAATAATGTGGGTTACTCAGCACTGCCCACTTTTCAATGAGGACAGCTGTCCCCAAAGACGCAGAACCGGTTCCTTGAATATCCAGTGACTAAGGGCGACGCAGGCAAGCTTCGGTGCTGTGTTTTCCCTTTGGATTCAGAAAGGTTGGCAAAGGACAGTAGCTGTAGGGTGGGGTGGGCAGGTGTATTGTATGCTGTGCATTTGATTTTTCCGTCTTTAGCTGTATGCTTTTGGTGTTGCCGCTGCTTTTCCAGGGTCCCCACTTTCCGAACTTAAAACAGTAGAGCTGCAAAGCAACATAATAGCTATCGGTGGGTTGTTGAAGTTGTGTGTGTGAAAGACTCTTTGCCGAAGTGGAAACATTGATTCTCAATGCTGGGTTAAAAAATGAGGGACCAAGAGCAGATCATTTGTGTCATTCTTAGAGGACTGAAAATTAATTTGGGGAGAAGAAACTTGGATAAGTGTTCTTGTCTGGGAAGTAAACAACCTCACTGATTAGCACTTGCTTCCAAGTGAGATCCCATGTTTAGGCTAATAGATTATTGCTTTGTTTCATTGGACCATTTCTACATGACATAGTGGGAAAACCAGGAGAAGATTAGTGGTGACAGAGGTGTGTCAGAGCAATTCTGGTGTTTTTCTTTTTTAACAGAAACATCTGTGTGGCTTATTAATGTTACTGTTGTGTTGCTTGCTTATTGAAGAGAATGTATAAGCGACAGTAGGTTGTTCAGCATACCTTGGATTATCGGGTAGATGAGATCTGGTGATGACCTTGTCTCTCTCCCTTCGTTGGTGCCTGGGGCCAAGTTTCCTAAACTAGAAATGAACATGGAAAAATAGTGATAAACCAAGGCTTAAGGAAAAGAAATTCTGAAATCATCCCCCTGTCTCCCGTTTAGACAGCTGATTCTCAACCATCCTGTTGGAGGAGAGACGGTCTTCCCTTTGCCAATAGTCAGGAAGGCTTAGAAGAGGAACGAGGGTGTGATGATTTTAAGTCCTCTGGAGTGATGGCTGTCCGGCCGGGCTCCTGTGAAACTGGTTGGGAGTGGGGCTTGCTGTACCAGCGCTCAAGTTTGTGACTTAGTAGATCTGAATGAACCTGAGAACTGGCACTTCTTGCAGTTTCCGGGGATGCTGGTGCTGCGATGGCCCACGCATTCTTGGAGAGTCACTGTCCCACGTGGTATATCTGGGCCCTCAGGGCTCCCTCTGAGTGTGAGCCCAGCTAGGCAGGGCATTACAAGCCAGACTCACCCATTGCTTCGTGGAGATCTTTCAAGGTGTCTCAGCTGGTGTGCAGGCCAGAGCTAGGCTGCTGTGCTGCCCATATTGGCTGCCTTCCTTGGCATCCTGCTTCTCTTGACCAGCTCGGTGGTTACTTTTCCTGGAGGCACTTGGAGTGGAATGCCTGTCAGCAAAGAGTTTATCAGAGAGTACCAGATTCCAGCGGTGAATAAGCCTGTCTTCAAAGCTTGAGTTGAACTCCTTTATTCTAGGGGCCCCTAAAGAAAGGACTATGTTGAGGTCTTTCGGGGGGCTCAGTAAAAGTTTTGGGGAATCTTTGGAGCAAAATTGAGGAAGCCCTTCCAGTTCTTGGTTTAAGAAGACAATACAGGTCTATCTGTTTTCTGAAGTATAGCAATGGAGAAAGAAAAGGGTAGGCGTTGTGTTCCAGAGGAGAGACTATATGACGGTCCTTCAAAACATTGTGGAAAAGTGGAATGAACAGATTAGTTTGTTTTGGTGCAAAACATTTTTGAAACTCGTGCCTAGTTTTTTCCTAAAATGTGTTTATGCAGAGTTTTTGAGAACCTCTTGTATTGGATGTTGAAAGCCCAGTGCTAAGGCTGCAACGGTATTTTATTTGAATAATTTGGGTTGACTACCACTAAGGCACCTACACTGCGTACAGCCTGAGCATATCCTTAATGGAGTCTAAGGAGCTTGTTTAGCCTTGTCCCAGAGCCAGCAACGACTTGTGCAGCAGTAACTACTATAGTATGTTTTGCTCCCTCACTCAAAAACATAAATAAAGGAGCTTTTAGGGGTTTTGTCTCAGAGGCTCACGTCCTTTAGAATCGCTCGTTTTTCCTACTTTTAGCAACTCATCCATCTGGGGCGTGACTTGATCAAAATGGGCCTGATCTGAGGTTATTGTTTCACAAGTCAGATGCTGAATTAATTCTCTCTGGGGAATCTAGAAATTAAGAGGTGCCACATACATCGAGTGCAAATGAAACTGCATCAAAAGTGGTGTTTAAAAATTAATGTAAGTTAATGTATTTTAAATGCTATTAGAGCTGAGATTCCTACTGAAAACATGTGTCTATAAAAAGGAAGAATATGTAAAAAAAAAAAAACACTATTATACTCTTGTTCCTGAAATAACCAGGCAATATGAAGATCTTGCTTTCTCAGCCTCAGTGGGCTGAACCAGGCCTTCGCTTGGCTGGGGCTGTAGTCACCGTGGAAGAGGCCCGTGGCCGAGGCTCAGAGGAGCTGTTACAGATTCTTGTCTACATAAGCATCTCAAGGGAAGGAGGTTCTCATTCTGTGCTTGCTCCCTGATCCTGGAGACAGAGTGGAAGAGCAGGGAGGTTGCTAGCTCACCCACAGGCGCTCCTAGCTTTCTACCCTCGTCTGGTGTTGCACAGTTTATCTCAACTGTCCACTGTTTAAGTCCGTGGTGGAAACATTCAGATTAGAAGCCAATGTTTATTATGGTAGGGCCCATGAACCTCTTAAGATGACCGTGCAGTTACAGGCAGGGCAAGTCCATTTCAAAGGACTTACCTGCGACCAGCATTGCCTCTCTGCACAGGCGATCTCCGTTAATTAAACCTGGGTACACCCGCTTAGTGAGCTTGGTCTGTAGGACCCTGCACTTCATTCCCTCTCCTCATTCTGTTTTGCTGTGTGCCTGTGAACAGAATGCTGACGGCACAGTTCTGAACAGGTAGCTCCCTGGCATAAGCGTTCATATTGTTCACTTTGCTTACCCAGCACCTAGCTCGTAGTTGGCACACAATGCATCCAAGAGTATTTTCAACCTCAGTCACTTTAGTTTGATTATTGGGAAAGAGTTCATATTTGGGGGAATGGCTGACCTGTGGTTAGTTAAAGAGCCACACTGCCTCGGTCTGTTTTTCAATTGCTTTAGTGAAATATCTGAGACTGGGTACTTGATAAAGAGATTTAATTTGACTCATATTTGGGTGAGCAAGAGTCCAGCATCGCGCCAGTGTCCCAAATAGTCAGAGCATGTCCTAAATGCGTCACAACGTGACAGAGAAACAGGAAGGGAATTGGCTGCATGCAGAAAGGGCCAAGGTGGGGGATGGCCTTGCGTTATAACAGCCTGCCCTGTGAGAAGTCTCATAGTCCAGTGAGGCCTGATTCACTCCCATGAGAAGCATCAATCCACCCACGAAGGTGGAACCCGCATGAGCTAATCATGGTTTTACTGGACTTCAGCTGCTGAACTGGGGACTAAACTATCAGCACGAGCGTCTTTGTGGCACAAACCACATCCAGATAGCAGCAGAACCCTGGGACTTAGTCCTGAGCTTCTAAAGGGGAGATGCTCCCATCTCTCCCCCTCCCAGTTATCCCAGATGAGGAATGGCCATCAACAGGAGATAATTTTGTACAGGTTTTAAAGGCTATTTTTTAAATGGTTTCTCTCTTTTTTTTTTTTTTTAAAGATCTATTTATTTATTTGAAAGAGTGACGGAGAGAGAGGGACACACACACACACATACACACACACGGATATTCCATCAGCCAGTTCACTCCCCTCCCCAATGCCCCCAATAGCTGGGGCTGGGCCAAGCTGATGCAATGATCCAGGAACTCCATCCAAGTGTCCCATGTGGATGACAGGGGCCCAAAGTGTTGTGCCTTCATTTGCTGCTTTCTCAGGCGCATTAGCAGGGAGCTGGATTAGAATCAGAGCAGCCAGGACTCACACCTGCACTCTGACCCCAGGTGGCTTATCGCTCTGCACCCACAACACTGGTACTCCCACTCACTGTTCTAAACCCATGGGCTTGAATGTGAAGGGCTTGCTTTGTCTTTCCACTTGGCACAGGAGCATCTTCAATTTCTACCCTTCTGCCCTTGAATGCACAGCTTTGGAAGACGTGCCTTTGTCCAGCTCTGAAGCCAGCAAAGGTGCCAGATGGCAGCTCGGATCTTGCTGTTATCCTAGAGTTTTCCTTTCACCATCCCTTGCTATAGTTTAAGCTTCTTATTACTACTGTCTGGTAGGCTACTGGCTACATTTCGGTGAATATGTCCAGTGATAGACTCTATCCTGGTTCTTCTCCTGTGTTCATTTCTGTGCCTTCACCCTGCCCTATGGCTTTTTGGTTGAATACGTAGTTACTATAATTGCAGAAGCCCCGAATAAAGCTCTCTTGCTGTTTGGCCATCTGTGTAGGGATTATTCATATGTGGTTTAATATGGATGCATAGAATTATAATAAATCTATCTAAATCTGTATCTGTATTGATATCCCTGTACTTAAGTGTATAATTTTATCCTTTTTTTTTTCCTAAGGCTGCCTCTGCTTTATTTTAATTTTAGTTTTCACTGAAATAGGGCTCAAAGAACTTTCCAGAGCAGCTTTATTGCCAAAGAAATAGGCACCGAGTCCTTTGAATGCTCTCACTCGTGTTGTAACCAAGTTCTCACGGTGCTTCCTGGCTGCCTCTCATCTCTGAAGATGGAGAAGTACTCTGCAGACTGCTCCTGGTTGGGAGCCCGGGGTGTGGCCCTGGTGGTGTATAGCACTGGAAGAAAATGCCAAGAGGGCCAACAGCGAGGGAGGGAGCTTGGCTTGCATCACTCTGGAGAAAAGTGTTCACCATCAGCTTCCTGTTACTTGCATTTCCTGGTGCAAGTCCACATAGGCTGTGTGTTCTCTCTGATGATGTGTGCTTTGTCCGTGTAGCCTAAAGTCTGAGTGACAACCGGAAGTTCCTGCAGCATGAACCGGAAGAGGAAGTACTTTCTCTTACTGTGTGTTGAGATCGTGCGGGTTTTCTCAACATGCCTCCTCTATCCTAGCAGATAAACTGCCCTGCACACATGCATCCCTGCTATTTCAGATAGAGAGGCTTCTGGTTAGTAAAGGCGGAGAAGCTACACTGCCTGGGGTGCAGGTTCAAGTTTTCTTAACTCTGGATTCAAGATCCCAACGTCAAGTTTCTGCTCTTATAATTGACCTTCTGAATGTCTTTCATTAGCAACCAAAAATCTGGTTATTTTAAACATAGAGGGGGCCAAAGCTGAAGAGGTTGGACGTTAAAGCCTTTCATATGAACTGAAGATAATTCTTGAAAGTTTAGGAGGTTGAGTCTAACAGATACTTGGATCAGCTTTTCAGAGAGGGAGGAACGCGACTGAAAGCGCAGTTGTAAAAACATCTGTGAAGATGTTGAGAAACTCTTTTCCTTATTCCCTTCCCCAACTTTTGTTGTTAAAGAAAAAGAGCGTGGAAAAATCATAACCGTCATAGGTCCATCCATTGTTGGTTTTCAAACATGGCAATGGCTTAGAAATATAAGAAGTTGAAAGTGGAAGTTCTATGCCACCTTGTTCTTTCACTACCAGGTTCACTCTCAGGGGTCATCTTCTGTAGCCACTCAGGCTGTGTATGTTATGTAAATGATCAAATGTCAAGCTTCCCTGTTGGTTCTATAAAGCACCTGTGATGCCAGTTTTGTTCTGAATCTTTCTCTAAGGTAACCGTGTGCCTAGCAGGTCTTTCTGTATGGGTGTCTCCCGCCTTCTGTTTAATAGGATTCCCAAGCAGCCTGAAACCAGACTGTGTCCCTTGAAAGCTATGTGCGCAAGCATCTCCTCTGTTGCACCCTCTCTTGCCTCCTTCTAAGGGGACCTCAAATATTGAGAGAAAAGATACATTTAGTTTGATGCAAAAATTGTTGAAATCCAAGCATAGCTTTTCTGCAAACCTATTGAGGACGCCTCCTGTTTCTGTCTGAAATCGGGCAATAATAGTGCCTACCTCACAGAGTTTTGTGAAATGAGTTAGTAATTGCTATGTAAATATGTGCTATTATAATTATCATTATGGGTGAATGGTGATGGGTTGATTTTTTTTCTTTTAAGGGGTGTCTAAATTTTTAGAAAATTATTTCATATAAAACCTTCTGTATACAGAGTTACTTGGATGCAGAATTCTGAGAAAAAGGTGTGTGTATTGCAAGTGGGAGTGGTTGACCTTGAATAAATGCTTTGCCAATTTATTTTCCCAACTAGCAGCATTTGGGGGTACCCTTTTGTTTATTACCCTCACCCACATCAGATGTTAACAATCATCTATATTTTTGTCAATTTGGGTTAAAATCAACATTTTGATGAATAGTAAAGCTAGGTGCATTTATCATGAGAAGAATCAAAAATGTTCATTTTTGTTCACTAGCTGTACTTTGCTAATTATACATCTTAATTTTTTTGTTAGTTATATGCGGGTACTTCAAGGAGTTTCTGGAAAATGTAATGAAAAAATCAGTTTGTTTCAGTGCGAACATGTTTGAAATCCATGCATAATTTTTTCATAATACGCATTTGCCACTAACTCTTTGAGGTATCCTCATATTAGCCACATAAAGTAGTGGCAGAGAAAATACGTTTCCTTGGGCACTTTTGAAAAACCGTGCACTTGACTCAGCTTCCAATTGGTCTGTGTCTGTCATAGCACTCTCTCGGTGAAGGAAAGAACGGGTCATCGCCCCTCAAATCCTTGGGAATCCCCCTCAGAGTCCAGTTGGAATGGTTATGGAGTTATTTAACATGTTGAAAGTGTCCCTAAAGAAAAGAATTAGCCCCAGTGTTCCCTTCCTGTTGTTTGAAAGCATTCAAGCTTCCTGCACCCCAGCCCACCAACGTGGTGTTTGTGAGGTGAGGAATTCCTATGTAAAGTCTCTTCACAAACTGCAGAGCATTGAAAATGCACATACAACTCTAGAGTAGGCCACACAGGGGTGTGTGTTGCTTGCTAGGTCTTGTAAAGGAGCTTAACTCTTTCTTTTTTCATTTTAACTGTAAATTGACACAGAGCAACCGTCTGTCTTTATGGAGTACAGTGTGCATGCAGGAGCCACCAGTACAGAAAGATCTGCTGGGCACACAGTCACCTTACAGAGGATTCAGGACAAAACGGGCGTCTTAGCTGCTTTACAGAACCAGCAATGGAGCTTTGCATTTGATCATTTATGTAGTAAAGGCAGCTTGGTGGGCTACAAAAAATGGGCATGAACATGGTAGTGAAAGAAGAGAGTAGCACGGAACCACCGCGTTTAACTTGATATATTTCTAAACCATTGAAATGGTTGAAAAACAATATTTCATTGTGTGAATTCCATAAGCAATGATCAGAACAAGGTAACTGGCATATCCATCCCCTTCAGTCTTTACAGTGCCTTTGTGTTGGGGGCATTGAAAATGCTGTCTACTAGCTAGTTTAAATGCATAATTGTTGTCAACCACAGTTGTCCTCCTGGGCTACACAACAGAGAAACCCTCTATACCTGGGCATCCCCCCCATCCCCCCCCCCCCCCCGCATGCTTCCAGGTCCTGGTAACCACCCCTTACTCCTTGCTTCTGTGAGTTCAGCTTATTGAACCGCCGCATAGACCTACAATAGTGTGTGGAGTGGCTGACTTTTCACTGAACACATCAGGTCCATCCCATGGCTGCCTAGTTCCCTGTCTCTCCCCAGTGCTCCCATGAACCCTGCAGGAGTCAGGGCGAGCTTGTGCTTGCACGTGCTAGAGAAGGTGTGTGCTGTATTGTTTAGGGGCTTTCCACATCACTGCTTCCACTGCAAAGCCAAAGATCCTTTTAAAAGACTAGACTTTGGGGGCTGGCGCTGTGGCGCAGTGGGTTAAAGCCCCAGCCTGCAGCGCCCCCATCCCATATGGGCGCTGGTCCTGGCTGCTCCTCTTCCTATCCAACTCTCTGCTATGGGAAGGCAGTAGCAGATGGCCCAGGTCCTTGGGCCCCTGCACCTGTGTGAGAGACCGGGGAAGCTCCAGGCTCCTGGCTTTGGGTCAGCTCAGCAACATCTGAAAATCTACTGCCCCCCCCCCCCCATCATTTCTTTTCACTTTATTCTTGACATTTTGTTCTACCTCTCCACGCTTCCTACTTTTACATTCTTTCTTTTCTCTTTCAGTTTTCTTCCTCCTCATTTCTAGAGTCTGATTTTAGTGGACAGGCTTTGCAGAATTTAGGCAGAACACAGATAATGACTTGGCTGAAATTCTAACATATGCTTTGATTTTATCTTACTTTATTTTGGGCAAGAATACTGAATGGCTTGAGAAATAAATTTAGCTCTAAATCAGCAGAATTGTCACATGGCACTTGGGAAGGCAGCCTGTTTGAATAATGCACATCTTTCTTGTTTGTAAGTCTTCAACCCAGGAATGCATAGGAATATAATATTGGCAACTGAGACCACACTGGGTTCAAATCCCTGTGCTCCCACCTGCTAAGCATAATTTTGGGCAAAATTTTAAACTCTAGATCTTAATCTCTCCTTGGCAAAATGAAGGACTAATTCCTATTTCTCAGGTGATTATAAAAATTATATCAGTGCTTGGTATACTGCCTGGCTCTTTAAACTAATTTTGTTAGAGGTAGTTATATTTCAGATGTGCTAGTAATACATTATTAAGGAAGTGTATGGGAAATTCCTGTCTGAATTTTTAAAAATTTATACCGAGCTCAAATTGCAGAAAATACCACAAATGTGTGTATTATATTCTAGTGTTTCAAGATTTTTAATTGCATTTATAGGAACAATTGTAACCATAGTGTGT
Source organism: Oryctolagus cuniculus (assembly GCF_051225735.1). NCBI lineage: Eukaryota > Metazoa > Chordata > Mammalia > Lagomorpha > Leporidae > Oryctolagus > Oryctolagus cuniculus. The sequence continues at coordinate 135,761,578 of NC_142867.1, forward strand.
CTTTAAGAACATGAATATAAATTTTCTGAAACATACGCTTAACGCTCTTCGAAGCACTATATATGAAGCACTGTAAATTCTCAATTTTATGGTCCTTGGAACAACTTATCTTTAAAAACTTGTTTTGGACTTTATGAGAACCTTATTTGATTGATCTGGTATGCATGTTTTAGAAGTTTATCTTCTCAAATTTTATTTATTTGAGAGGCAGAGACAGTGAGAGAGCGCGCACGCATGAGCTCCCATTAGATGGCTTACTCGCCAGATGTCTGCAAAGGTTGGGATTGGGCCAGGGCTAAAGCTGGAAGCTGGAAATACAAATTCAGGATGCCCACAGCACTGCTGCCTCCCAGGGTCTGCATCAGCAGGAAGCTGGAGGCAGTAGCTGGAGCCAAGGTATTCCACCGCGGAACACGGGTGTCCTAACTGCGAGGCTGAAACCCACTCCAGTCGTTTCTTATGAGAGGGCTATTTACTAAAGGAAATGAACAGAAGGGCAGAGGTGAGACTGAGATAGGAGCCCCCCAGTTCCCTTTAGCTTAGGTCTAGAAACGTGAGCTCATGGAAACTTCTAATGTACTTCTCTTTTGCAGGGAGGGGATTGCAACTGGTAGAATGATTTCTTTTATACCAAAAAAAAAAAAAAATGATTTCTTTTATACAAAAATTACAGCCTTTGAGACAGGAAAAGGGGAATTCTGGAGAAATGAAATTCTTCCTTATGCAATAGACTGTCATTCATATAATTATAACCATGGGACAAGACGCTGATATCCCGTGACAGAAGCAAAGGCCTAGACGAGACCAATGGCAGTGAAGACTTGTTTTTATCAAGGTTGCAGCAAAATAGAAACACATTGGCTTTTTCTGTGACCATCTAGGAGATGTACTGGTCTGAGGACAGAGAGAATGAGAGAGAGAGAGTGAGCAAGCCAGGGAACTAATCTTGTATGAACTCTAAGTCCTTAGTAAGATATTCATATCCTGAGTTGAAGACAGAGGAGGTATCGGAGCTCCAGAGTAACAATGCAAAGAAGGAAGGGGACTTGGGTCCAGGTGGGAGTGGGAGAGAAGGGACGGTCTGGGAAGGAAGTGATGTTTGTATTTATAGTTGTGCTTGTCAGTTTTAGCAGTGCTGGCAAGATTCGAGCACAGTCAACCGGCCAGCCGAGCTTTTCCCACTCTTAATCCCTGCGTTTTCTGTAAAAGAAAAGTACCTGAATACCAGAAATGTAGCACAGACTTGACAGACTATCTGTCGTCCTGTTACAAACTGACACCTACAACCACGAAACAAGTCTGCCTCCTACTTCCGGTTTCCTTTATATTCCCTTTCCACGGTGGAACTGTAGTCTCCCTACTGTTTTTTTGTTGTTGTTGTTTTTTTGTTTTGTTTTGTTTTGTTTTGTTTTGTTTTTTTACAGGCAGAGTGGACAGTGAGAGAGAGAGACAGAGAGAAAGGTCTTCCTTTGCTGTTGGTTCACCCTCCAATGGCCCCCGCTGGCGTGCTGCGGCCGGCGCACCGCGCTGATCCGAAGCCAGGAGCCAGGTGCTTCTCCTGGTCTCCCATGGGGTGCAGGGCCCAAGCACTTGGGCCATCCTCCACTGCACTCCCTGGCCACAGCAGGGAGCTGGCCTGGAAGAGGGGCAACCGGGACAGAATCCGGCGCCCCAACCGGGACTAGAACCCAGTGTGCCGGCGCCGCAAGGCGGAGGATTAGCCTAGTGAGCCGCGGCGCCGGCCCCTCCCTACTGTTAACATAGGAAATACTGTGTTTGTGTGGCTAGCACTAAATACTCCTGGATATATTTTCAGACTATTCGTCATCTCCAGAATAGATTCCTCTAAGTTGTCAGCGGAAGCTCCCCCTTGTTTGGTTGACATCCTTGGCGACTCTGCATGCTTCCTGGCGGGGGTACCTGACATCCGAGCTTGTGAGCCAAGAAGGGCAGCCCTGCCTTAGCTGTCTCTTCCTGGAATGGCGTGGGTTCCAGCGAGCAGGGCAGCAGCTGCTCTCTTTCCTGAGTCTTTTGAGATGGACGTCATAGCAAGGCTTTGTCATTTTACTTGAAGTAAATCCTTGGAACATTAGATGCAGCCATATTGAAATGTCATGCATTACCTAGCCCAGAATAAATACTTTGTGCATTATTAATGCATAGCTTATTCTCCTGTGAGTGTAGACAGTTACGAGGTAATTTTAGATGTGGATTCATATGCATGGCCTATAATGTTCTGTCCTTCACATTATATCTGGATTCTCCCATCATGCTTAAGCAATGGATGGAGGAATTGGTCAGATGTCTAGGGTTGGATTGAGAGTGGAGCACACACATGTCTCAGACACGGACCATAAGATATTGTGACTTTTTCAACAAAATATCTATCTTTGGCCCTTTTTTGCATTGGGTAGTAATCATCAAAAATTTAACATTTTCTCCATCAGTTCAGGGCCTCTCACTCCACTCTGCATTTCTCCGCGTGCATTTCTGTCCTGGTGGTGGTGAAGTGTGTGCCTTGGAACTGATGAAGTATTATAGCGGGAGGAGGGAACACAATAATAATAAATAACCTTGCTGGTTATTTCTGTGCTGGTGGCTGTCCATGTCCCCGTGTGTCCTTGGCCACCAGTATGTGCAAGCCACAGATGCGCCATCTTGTGTTCCTAATCAGGTTCTGCTCCTTTCCCATGGCTTTCTGCAGTGGGGGCACAGAAACTGCTAGGAGTCTGGCCCTAGTGTTTCCTGCCTACACACACTGGGGAGCTGCTTCTACTTGCTTACTCTCATGTCATTCTAGGTTTGAGGGTGCTCTGACTTCCTGGCCAGCTTTTCAGGTCTTCCCAGGAAGGTGGACGCAGATTCTTCCTTTTCTGTATCTTGAAACCCACCTCGAAGCTCTGCATTCCCCTGACCCCATACTGCACCAGAAGGTTCTCCCTGCCTGTGTCTAACTTCTTTGTCTCCTCTGACTCTTTCTGCTTCTTCTGGGGACAGAAGGACTATGAAAAGTGGGTTTCATAGCACATGCTGATCCTAATGTCTTCTTTAACTTTTTATTATGGAATTTTCAATATGAGTGAAAATTGAAAGAATATGAACACTGAACATTTGAATACTCAGAGCAGTTTGCTTCTTGGAAAATAGGTTTCCCACTTCATTTCCCTTGAGTCTCGGTCCCCAGCATGTTTGTCGTAAAACTTAGGACACATACCTCCTCAAAGCATGACCACAAAGCCATCATCACTGCACTTTAGACCATTAGGGAAACTCTGTACTAACGGATAACATCTATTCTGTCTCCAAGTTTCCCTTTTTATGCTCACTTACATTTCAGACAACTCAAAGTTCGTGCATGGCATTTGGCTGCTGTGTTTCCCTGGTCCCTCGCAGTCCTTGAATGCTTCCTCTGTGTTTGTCTCTCCCGACTCTGACTTTTTCAAAAGGCTGGGCAGCTGGCCTCCTGAGGGTCCCTCATTCTGACTCTGAGTGGTGTCCTTGAGCGTTTCCTTGGTCTTCTGTATTTCCTGTGAGCTGGAACTTCTTCCTTTCTTTCTTTTTTTAAATTTTTTGACAGGCAGAGTGGACAGTGAGAGACAGAGAAAAAGGTCTTCCTTTGCCGCTGGTTCACCCTCCAATGGCCGCCGCGGCTGGCGCACTGCACTGATCTGAAACCAGGAGCCAGGTGCTTCCCCTGGTCTCCCATGGGGTGCAGGGCCCAAGCACTTGGGCCATCCTCCACTGCACTCCCTGGCCACAGCAGAGAGCTGGCCTGGAAGAGGGCCAACCGGGACAGAATCCAGCGCCTGAACTGGGACTAGAACCTGGTGTGCTGGTGCTGCAGGCGGAGGATTAGCCTAGTGAGCCTAGTGAGCCGCAGCGCCGGCCCGTAACTTCTTTCTAAAGGCGTGATGAGACTCAGGTGAAAGGTTTGGGGAAGGACGGGATGGTGGATGCTGAGGGCTTCTTTCTGGAGCCCACGTGGCACACGTCCATCAGACTGCTGCATTATCCGTGCAAGCTGGCTTACTGACAGTGTTTTTCAAAAGCACGTTTCCCCCTTTGGCATTGGTGAAGGAATCTGGGGGGGTAATCGTTTGACTTCAAGCAAAAATCGTCTTCTTCCCTAACTTGAATTTGATGGCCTTAGCATGCTTCCTGAAAAGTTATTTAATTTCAAAGGACTGCAGGATGATGTTTGCCCAGTCAAATCATTCTTTCTACATATTGGCCTTCCTCCATTATAAAGTTAAAGATAGAAGAAAAAAAACACAACATTCCAGCCTTAGCCAAGGCTTTCAACTCTTTCATTCTAGTCTGCCTTGATAACTCTTCCTCGAGGCACTGTCTGCTTGGGGAGGGTCACGGATTACAGAAAAAAAAATTATAGCATTACTATATCAAAGAAATTACCTTGATACTGATTACTTAGATATTACCTTGAACCTGATTAGGAACACATTATGAGTAGAATGAATTGAAAGGTTTACAGGTCTCTCTTGCATTCTCTGATCTTTGGTGGAATTGAGGAATAGAGAGCTGGCAGCGAGGTAAAGAATTGCCAGAAGACTTTGCTTTGTAGCTAACGACACAGGGACCATCTTGAGCCACTTGCCTATGGTTGTCTGGTGTGTGGCAGACCTGGTGTAGAAGCCAGGCCACATGACTCCAGGTTTAATGTTTGCTGCTGTGAGACTAAAGAAACCTCATAAGAAGACCCAATACACCTTTTAAGAAAACCCCACAACTGAATTCATTTTGTCACTGCGTTTAGTCTTTCAGCTGATCACACGACATCAACAGGTGCAGCCCTGGGTGATGCTGGGTCCTGAAAGCTGGGGCTGTGTTAAATATGCAGTGAGAAGATGAATTTAGGGAATGTCGGCAGCTGACAATCTTGATTTTGATAATTGTATATGTCTCTTAATGACCGTTGTCAAAAATAGACTTTGCCGCATCATAGCCTTGGTTTCAAGACCAAGTGCGACAATGGAGAAAAATGAAGAGTTTTAAGTAAACAGTTTCATTTCAGTTTAAATTAAGAAGTGATGATTTGAATAGCTGTATGCTCAGACAGTGACAGTTCAGTATGGAGATGGCAGACTCTTTTGCCTCGTGGAGCTTGTACACGAGAGGAGAGGAAGAGACTACAGAGAAAGAAGTTCGGAGCTAATCCAAGAGAGGAAATGGAATCAAAAGATGCTTGTTGGGTGCTGAAACAGTCGCAACCCATGCATAGTATTTTCATAATGTGCATTTTCCGTGAACTTTTGAAAGTCCCCCCCCCTCCATGTAGTTGATGGTAGATACTGTGAATAAGAGTGAAGCCTGATAGCAGGCATTGGGGGCAGCCCTTAAGATGCAACTTGGGGGGCCAGCACTGTGGCTCAGTGGGTCGAGCTCCCAGTGCATGTCAGAACACCAGCTCGAATCCTGGCTGCTCCATTTCTTCATCCAGCTTCCTGATAATGTGCCTGGGAAGGCAGCAGAGGATGACTCAAATGGTTGGGCTCCTGCTCCTGACTCCGATCTGACCAGTCCTGACCATTGTGGGCAACTGGGGGAGGGAACTACTACATGGACGATCTCACTGTATCTCTCTTTTTCTCTTTCTCTTTCCTTCTCTTTCTCACCTAATATGATAGACCTTAGCAAATTCATAAAAACTAACTTGGATATTAGCAGTAAAATAAATAAATAAAGCACATTTTAACAGACAGACCTGCAGAATGAAAAAATCTAAACATGGAAAACAATGGCCACCCTTTTGGATAATCCCATGCGTTAGCATAGATTCTTGAAAATCAACAGTATTAATTTTGATTTGACTTCTCCGTTCTCTCTCTATCCAGCATCTTATAAATCCCAGAGGTTTTCAATTACAATGGAAGACATGGCAGGGCAGAAAAGAATTATAATCAGATTCCAAGTTTTCAGAATTCAAATATGCCAATCACGGGTGACGCCTTGTCTAAGTAGCTTCATCTTGTCCTATCATTTGAACACTGATTTTTTTTTTTTTTGCAACTGTTTCACCTTGAAATGGTAATTAATGGTAGATAACTCTAGTAATAGTTGAAAAATTTGCTTGAGAAAGGAGTTCAGTCAGTCTCAGGTTAAATCCTCTGCCCTCTGTAGCTCCCGTTCATTGGCGTTTTCTGTTCCTCTCCTGAGCTCCTGCGGTGTTAGGTGTTCTCAGAGGCCCAGAGTGAAAAATATCTCCTGATTGTTGGTGGTAGCCACCTTAGCTACTCCTTGTTCATTTATGTACAATTGGAACTCACATTTCGGTGCATAAAACTTGAGTTACTACTGGTTATCATCAGTGCTGTCTTTCTCTCTTGTTGGGCCATAAGAGAATTCTTTATGAGTTTCCTTTTCATGTATCTGGTTAGATAGTTTTTGAGTGTCAAAGAACACCAGAGTGGAATCACAGTTAAAACAACATGGAGACGGTGCTGCAACATAGTGGGCTAAGCCTCTGCCTGCAGTGCTGGCATCCCATATGGGTGCCAGTTCATCTCCTGGCTGCTTCTCTTCCAATCCATCTCTCTGTGTATGGCCTGGGAAAGCAGTGGAAAATGGCCCAAGTGCTTGGGTCCCTGCACTCACATGGGAAACCAGAAAGAAGCACCTGGCTCCTGGCTTCCAATTGGCTCAGCTCCTGCTGTTGCAGCCATTTGAGGAGTGAATAGAAGACCTCTCTCTCTGTCTCTCCCTCTGTCTGTAACTTTACCTCTCAAATAAATTCATAAAATCTTTAAAAAACACAGTTTATTAAAGACTGTTGCAATAGAAGAAACTGAAGGGGACCAGTTCTACTCTAAGTTTCAAGCACAGAGTGGACAAGTGGGAATTTATAGTCAGGAAACAGCGTGAAGGACATTGGACAGAAAATTACCAAGACTGGAGCCAGGGCTGTGGTATAGTTGGCTAAGCCTCTGCCTCTTTCGCCGGCAACCCTTATGGGCACCTGTTCATGTCTCAGCTGCTCCACTTCTGATCCAGCTCTCTGCTGGTGGCCTGTGAAAGCACTAGTAGATGGCTCAAGACCTTAGGACCCTGTACCCACATGGGTGACCTGGAAGAAGCTCCTGGCTCCTGGCTCCCTGAAGGCAGGATGGAAGACCTCGCTCTGTCTCTTCCTCTCTATGTCTAACTCTGCCTTTCAAATAAATAAATAAATAAAATCTTAAAAAAAAGTACTAAGTTGAAACATCAGTGGTAATGAGGATTTGGGCTGCACAGACCTAGTAACCTTTTTTCTGAGAACCGGTCAGGATGATTAGACATCCAACATTATTTCCAACGTTATTGGAAAATTTTCAAGAAAAGGTATATGGAACAAGTCACAATCCTAAAAGCTTAGTTGCACATGTTATCTATAAATTATTCTGATATTTCATATTTCTATATTCACTTTTAACAGTAAATAAGTTGATAATCACGTGACCTCATGACCCAATCTACCTGCCCAATTGACCATCTCCATAGAACTCCTAGATGAGAAAGTCAGTGTTCCCCTTCTACAAATGAGGACTATAAAGTCAAAGCAGTTATAGTCTTAAGTACAGGAAGTAGTTTGAATAAAGCAGAGTCTGAGTGTTAACCTGATGCATAGAAAGTGACCCTGGCATCTGAACGGTGTGGTTGCTGAGATGAATAGGCACACATGAACAAGCCAGGCAGCTGCTGCTGCCCGTTTTTCTTAGCCATTGCCTGTTCTTAATTTTCTCTTAGTGACTAGCACAACTTTTCTTGAGCAGGAAACCCCAGCCACAACAGATTCATTTCTTGATGCCTGAGGGCAACCTTCAAAATTGAATTTTACACTCTTAGAAAATACTGACTTCAGACTTCATTCCTGATAAATTACCAGTGTAAAAAAATAAAAAGGAGTTGATTTGCAGTTAAGTTACATAATTTGGTGGTTAGCTACCTCTGATGATCTGAAGAAGAGTCAGCGCAGACATTTTTTTCTACAACATTTTCTTTTTCAAGTTTTTAAATCCTCAGTACCTCAAATATTTAAAATTTTATTTATTTGAATGGCAGAGTAACAAAGCGGGGAGAGAGAGAGAGAGAGAGAGAGAGAGAGAGAGAGAGAGAGAGAGAGGTCTTCCAACTGCTGGTTCATTCTTCAAGTGGTTGCTACATACTGGGTTGGCCCAGGCAGAGCCAGGAGCCTGGAGCTCCCTCTGGGTCTCCCACATGGGTACAGGAGCCCAGGGACTTGGGCAGTCTTCTGCTGCTTTCCCAGGTGCATTAGCAGGAAGCTGGATCAGAAGCAGAGCAGGTAGGACTTGAATCAGCACTCCCATATGAGAGATGCTGGCATCACAAGTGATGGCTTATCCCGTTATACCAAAATGCTGTCTCCTCCATGACATTTTTTTGGTTCATGTTGTAAATGTTGTCAGTAGGCTATCCATGCTGTACTCAGCTCCCTTCATACCCCTTTACCAATCTTGGGTGCTCACCCTGACTTCTGCATTTATTTGCTCCAAAAGACTAGTACCTGGAACCTTCTAACCTTCAGAGGGCTAGCCTTGAGCTGGCAGGCCTCTTCTGTCACTCAACACACACACACACAAACACACACACACACCCTTTGAAGTGGCTGGAAGTTAGACACACTCCGTAAACCCCTTGCCTGTGTTTTGCCCATGGCTGATGACAAAGCGCGAAGGCTTCCCCCTTTTTGAAGGCTGGGCAAATTAGGTGGTGGAGTTTCCTAGTTCTCTGTCGGATCTGTGCAGTAGCCACACCACAGAGCTCCCTGTAGCACCAGCCTGAGGCTAAGATTTCACCTGAAATTGCAACCTTGCTTGGCTTGTCCTACCGGTCCCTGTCTCCTGCTGTCTCAGGATTCCTTTAATCAGTCCCTTGTCATGGATACCCCTCTTTGAGTCTGCTTCTAGGAGCTGACCTGAGTCTATGTTGGAGCTGTAAGAAATTGAATCTGTGATGTGACACCTCTTATCAGTGGCCTTAAAACTATCCCATTTGCTGACTTGGGCTCCATATATGCAAGTGGAGGGTCTTAAATGCTAACTAAAGGTATAGCTGATAGCCACCATTTACTGACCTGGGTGCCAGATCCCTGACTCATTTTCTCGAATTTTCTTCCTAAGCTTGCATGTATGGTGAATGCCAGTGAAGTTGTGGAGCTGGCAGGGGGAGGAACCTCAGTTCAAGCCCAGATGTCCTGGTGTTAACCCTTTCAGTGCTGCACTGCTGATTCTGTCTCTTTCCAAGGGAGTTAAGACATCTCTTTCTAGAGCTATCAAGGTGGTATTCCACCATCGAAGCTCATGACTTACTAAAATTGAAGGACAGTCTGTTCATTAAAATATAAAATACCAAACTGAACTTCTCAGGTTGAGAGTGGCCCCCGTAAGATTTTTTGAGTTTTGTTTTTGATTTTTGCATTTGAGGCAGGAAGGGGTAGCAGAAGGAGCGTTGGGCTCAGGTTTGACTTCAAACTCTGCTGTGATTTTTTTTTTTTTATTACTCAGTCTCTCTGAGCTTCGTGTGCTTCTGCTATAAGTGAAGCACCAACTGCAGATAGAATTTCTGAGAAAAACCTCAGATTCATAAGGTAGCGCCCAGCCCGTATTTACTGTTTTGCAAAGTTCCATAGAGTGTGTCTCAGAGGGAGAGGATGGGGGAGTAGGTATTTCTTTGTCCAGTAAACATCAGACTGAGAGTGTGCAGTGTGGCAGGCATAGGGACCAGCCACGGGCACCACACCGCCTCATCCACATTCCTCTGGAAGTCTGTGGTTGTAGGAGGGCTGACATCTCGGCAGGTGCTGTGGCGCTGGGTGATGGGTAACGTCCCGCGGAGGAGTGGAATGGCTCGTTCAGTCCGGAGAAGTCAGGGATTCCTCACAGGAGGGCTGACTGGAAGGATGATTAGGGGGGCTCCCCATTGTTGAGGCAGGAAGGGGCGTGTTCCCCGCAAAGCACGGAGGCTCGTGTTGGGGTGCTTTGGATACTGATGGAGTGTAAGATACAGGAGGGTGGTGGAAGGAGATGATGGTGGAGACACAGACAAGGACCGGGGTGGGGATGGGGTTGCAAAAGATCTTCCCATCATTGTTGTGGCATTTGGAAATGATCCTGGGGCACAGCGGAGCCACTGGGTTTAGGGATTGATGAGGAAATAGTCCAGTTAGAAGGGTTAGTTTCTCAGTGTGAAGAACGATCATGTGTATGTGTTTCGCGTGGCTCCTGCCAAGTCCTTTGTACTGTCTCCGTTGATTTGCTGTTCATGTTGGAAGTGACTAAAGCAGCTGTGGTTTGAGTAATAATGACATTACCAGTGTTTTGAACAGTTCAGGTTTTGAGGCTTTTGTATTGTTTTATTGGCCTGCAAATCCTGGCTTGGTCCTGCTTATCAGACAGTTAATGTGGGAAACATATACTCCTTCAACAAATACTCACGGAGAGATGGGTCTGTTTTCATTCTGATGTTTTATTTATTTGGAAGGTAGAGTGACAGATAACAAGGGTTTTGGGCAGAGAGACGGAGAGAGAGAGAGAGATATCGTGCATCTACTGTTTTGCTCCCCAAATGCCCACAACAGCCAGGGTTGGACCAGGCCCAAGCCAGGAGCCAAGAACTACATCTGGTTCTCCCACATGGGTGGCAGGAACCCAGGTAGCTGGCTTCTGTCTTTCAAATCAATAAAATTGATCAAAGAACTTTGAAATCAAAGAGGTCCACTCCCACAGACTTCTTTTCACTTCATTTTCCATGAACTTTGTGAAGTGCCTTTCTACTGAGCTCTGGAGCCTGGGCGAAGTTGGAAGAGGGGGCCAGTGGCCTCATCTGCAGGAGATGGGTGCTGTCCCAGGCAGCCCTCCAGGGATGAGGGTTAACCTAACCTTTGAATCTGAAAGCACAAGTTGGAGCAGGCTCTTTGTGCCTGCCACTTTGTGTACTTTGCCTTCCTTTGTCCTATTGATGGGATCCTTCGGTAGATGTCACTGACTCTTTGTGCACACAAAGAAAATATAGGATCAGAAAAAGGTTATGTGACTTTTTTCTAGGACAAGGCTGTTCCAGGTGGAACTGATTACAACACAGTAACTTGGTCCCAAGATCCCAAAATTTGTAATGAAAAAAAATTTGAAAGCCCCCCCCCCCCACACACAAATGCATGCCAATATCCCATCAGCTAGTTCCCCAAATGCCTACAACAACAGGGGCTAGGCCAAGCCAAAGCCAGGAGCCCAGGTCTCTCACATCCATCCGTGTCTCTCATGTGGATGGCAGGGACCCAAATACATAAGCCGTCTCCACTGCCTTCCAGGGTGTGCATTAGCAGGGAGCTGGAACTGGGACTGAAACCAGGCACTGCGATGTGGAATGCAAGCATCTCAAGCAGTTCCTTAACTCCTGTGCCAGATGCCTGTCCCGGTATCCACAATGTGAATGCCAGAGTTCCTTTTTGCAGAGCAAATTTCTCCAAACACCAGCAGTGGGGAGGAAGAACTGGTTTCTACAGTCCTTTCTAGGTTATGTAGCATACCGAACCCCCCCCCCCCCCATCTAAACGTTATTCTCTGCATTGGCCTTTTAAAGTCTGGAGAAACCATTGCAACTCCAGTTAATCTAGGATTTCCTATGCATATTTGACCACAGAAGTCTTTTTTTTTTTTTTTTTTTTTTTTTTTTTTTTTTTTTTTTTAATACACATGTTGTCTTTTTGGTAGAGAGAGAAACATGAGAGACAGGGCCAAGAACAAAAAAGAAAACAATAAGCAAAGGAAAGGAGATCACGGAGGAAGGAACAGAATACCATTGCTCAAAATGTCCCAATTAAATTCTAGAATAACTTTCCGCCTCGCTGTGATTTCTGGATCTTCTCTCTCCTTTGCTTTCCCAATTGGCACACAAATGTTTCCCCCGTGCGTAAGATGAGATGAGATGGCAAGATTAATTTCTCTGGACTGATGTCAGTCTCAATAACGGATCCAAGAGGCTGAGAGAGGCCCCCCGTGCAGCCTGGGGTGTGAGTGGGGAGAAGGGGCTTAGGGCATGGTTCCTGGGGGCACTGCTTCAGCAGTGAGGGAGCTGAATCTGTTTCCCTAGGTTCCTATAGCCTGTGCGGACAATGCTGGCTGTTGACACTGAGCCCACTATTTTCCCACCAGTACAGTGTTTTCGGAGTCAGTCTTATGTCCATGTATTACTTCTCATTCTCTGCTATGCTCCACCCATCAACATCAGCTCAGCTGATCACTAAGGGCAACAGAGGGTATACACTTAACCCTGCTGTGGTGTTTGGAGGTGGCCTTTGGGGGAATCTTAGGATTAGATAAGACCATTGGGATAGAGGCCCATGACTGAGTCATGGTTGCTTAATGAGGAGACAGAGACCCCAAGGATGCAGACTTGGGTGTGTGCTCTCTGTCTGTTGCCGTGTGATGTCCTGAAGACTTTGCCCACAAGAAGGCCAACCCCAGTTGCAAGCCTTTCAACCTCCAGCAGTGTGAGCTGACTAAACCGCCTGTCTTCACAGAGGTAGCCAGCCTCAAGCATTTTGTTGCCGTAATTCAGTAAATGTTTAGCAACCAGTGCCGGGAGGGGAGAGTGAGGATGGGGCTCTGATTTGTAATGTTGGCTGTTTGCTATGGCGTGAGTATCCCCACCTTGTCTGACTTCAAGATACTTCAACCGGTTTGAAAGAGTCTTTGAATCTTAACAAAGCAGTACGAGCCAGTGCTAGGAAGCCATTGCAAAACAGTTATAATTAGTGATTTTTGACAGTGAAGGTAGCATGATCATGCCAAGGATTTTCTTATAGAAGCTTCTTCTTTTTTTTTTTTTTCCAAGATTTTAACATAATGTATTTCTGTTTGTCCCTGGCAATTCACAGCTAGATTTACCTTAAGGAAAGGTGACAACCTACATGATTTTCTGAAGTTAGTTTCAACAGTGATTTTATTTTTGTTTTGTTTTAAGTCTTCCTTTATATTGTGGGAATAACCATCCTGACTGCTTGCTTCCTTGAAATGGACCAACTCCCAGATCAGCCTATGTATCCTCTTTGGAAAGACCTGTAGGGGCAGTCTGATTGTCACCCTCGGAAGAGCAGGAGGTTATGTAGGCTCAGACGAAGCTGGGACGATTCCTTACCGTTGGGTGATCTGTAGAATTATAAAGAGTCACCGCTTTAGGAGCAAGACACCTGCATGGCTGGTTAACGCAGGGGCGTGGTCAGTCCTCTTTGTACTGAAGTGACTTCTTGTCGCTTCAAGAGACTTCTGGAATTCCTCTGGGGCTCAGTTTGGCTGCAGTTCTGTAAACTCCCTCTCGGGAGGGAGCGCTCTGTTGCTGTGCTGCATTTAGGAGTGAGCCCAGGCGCTGCAGTTTTAGTGGAGTTCATGGTGCACAAGTTGCTGTCCTGCCTGAGCTGCCCGTCTCAGGCCGCTGGACTTGGCCTTCACAGGCATCCGTGGGCTATTGGAGTTGAGCACTGATCTACCCTCTGCTGGCTCTTCTCTTTTCCCTGTTCAGATATGGAGGGAACGAGCTGGCTGCGCGCAGCTCAGCCCAGTGAGATGCGCTTTTCCTGGCCTCTGGCTGTTAACGCCAGGCCTGTCTCTCCCCGCTCTGCATTTCCCAGAAAGAGAGACCTTGACTTTAATGCAGATTTGAGTGCCTCCTTCCTTCTCCCCTGGGTAATATTGATTGGGAGGTTTCAATTACTTATTTATCACATTTTTAAAAACATTCATTTTCCCAGGGTCTCTGGGCACATGTGCTAGCGTAAAAATATTAACAAGTTATAATATTAATAAAAAAAATCCATCCAACAGATACACATTCTGAAGGTTCTATGTCCAACCCATTGAAAGTCTGGTGACATTGATTTACTACTTCCATTACAACTTGATGGTTTTTTTTTTTCTTTTTATGAAGCACCCATTTCTAAGGGATCTTGCTGTCCTGCATAAAGCAAATGCATTAAGAAGCAAAGAGACAGAACACATAGATTTTCTGTTTAGGCTAAGGCCAAATTGAAAAGACAACTTATTTGCTGCGCTACAGAGGTCAATTTCCACCCATCTCTCTCCGTCCCATTTTCCCTTTTCGGGTGAGGGCAAAAATAGAAGTAAATCTTAAAAGAAGGCTTTGCAACGTTGGTCCCCAGATTTTGTGTAGACTCAGCAAGACAAATGAACTTGGAAAGCGTTTTCTTGGGCTCTGAGAGGGGGCAGGATTCTCCAAGGGTGATGTGCTTGGCCCTGCCACGTGCCTGCTGCCATGCCTTTGTTTTGCCCTGGTGTGGACAAGTGCAGTAGTAGTGGGCTCTTCAAAAGCTTCGGGAAGGGGCCGGCGTAGCGGGTTAAAGCCCTGAAGCGCTAGCATCCCATATAGGCACCAGTTCGAGACCCGGCTGCTCCACTTCCAATCCAGCTTTCTGCTGTGGCCTGGGAAAGCAGTAGAAGATGGCCCAAGTCCTTGGCTCCTGCACCTGCGTGGGAGACCCGGAAGAAGCTCCTGGCTCCTGGCTTAGATCGACACAGCTCTGGCCATTGCGGCCATTTGGGGAGTGAACTATCAGATGGAGGACTTCTCTCTCTCTCTCTGTGCCTCTCCTCTCTGTGTAACTCTGAGTTTCAAATAATAAAATAAATCTTAAAAAAAAAAGGCTTCAGGACGGTGCCCACACCATCACTTCTCTCCCAGTGTTCAAGAACAGGAAAGTGAGGTGTTTCAGTACCGAGGAACGATGGTGCATGTTTGAAGAACTTTTCTGAAGGGATGTGGAATCCTAAGGTCATGCTTGCACTTCGTCTCTGCAGCAGCCTCCCTATGTCTCTGTACTGTTGATGAAAGCCAAGGCTGGCTGTGAGCAGAGGGAGCCACATCACTTCCACACGTGGACGGCCAGCATCAGCCATTGACACCAGTAGTGGGGCCGGGGTCATCCCTGGCCACCAGCTTCTGTGTTTAGAAAGTACAGCATTAGGCCGGCGCCGCGGCTCACTAGGCTAATCCTCCACCTGCGGCGCCACCACACCGGGTTCTACTCCCGGTCGGGGCGCCGGATTCTGTCCCGGTTGCCCCTCTTCCAGGCCAGCTCTCTGCTGTGGCCAGGGAATGCAGTGGAGGATGGCCCAAGTCCTTGGGCCCTGCACCCCATGGGAGACCAAGAAGTACCTGGCTCCTGCCTTCGGATCAGTGCAGTGCAGAGACCGCGGCGGCCATTGGAGGGTGAACCAACAGCAAAGGAAGACCTTTCTCTCTGTCTCTCTCTCTCTCTCACTGTCCACTCTGCCTGTCAAAAAAAAAAAAAAAAAAAAAAAGTACAGCATTATAAATGGGACTCTGTGTTATTTTTTTCCTTAAAAATCTAGTTATGATTAACATGCCTGGTGTGAGAGAATATTTGGGCTATGCTGTGGCACCAGGATGGGCGAGGCAAAGAACTTGAAATATTCCCTTGAAGCCGTGGCCCACACACTACATCTAGCCCCTTGTTTACTTTCTTTTTCTTTTCTTTTCCTTTTTTTTTTTTTTTTTTTTTTGATAGGCTGAGTGGACAGTGAGAGAGAGACAGAGAGAAAGGTCTTCCTTTGCCGTTGGTTCACCCTCCAATGGCTGCTGCGGCTGCCACATCACGCTGATCCGAAGCCAGGAGCCAGGTGCTTCTCCTGGTCTCCCATGGGGTACAGGGCCCAAGCACTTGGGCCATCCTCCACTGCACTCCCGGGCCACAGCAGAGAGCTGGCCTGGAAGAGGGGCAACCGGGACAGAATCCGGCGCCCCGACCGGGACTAGAACCCGGTGTGCCAGTGCCGCAGGTGGAGGATTAGCCTATTGAGCCGCGGTGCTGGCCTCCTTGTTTACTTTCATGGAGAATTTTTTTTTATTGGCTCACAGTCCCACCCGTTCATTTATGTATTCTGTATGGCCACTTTCATAGCACAGTGACAACAGAGACCTAAGCCTAAGATTTGTATTCTCTGGTTCTTCCTGGAAAACATTTGCTGATCCCTGCCTTAAATAGACCAAACAAAGGAGGGCATCTCAAGAAATAACCATCCGAGGGCAGATGAGGCCTGCAGGTCAGAGCCTGGTCGTGCAGCCGCATTCCGCATCATGGTTCCTGTGCTCAAACCTCAGCGCCTGCAGCTTCCTGCTACTGCACACCCTGGGAGGCAACAGGGGCTGGGTCCTTGCCACTTACCTGGGAGGTCTGGATTGAGCTCTGGGATCTTGGCTTCAGCAGCATCCCGACGCTGGGCATTGTGGACATTTGGGGAGTGAAGCTCCCGTGGGAGTGCTCTCTTTTGTCTCTCAGATGAATAGATAAACACTTAAAAACAGAAATGACTGTCCCCATGCAGACTCCGCATATATCGTAATAGGGTGCAGTGATGGAAATATTGCCTGGTTGGGCTGCAATCTTTTGAGTCAGAGTAATCCCAGAACCCACTTTGTTTAGATGCACAGGCTCCGTGGCCCAGCTCTCTGTTGCAGCCGTACCGCAGGAGTCTGTGGGTCCATCTGTGGACACTCGTGTCTTATATACTAAAGCGAGGAGTCTGTAGAATCAGAAACAGGCACCTTCAAAGCTGTCGTCAGGTTGGGCTAATTGTACCGGCTCCCATTGGTCGATAGTCCTCCCTGAGTTTATTGATTCTTAGTGTACAGAAAGCATTCCAGATGGCTATGTGTAGAAATAGAACTCATCATGCAAAATCCGTGCATTTTCATATATGCATTTCCACTAACTTTCTGAACACTCTTCGTACGCATGAATTTCATTGTTTTGTGCCAAACTTCACGTATCTTTTATTTTTTTAAGATTTATTTATTTATTTGGAAATCAGAGTTACACAGAGAGAGAAGGAGAGGCAGAGAGGGAGAGGTCTTCCATCCGCTGGTTCACTACCCAGTTGGCCTCAACGGCCGGAGCTGCACCTATCTGAAGCCAGGAGCCAGGAGCTTCTTCCAGGTCTCCCACGCAGGTGCAGGGGCCCAAGGACATGGGCCATCTTCTACCACTTTCCCAGGCCATAGCAGAGAGCTGGATTGGAAGAGGGGCAGCCGGGACTCGCCCATATGGAATGCTGGCACTGCAGGTGGAGGCTTTACCTGCTACGCCATAGCGCTGGCCCCTTACATATCTTTTAATTCCATTTTCCATGAACTCTTTGAGGTTCCCTTGTTCTTGGACATTTTTTGCCTTCTATAATTTCATAAAGAAACAAAAATGAGAAGTTTCCTGGCTCGGGTGCAGCTGTAGTAATTTCAGGAATATGACAGACTTTGTGCGACATGTTCTTGGAACATAAACTCAAAAAGGTGTGGCTGCGAAACTGAGGCACTCAGGAATTTGGTATTTGAGCCCTTTTTGTCGGTGCCTGTTATAGCTTCCCCTGATTTGATTTCTTGTATAAATGACTAGCAGAATTCACAGTGTACATAAGGAAATGTGTGGTCTTTATTCTGTTGTCTTTCCTTCCTCTCTTCTTTTCCGAAGAAGGCCAGGCTGTGTCTGTCCTCTGGTGCCCAGACCTTATGTGTGCACTGTTCTGGTCAGAGGAACAGTGATAGAATCTTGGAGAAGCAGGCGTTTGGAAAAAGGACGAACCCTGCTTTTCTTGGAGTCTTAGTGCCTCTAAGATGGGAAAGCGGCTTAGGGGAGCACCAGTGATGGGAGGTGCCCAGCACTCCTAAAATTAACTTCTAACTACAGCTCCAGTTCTTTATGTGTGCATTGTGGTGGCCTTCTGAAAAATTCCCTGCATTCTCTACTCTAATGCCTGTTAGAGCATAAAACGAGAATCACTTTTTCAAACTCATGTAGTATCTTTTTAAATGTGCAAAGGATCTCATTCAAAAACTACTCAGGACCCAGGTGCTTTGGTTTTGTTCTTGTTTTGCTTCCCATTGAAAATGCCAGTTTCTGGGCCAGCATTGTGGCTCAGTGAGATATGTGTGGGCTGTGAGGTTGGCAGCTTATATTAGAGCTGGTTAGAGTTCCCACCACTCTACATCTGATCCAGAGCCCCGCTAATGAGCCTGGGAAAGCAGCTGAAGATGGGCTAAGTACCTGGGGACTCTGCACCCATTTGGGAGACCCGGATGGCATTCCAGGCATCTGACTTTGGCCTGTTGGAGCCCGGGCCTTTGCAGCCTTTTGGGGAGTGAACCAGCAGATGGAAGCTGTCTCTGCTTCTCTCTCTCTCTCTGTAGCTCTGCCTTTCAAATGAGCAAATAAATCTTTAAAAAGGAAGAAAATAACATTTTTCAGATTAGTACATCAAATAGGTATTTTAGTCATATCAGTATAACATTATCCCCTGAATTTAGCCTAACCATTAAAGATAGATAGATAGATAGATAGATAGATAGTTAGATGATAGATACATAGATAGGTAGATACATAGATAAATGCTAGATACATAGATAGATAGTAGATAGATAAATTTCTTAATGAAATGAATGCCCCTGGTAGAAAGAGTAGCAAATATGGACCTTCAAGGTTGGAAGCATGACAACTAGAAGAAATATATCAAGAATAATTATGTGAGAGGGTATGGATAGAATTAACAAAGCTTAGAGCGGGTCTTGATTGTTTTGTTTAAGCAAGTGCTTCATTTACATGCAGTAAGTAGGATATAACATCCAATTGTTAGAGTCAGAAGACTTTAATAACAAGGAGCTAACTAAACCCTTTTGGCCGTTCCCCTGAGCACTTTCACATTAACTTGGGGATCTCTTAGCAGATAGTATAGTCATTTATAGCAGGGCTGTTTGTAATGGTTTTTTAATGGAGGACTTTGAGATAATACCTTGGAGGGTGTTTTCAAACTAAATAGTTGCATGAGAGAATCGCTTAAAGGATTATAAGATGGTCTCCTAGAAAAACAAGTCCGTGAGAGGGAGGAGCAGGGTTCAGGATTTAAGCTTCAGCAAATGACAGCTTTATGTGTTGTCTCGTTACCTGCCAGCCAGTTCATCTCTGGTTGAATGGGGGAGCGCTTACCAAGCCAGAGACAAGGACCTGCCAGCACTCACGTCTTTATATAGAAAGCTTTATTTTGGAAGATTCTCATCTGAACATGGTCAAAATCGAAGTCTCAGAAGATTTTGTAAAGCCATAGGCAAGGGAGCAGAGCAGAGGAAAAGCAAAAGAGTTTTGTGTGAGGTTGTGGCTCCTCCCTGGAGAACAGAATCCCGAGAGAGGTAGAAGGATGTGGGTGCACAGTCATGCCTACTTTGGCTGGGAAAAGCTGTAGCTTTTTCTGCTTTTGCATTTTCCTGCTTGGATGGAGCCTTGGGGTAAGACAAAAAAAAATCACCCAGGATCGTCTTGTATTACAACATGATGTTCTGCATCCTTAATGGGTTGAATCACTCTTTCCCTTTTCAGAAACGGCTCATGTCCATTAAGCCATGCATATGGATGACAGATACCATTGTACTTGTCATATCACCAAATGCCATGTTTTTCCAGGCAGTGACGTTTTGTAAGGATGGCGCTCTGGAGTACACCAGTTCAAGCCCAAGTCATCTATGAACTTGAAAGTCACCCATTAATTTCCCAGTGCTGAGGGAGGATTGGGCTCTTTAGGAATTATTCTTCTTAAGTCCATGCCTTGGCTCAAGCTTGAAGTTCAATCCTGTGTTATCCATTAGCTTGTGTCCTGAAGTGAGTGGGGCGTGGGACTTGGACTCCCAAGTGTTGCAAGGTGGTTCCTAGATGAGAGCTCAAAGGAAACGGTTGAAGCTTCTGCAAGTGTCCACTAGATCTTCAAGAACATGTTTCTCAGATATGGAAATAGAAGGCTGGTCTCTTACATGGATGTGCCAGCCTGCAGCACAATGAACCGGGTTTCCTGAAACAGAGAGTGGGAATGCAGGGACAAGGACACAAAGAATGGAGCCAAGACAAATCCTGATCAAGGCTCGTTTATTCAACAAGTCCAGTAGTATTTAAACATGACCAGTTGTACACAAGAAGGCACACAGAGGATTTGCATATCTAAAAGACTTTTGGTGTTACAAAGAGTTCCCAATAAAGTTCTTGCGCTTAACAGATCACAAAATGTTATCAATCATAGATTACAAGGGCATAATAAAACACCTAGGTAATAAATGCTGGTTTCAGGTGTGGCTGATTATCTACATCATCTCTTGTGAGAAGTCTAGCAGTGAGATACGGTTCTTCCTGCCTCTTCCTGGAATCTCCTTAGCCTAATTGTCTGTGCCCGGATGTCTCAATCCATATGTTTAAGTGTAAACAAAAGGGGCGACTGCCTGCGGCTGCCCACACATGGACATCCTCTTGTCATCCCAACCCCCCAGTAGGAGAGACCCCTAAAGTTGGATGTACTATGCATATGTTCTTGATGACATATCTCTCACAGATGTTGATTGAGGAGCACTGGGCAGCCAGTGAAAGACATTTAGCATGTCCGGGGATTGCTTTTGACTCCTGGACAGTGGTGTTCCTCATGGTGTATCTTTGTCAAAATGGCTTTGGACCCTAAAATTCTTATCCCACTTCATCACTCGTTATTGACCTGAGTGGGCTCGGA
Source organism: Oryctolagus cuniculus (assembly GCF_051225735.1). Classification (NCBI taxonomy): domain Eukaryota; kingdom Metazoa; phylum Chordata; class Mammalia; order Lagomorpha; family Leporidae; genus Oryctolagus; species Oryctolagus cuniculus. Next base: position 135,782,151 of record NC_142867.1, read on the forward strand.
GTGGTTCTCAGAATCAGCTCCAGAGACTTGAGTATTTGCTGTCACCTCTTTCCACTTACATTTATTTACTCATGTATCCTTGTTAGGGATTGGCTTTGATGGTCCCCTCTACCGGGGGGCGTCCCCTTTAGTAAGAAAATATGGAGCCAATGGATCTTTTACGTAGAGTTTGAAAGGTGCTTAGAAAACAGTCCTAAGAGCTGAGCATTGCAGGAGGCAGATTTGGAGCTTGTGGAGTGTGAGAGTTGGGGTTGGGGAGGGGGGCTGGGAGAGGAAAGAAGGAAGGATTCCAGGTGGGAATCTCATGTCCCAAGACATGCAAATGTGTGGCATCGAGGTATTTTTAAGGAGTTTGATTTGACAGAGAACTGGGAGGAGAGACTTGAGGGGAGTTAGGGTGCTGATGGTGGGGTCCTTGGGTACAGCGTGGATAGAATTATCCCAAAGGGTTTTTGCATGGAGGAACGTGCAGTGGCAGTGAGATTGGGTTGGAGGGCTGGGTAGCATGATTGAAGGTGGGACCACCACCAGGATCTTCCAAGTTCAAGTCATTCAAGCTCCTACTAGTAGCTTCTAAAGTTGAGATTAAGAAATGAGTTGCAAAATGGGAACAAAGGTAGCATGTTTGAAGGAAGCAGTGAGGTGTGATGGGATTACACCAGCAGAGGCAGGCAGAGCCGGCTTCAAACTCCTGCTGGCTTGAGGACCTGGGCAGTTTGCTCACCTCTGTGGCTGGTTGTTCCTCTTCTGGGTAATGGCAGTGCTGCTACTTCCTCCTTATGTGGGGGTCAGGGAGACATGAACGTTTGCATTGCATTGAGGATGATAGTACTCTTTGAAGATGCGAATGCATGTGGCTGTGTACTATGCTTATGAAGAGAGGAGATGGGGAAAGGAGCAGTACTGGGACTTGTGTCTTCTGGGTGCTTATTTAGAACTGTTCCCTCGCGTGTTGTATGCTTGGAAAATCTGTATCCAGTGGTGCTCACATGCAGGGGTCAGGTAACAACTCTTCCTTTTAGTGATATCTCTTAACGGGATGAGTGCAGAGGGTGCTTAATAATTGATGTTGACCAATTGATGTCCGTGTATGATGACAAAAGTGTCTAATATCCAATATAAATCGAAATACTAGAAAACCATCCATCTACGTAATTACCATTTTAATTTAGATCAAAAGGGAAAAATAAGCCCTTTAGGAATTTATTTCTATCTGCAGTAAGTCTATTTTTCTTTTTCACAATTTAGTTTCCTAGAGAACTGAACACTGACATACAAGGTATTTGATGAGCTCACATATATAGTAGAATCCATTTTCTTTAGGAGGTTGGAGAAATATGGAGAAGAACCAGAGAGTCGTAAATCCCATTTAATTCAAGTTCATGAATTTCATAAGAGGAAACCCCTTCTTTATCCTCTCATTGTATTTCCCCTGTGACCTATAAACAGACGATGTGAGCAGAGCTTTGAAAATGCAGAGAATACTGCAGAAGGTCTGTAAGGAAGTGCCCCCGACTCCCCCATCTCCCTGCACCCCCTGTTGTTAGAGGCACCCAAACAACAGGAATGGTAAATCCCAACCCAAAATCGTGCTGCATGGGGCAAAAGCAATGGGGTCCTGAAATATGAGTAGGAGGGCTGCATGTACCAGTCCTGCCACATAGGCACCTTTATATCACCCAGGGGAGTGTCAAAACCGAAAATCTGTACTCGGAACCAGTGAGTGGGTTTGCCAGTTTCTTAATGTTTGCATACATGGGGAATTGTGCGATTGTGCAGCTAAGTAAGTAGCAGCTCTCGCAGTCAAGTGCTTGCTTCTGCATGGCTCAAGGGCCAACAGAACTCATTTTCCAGGAGAGAGGCAGATGGATTGTTGTGGTGGTTCAAAGAGAAGGATGCTTTCTTCCCAGGGGAAGTGATTTCCAGTTGGGCTTTCCAAATGCTGGCCAGTACACCCTCCTGATGTGAGAAGGCCCTAATTATACCATGGTTGCAGAGTATGATTTTTAATTTTGTGCCTTATTTTTCCTCTGGGAGAACTTTATTCACTCTGTAATAAACTGCGTTCTTGGAGGCATTCGGTGTTGGACGACCTGTTCTTAAACCATCAATTTCAAGAGTCAAGGAGAGCCAGTCATCGCAGACAGAGAGGGGACTGAGGGTTCTTTCATTGCCAGCCAAGCTGGTGATTTGCACACAAGCACCCTGGCGATCAGAGCCTCTCCCCAGGCAGCGTGCACCACGGTTTATTGCAACCTTGCTGTGAATGGAACTGAGAGATCTCTGCGAAACCCGACCTGGGCATTCCAGAAGTCACACATGCCTACATACAAAACCAAGGAAACCAAAGCTTGTTTGGCACGGTGTAACCTCGTGTCCTTGACACTGCACCCTGCCAACCCCTTCTCTTCTCAGAGTCTCACATTTCCAGGGCCCCTGGAGGCTGTCGGGTTGGTAAAATACCATCACAACAATCATAGCAACCACGGTCTTCAACAAGTTCATGAACAATACATACTTGCATTATGAAAAAAACTATGCATGGTTTTCAAAAAAGTTTTGCACTGCAATCCGTTTGTCTTTTAATTCGCTTTTCTCCCCAGACATTTTGAAGTACCCTTGTGTTATTTATGAAGCATATGCTTGGCTCCAACCTTATTTCCTTTTACTTTCTACATTATTATCTCACTTCAGTCCCTCAAAGCCCTCTTAGTTTGGATGTTGTCTTAAGTCTGTTTTCTGCTGCTGTCATAGACACAACAGACTAGGTGAGTTATAAACAATAGAAGTCTCTTCAGCTCCTGGTTCTGGGGGTCTGGAAGCCCAGGATTAGGGGGCTGCATTGGTGAGGGTCTTCTTGCTATGTCCTAACCTGGCAGAGGACATCACATAACAAGATGGAAGGAGTGTCAGCCCAAGTCTCCCTCCTCCTCCTTCTGAAGCCATTAATGCCAACATGGGAGCCCACGGTCATGAGCTTTTATCTGACCCTCATTACTTCCTAAAGTCTGACCCCCTAAATACTATCAAGCATATGAACTTGGAGATGCAGTTGCCAACACATACTTTTTGGGGCTCACATCATACCTCAAGCTGTAGCAGACAGTGGAACTCAGCTACGGAGAGGGGACATGACTGGCCTGGGGTCTCATCCACATAGGTGGTGACTCTTAACAATACCAGGACCCAAGTCTAGACAGTTGTCATTTAGCAACCTTCCAGAGATGTTCAGCATTGTTGTTTTTCTTGGTTATTCTTTTTCTCTTTTGTTCCTTTTTTTTTGTTTTGATCCATCTGTCTCTACTTCTGCTTCCTTTTTAAAATTTCTCTCCAAAATTGGATATGTTATTTGTTTAATCTTTTTCTTTTTTTTTTTTTAATTTCAATTGACAGAGAGACAGAGGCAGAGACAGGTAGAGAGCTTCCATCCACAGATTCATTCCTGAAATGCCTGCCACAGTCGAGGCTGGACCAGGCTGAAGTCCGTGTGGCATTGGGGGGGAATTTCTTAACTTCTCCAAACCTTGCTTTTTCTTAATTGCAAGAAAGGGTGATTGTGAAAGCCCCTCCCTTTCTTGGGTTGTTGTGAGGACTGAATTTGTGAGAACATCTATGAATCCCTTACGAGGTGGGTGGTGCAGAGAGCTTAGCGTACCAGAGCAGAGTAGGACTGCTGAGCCGGGTTTGAACTTCAACACTGGGCTTTGTGTCGGCCAGCTCTGTGCCTTGGTGTCACTCACCCTTCTGTGTCTCTGTTTTCTAACCTCTCAGAGCGTAAGAGGATAAAGCTCTTGGAGGAGAGCTTGGTGCACGGTTAGCACTGTGTGTTAGCACCTACTCTGGTGCATAAGCATACATACAATGTTCAGTAAGTGTATTATTGTTGTTATGATATAGTAATCAATATTCATCATGGAGATCTAAAGTAAGTAATTGATACAAACCAATAATGATACAGAAGGAGCATGAAAATGCGATTTAAAAAATTTGGAAAAATTAGAGTGGATTGTAGCCTAGTGGTTAAGACATCTGAGTCCCACATCAGAGTAGCTGGGACTGATTCTCAGCTCTGGCTCCTAGCTCCAGCTTCCTGCTAAAGCAGGCCCTGGGAGGCACAGATGACGGTTCAAGCAGTTGGTTTCTGGACACTCACGTGGAAGACCTGGATTGAGTTTCAGGCTCTTGATTTCAGCTCTGGCCCGGCCCTAACTGGTTCGGGCATCTGTGGCTTGAATCAGCAGATGGGCCCTCTGTCTCTTTGTCTGTCTGTCTCTCAAGAGAATCAGTACTTTTTTTATAATTGGGAAAATGAGAAAGGAACAAAAAAAATGTGAGTTTGGCGGTGCAGGCTGGGTTCGTCGAGTCACTCTGCTATTCTTCAGATGTTTGGCTGAGTGTCTGCTCTGTGGGGCAGGGCCATGCAGAGAGGACGCTGGACCCCTTGAGATGTGCCCAGTGTATTTGTTGACAAGCAAGCTTCAGAGACCAAGGTGCCAGCCTCAGTGGTCCGTGTCTTTTTAGGGGGTCGGCTCAGGGCTCTTTTTCCCGGCCTCAGAAACCCAGGGCTGGATTGATGTAGAAGAGGCCACTTGAAAGTAAGAGGCAGGGAATTCTGTGCAGAGCCCTGAGTGTGTGGGAGGAATTTGAGGAGGAAGGGACTGTGTTCTGCAACTCTGTAGAGTTGCCTGTCTTCTCCAGCACTCACTCAGCACTGCAGCCTGGTCTGCGGGGAAGAGGATAGTGAGAGACCACTGAGAAATTGCTTCCGAGGCCTTTGTGGGGCCGTGGTGGCCGTGGTGGTGGTGGTGGGGAGTGGGTGGTGTAGAGCTGGGTAGCAGAGCAAAGAGGCCAAATAAATCCTGTGATCTGAAGAGAGGTGCTGATGTGGCAGGAGCTGAGGAACCCCCCCCTGCCCCCCACCCCATTCTGCAGCACACAGATGAGAGAAGAAACACTGTATCCATGCCAGACCTTGGTCGCTGAGGGCTGAGTCCAGAGTGTGCCATAGAGAGCAGCAAGTCCCAATGCTTTCCTGATCTGGCCCATAGAGGCAGCTGTTCCGTGTATCCACCAAGGGACATGCTGAGACTCACGGCTGGGCCTAGAGGTAGCAGGGGAGAGAGAGAGGGAGAGAATGAGGGGGGAGGGAGAAAGAGAGAGACAGGGGGGGGGGAGGGAGAGAGAAGGAGAGAGAGGCTTGGCTGGGCCTAGAGGTAGCAGGGGGAGAGAGAGAGAGGGAGAGAATGAGGGGGGAGGGAGAAAGAGAGAGACAGAGAGAGAGAGGGAGGGGAGGGAGAGAGAAGGAGAGAATGAGGGGGGAGGGAGAAAGAGAGAGACAGAGAGAGAGAGGGAGGGGGAGGGAGAGAGAAGGAGAGAGAGGCTTGGCTGGGTCTAGAGGTAGTGGGGAGGGAGAGAGAGAGAGAAAGGGGGGGAGAGAGAGAGGGTTTGCTGGGACTAGAGGTAGTGGGAGGGAGGGAGAGAGAAAGAGGGAGAGAGGGAGAGAGAGGCTTGTCTGGGTCTAGAGGTAGTGGGGAGAGAGAGAAGGGGGTGGGGGAGAGACAGAGAGGGTTTGCAGGGTCTAGAGGTAGTGGGGAGAGAGAGAAAGGTGGGGGAGAGAGAGAGAAAGAGGGGGAGAGAGAGAGAGGGTTTGCTGGGTCTAGAGGTAGTGGGGGGGAGGGAGGGAGAGAGGGAGAGAGAGAGAGAGAGGCTTGGCTGTTAGATCTGGGGGTTGGGCAGGGCAGTGAGAGGATAGCTCCTTGAGGAAACTGAGGCCCATAGTGACTCGTGGACTTGCCAAGGTCAGTGTGGAGTTAGTGGCAGGTTTCAGTCCAGGAGGACTGAGCTGTGCTACCCCTCCTCTGTCTCCCTGTCCATCACAGCTCTTCCTACTCTCTCCCCAGGGGCTTGTTGAGTTGGTTAACCTATCAGCTTGAATGTTAGGGTGGCGATGGACATTAGTGAGTGTGACATCCTGTTCCTCTTGGGGGCCACTCTTGTTTCACAGAACACCTTCTTTCTGTGTTTCCATTCAAATGGGCCACTCACTCTCTGTGGTATTGGTGATGTGAGCAAGTGATTTGAGATGGACGTTTGTAATACAGATTTCCTTCCTCTTGGTGAATCCAAGTGATCAATCAACCTCAGTGCCCTAGCAGAGAACAACTTTGACTAGGAGCAAACAGCCAACCAAACTTTGAGCTAAAAACAGTTGAAGGGCCTTAAGTCTTGTCTTTGTCATTATCCTTTGGGTAATTCTAAAGGACACCATATCAGCCCCACAAGACGGAAGATTGTCTCTCTTTCCAAGGTAATCATTCAACTGGCCATGGAAGCACTTTTTGCTGGCAGTAGGTGAGAGAGAGAGAGAAAATTCAACCTTTTTCTTAGACATTTTGATGGAGGAAATTTTGCTATGTCCTACCATGGTGTAGGGTGCAGGTTCCTGGCTTGGGGGAGGCATGAATTGTTGAACAGAAGAGAATAAAAGGAATCCATGAATGATTCCGGAGACTGCTTAATTTCCCTACCCCTGTAACGGAGAAACAGAACGTGATCAATACTGTCAAGGTCACTGTTGGTATTTGCTAAGTCAGCTAGGCTTTCTTCGGGTTTTGAAAGCCACCCTCTGCATCCATCCTGATGGGTGAGGGAGAGCGAGCGAGTTTTGAGTGGGAGGCTGGGGAGGTGTTGGAGGATGTGTAGGTGTGCTCGACGCTCTGAAGGGGAAGTGACAGCCAAGTTTCAGTCAATGGAGAGACAAATTTAGCTCAGGCTGGAATCTAGGGAATTGAGAGAGGAACCCCCTTCTGATGGCCAATCTGTGCTGAGACAGCAGTAGTTGTACTGCAGTGTAGATGCTAAAGAGTCTGTTCAGTGTGGTTCTTCTTCATGACTTCCGTGTCCTGTTTCAGTGAGCGTTTGCCTTTCAAATGTGGCATCAGCCTCTTGGGACTTGCCTCGGAGAACTGACTCTTATTTGACTTGCTTGCTTTTTCTATTTGTGGGCTAAATTGAGCTTTTAAAATAAAGACTCTCTGGCCTATGACTGTCAGAGAAACTTGAGCTTCCTAGCTCTTACACTGAGCACAATGGGTGGAAAGGGTGGAACGTTCTCATCTTTTTTTTTTTTTTTTAAGACTTATTTATTTATTTGAAAGGTGAAGTTACAGCTAGAGAGAGAGAGAGGGAGAGTCAGAGAGGTCTTCTGTCCGCTGGTTCACTCCTCAAATGGCCACAATGACCGGAGCAGGGTCCATCCAAAGCCAGGAACCAGAAGCTTCTTCCTGGTCTCCTACATGGGTGCAGGGGCCCAAGGACTTGGGCCATCTTCTCCTGCTTTCTCAGGCCATAGCAGAGAGCTGGATGGGAAGTGGAGCAGCTGGGACTCAAACTGGCGCCCATGTGGGATGCCAGCCCTGCTTAGCCCACTATGCCACAGCACTCGCCCCAGTTCTCTCACTTGGATTCATCAATATTCAGAACAGTGTTAGAGATGAAAGGGGGGGGGGGTTGACCCTGTGACCCCCTTGTCTCCTTTGTTCATCTCAATATGAGGATTTGGACCAGAATATCCAGATAAACTCTTTGTTTTAACTGCCTTTGCCTTAATATTTATGTATATTTGCTTATGTATTGATCAGCAAAACGAGAGAGAGAGAGAGAGAGAGAGAGAGAGAGAGAGAGAGAGAGAATAACAAAAAAGAATCAGTTAGCTAACTGACAGTTCTCTCTGCAACTTTCTAAAGCAAAGCTTGGTTCCCTGCAGCCTCAAAGGCTTATGTATTGATCAGCAAAACGAGAGAGAGAGAGAGAGAGAGAGAGAGAGAGAGGGAGAGAATAACAAAAAAGAATCAGTTAGCTAACTGACAGTTCTCTCTGCAACTTTCTAAAGCAAAGTTTGGTTCCCTGCAGCCTCAAAGGCTAACAGAGGCCCACAGTAAGTGCAGTCATTTGGGAAAGTCCATCTCCATAGAGTTCTTCTGGATGTAGGCACCAGGGCCAGCTGCTATGACATATTCCAGAAAACACATGTGGTTCCCAGTCAAAATACCATGCGATTATTTTCAAATACTTTCTCTGCCATGGTATCTCCCCAATATACATTGCCCATAGAATGATGTTGTTACTTATTTGGAGAAAAAGCAAACGGAGAAATTCCTGTTTCTGCTTGGATTTTATGATCCTCTGAGGTAACAGCCTGGAGGTTCAAATGCCACATTTTAGAGAGAAAGGCTGCTTTAGAATGATCTCTGGATTGAAAGACATTGTCTCAAATGCAGCTCGAGCTTGAAAAATGTGTAGACTCTTTCAACAGATGTAGCCACTGGGAACACGATAAAACAAGAGACGGTTGGGTTTCAGATGGGAATTTATTTCTTTTAAGCTTCTCGGTGAACAGACAGGCATCTAAGGGAAATTTCTTTAGCCTCTGATTCCGCAGCCTGAGAAAGTTATTTTTATTCCCAGTCCTCACCCTGGAATGGGAAAAAGAATCTGACTGTTCTTCCATTGAGTGTTGCTGAATTATCCTTGGCTCTAAGTATGAACCCTGGCAGTTAATTCTGCGGTGGAATATTACGATCAGAGTTAATTATAACTGTTTAATGAGGCAGATCCCAATTTTCAGTAGATCGTGACCCTTAATACATTAAGGAAGAGAGGCAGGTCACATGTTTATTCAACTGACATTTGGCTAATATGCTTCAAACAAGTTTTGGATATACTGAGCTTATAATGGAATGGACTTTGTCCTGATCGTAAAATGCTGATAGTAAAATAGAAAGTGTCAGTATTATTTTTGTCATTTTCTGGCTCCTTGATGACAGTGTCTGTTCACTAAGGGACCCTTCAATTAAAACGACGTTGGATTTTTCTGAACATCACCTAATTGGTAGGAAAAAGCACTGGGCATCATCAGTCAGATTCGGATTAAAATGCATTCTCTGTCTCCTAGTGTCCTTGACAATAATAATAACAACAATCTAATAATACTCACCACTTACTGAGCAATTAGGAGTTGAGCCATATAAAATGTCACTTTTCTAAGCTGATAAGTGGTCAAATACAGGGGTTTTCATATTTCTCATCCTAATGCTGATGCATTGTGCTAACAGCTTTAGAGATATTATCTTCCTTGATCTTTTCAACACAGTTTCAAGAAAGACGTAATTATTCCTATTTACAGAGGAGACCATCCAGCCTTATGCAAGGTTGAGAAAACTGGCCCAGGTCATAACTTAGTAAAACAGAGGTTTAAACTCTGAGGTCTTTCATGACCTCATTGGCCAGTAGTTTTGCTATAAAACAGACGTTAAGTAACTCTCTGAACCTTGATGTCCTCTTCTGCAAATGGGGAGAATGAAATGTCCTAAGAACTTGAGATGACAGATGTAAAGTGCATCCCATGGTGTCCAACACGCAGTGACTGCTCAGTATGTTCATCTGCTCTCACCATCACCATCTCCATCACCTACCCCATCACCAACACCATCACCAACACCACCAGTCACTACCACCAACATTATCACTACCAACACCATCACCTACACTGCCAGTATCACCTACACCATCTCCATCAACTACCCCATCTCCATCACCATCTCCATCACCTACCCATCACCATCACCAACACCACCAGTCACTACCACCAACATTATCACTACCAACACCATCACCTACACTGCCAGTATCATCTACACCATCTCCATCAACTACCCCATCACCATCACCATCACCAACACCATCACCTACCCCATCACCATCACCAACACCACCAGTCACTACCACCAACACTATCACCATCAGCACCATCACCTACACTGCCAGTATCATCTACACTATCTCCATCACCTACCCCATCACCATCACCATCACCAACACCAACACCAACACCATCACCATCACCAACACCACCAGTCACTACCACCAACATTATCACTACCAACACCATCACCTACACTGCCAGTATCACCTACACCATCTCCATCAACTACACCATCTCCATCACCAACACCATCACCAACACCTACCCCATCACCATCACCAACACCACCAGTCACTACCACCAACACTATCACCATCAGCACCATCAACCTACACTGCCAGTATCACCTACACCATCTCCATCAACTACACCATCACCATCACTAACACCATCACCTACCCCATCACCATCACCAACACCACCAGTCACTACCACCAACACTATCACCATCAGCACCATCAACCTACACCATCACCATCACCATCACCAACACCAATACCATCTCCATCACCTACCCATCACCATCACCAATACCACCAGTCACTACTACCACACTCTCACCATCAGCACCATCACCTACGCCATCACCAACACCATCACCATTACCATCTCCATCACCTACACTATCATCATAACCAACACCACCAGTCACTACCACCAACACTGTCACCATCAGCACTATCAACCTACACTATCACCATCACCATCACCAACACCACCACTGTCACTACCACCAACACCATCACCAGTGCCATCACTGCCAACACCATCACGGACACCATCATTATCACTGTCTCCATCACCATCATTTCCATCACCAGCACCAGCACCAACACCAGCACATGATCATCTGTCACCATTACCATCACCAACACCATCACTCCAATCTAAGTTGATGTTTCACATGCTCAAGACTGTGTATAGAAGGTGTGCAATGAGACAGTAAGGGGAAGCAGCTGCAGGGTGTGTGCGTGTATGGTGCTTGTTGGCGAGATTTGTGAGGTTGTTGCCCTATCCACAGGCACTTGTTATGCAGAGGGTAGTGGTTTGAGCCTTACATTTACACACGCATTTTACCCACTTTGCTATCTTCAAAACAAAAGAGAAATTGGGAGAAAATACCACATTGAGAACAGAGGTGTCTGTCACAAATTGGCTTAATTGAAAACAACCAAAAAAAAATTGCTCAGGTGGGTGTGGGGGAGGGCTTGGGGCTATCAAGCTACCCGCAGAGAATCTAAGTAGAGGATTTTATTGATTGCTGTAGGCATGACCTGAATTGCAGAGCGTGAGTCATAATGAAAGCACTACTGTGCCTGCAGTACTAATGGAGAGGCTGCGTTTTTCTTATGGCAGAATTGGAGATGGTAGATGTGGCCACCAGGAATCCTTCCCTGGTGTGTCCCACAAACACCCAGCTGCTGCAGGCCCCTTTACCTGCCTTAGATGTTAGCTTCTCCAGTTGCAAACACAGATGATAATTCCACAAGATAAAAATTTTGAATGTTTTTTTTTCATGAAGAGACTTGATATTACAGCATACGTGTAAGCTTATACTACATGGAGATTTTTGAAAAGATATTTTTATTGGAGAGAGAGGAGATAGAGAAAGAGAGCTGCCATCTGCCACAAATTCCTGCAGTGACCGGGACTTGGCTGGGACAGAAACTGGCATCTCCCCCTGTGGCTGGAAGAAATCAAATCCCTAGAGCCATCACTACTGCTTCCCAGGTCTGCATTAGCGGGAAGCTAGAAGCAAGAGCCAGAGCTGGGTGTTGAACAGAGAGACCCTGATACAGGCCCTGCGTGTCTTTACTGCTAAGCTCAATGCTTGCCTCAGATGAAGATAGGTAAGTGGGTAGAGATGTCAGGAGCGAGGAGACCAACGAACAGCAACGTGGCAGCTCCCAGAAGTGACTGTTGGGCTGGAGCTCAGCACTCTACAGCCTCCAATCTGCCTTTGTGAGTAAAGGTTTGTTGCCGCACTCTCTTGTCCATTTGTTAAGGCGCTGTCTGCGGCCGCTTTGGTGCTGAAACAGCGGAGCTGAGCGGTTGCGCCAGACGCCCTATGGGAAGCAAAGCTGAAAGCCCTTATTATCTGGCCCTTAAAAGAAAAACTCTGCTGAGCTCCTCTGTGGAGCATGGGGGTTGAGTTCGCACAACCCAGCGGACTCCATAAAGCTCCAGCTGCCTGCTTTGTGTCTGGTGATGGGAGTTTGGCAGGGAGTTTTGGAAACTGCAGGTGGTGGTGGTGTATGTATCAATCAGGAATGCTTGAGCCTGCACCCATAGCACGTGGCCAGGGAGTGGACATGGGCCATCGCTTCAGAATGTGCACGTCCTTGTCCATTGCCATTGCTTATGTGGATGGGGTGAACAGCCTGATTGTTCTTTGTTTCACTCTTTTAGAGAGAGGGGGAGAGAGAGAGAGAGAGAGAGCGCCAAAAAGGCAGTTCAGATGAGTTAACAACCATGCCGTAGCAAAATCAGTCACACTTCTGTGTCATCGTCTGGAGTTAGAAGTGGCTGAGCTGTTATCAGCTGTTTGAAACTGCACACATTTCTTAGCTTCTCAGCAGTTTTGCTGTGTCTGCTATGGGGATTGCTCTTTTGCAAGATATGATCAGACACGTAGAAAAAGTTGTCTCCACCTTGCTGAGTGTCTTTGTCTGGTAGGGTGAGGACAGGAGTAGAAGGAGGTGAAAATTTGAGTATAAAGGGTCTTAGAAGGTCAGGCACAACGGTTGAATCTAACATTAAGTAGGGTGGATTCTTTCTCTCCATGACTTGATTTAAAACCCAAGGAACTCTTCTGTTTAGACTGGTTTCCTTCTCACTGTATTTGGTAAGATGATAAAAATCTGTCAAGAATCTGGACAGATAGAAGCACCATCTACAGTTGGGGAAATATTAAAATTCCTCTCTAGGCCAGGATTTGGGAACATCTGTGGTCTTTATTTTACTCTGCCTGAACCTTCCCCCCTGGACTTCTAGCTGAACCTCAGTGGTCATGTGCCCATCCTTAGCTGCAGGGAGTGCTGGGAACACAAGTGTATTGGCTGTTGGATTTTGGATAGCCAATGCATGACGTGTGCCAAGGGTCAGAGCAGTAAGCCCTTTCAAAACGTGTGATGTCACCTTTCAAAATGTGTGATGTCATAAGGTTACAACTTCTTTAGTGTGTCTAAAAGTTCAAAAACCATGGCTGAGATCAGTAATTTAGAGGAGAACTGGTTTGGTAGACTATTTGGGCATCTTCTATGAATAAAGGAATTTCCAAATTCATAGCGGAAACTAGGTGGGTGGCAGGTGTCACATTTCCCCATCTTAGGGAACAAAGTTTTTAAGCACTTGCGAAGAACTTTCTTGAAAACAACTGATGAAGTATGTAATTTTAAGTTCGTCTTGCCTTTTGGGTAAGGCTGAATGACTCCCTCCTTGCCAAAATGCGCGAGGAATGTTTTATTGGCTTAATTTGGCTTCCTTTATGTCTAGAGAAGTAATAAACTGCACTTCTGCAAATGTATTTCATAGCTTAGAGCTTTCATGCATCCATGCTGGCTTTCCTTCCTAGAGCACAGTAAATGTGATTCTGCTGCATATTGATCACATCCTGATAAGCATATTGAAATAGAATGAACATTCACTTACAGAGGAAACATACAGCGAGGAGAGGCAAGGACAACAAAGAAAGATGTCTGCCTTGTGGCTGCATCACTCAGAGGTTGGCAAACTAGGCCATGGGCTAAATCCAAGCTGCCATCTATTTTCTGATAAATGTAAGTTTTATTAGAACAAGCCAACTTATTTCCTAACGACAAAGGGTCTTCAGAAAATTCCTGCAAAATGCATATTAGGAAAAAACTCTGCATGGATTTCAAAATTTTTGGCACCCAAGCAAAGTCATCCTTTAATTACATTTTTCCATTAACTCTTTGAAGTCTTCTCTTCTTGTCTGTGGTTGCTTTCACACCATGATGGCGGGGTGAGTGTTTGTGACAGAGAGAGTGTGGCCCCCAAAGTTTTAAATTATTTTCCAATTGAACTTTTATAGGAAAAGCTTGCTGACCCTTGCAGAACCAGTCATGGGTTGGTTCTCGGAGGGCTGAGCACTGTAATATTTAAGTAAAAAACAATTTGAAAGTTTATTTATTTTTGTTTATTTGAAAGGCAGATCAAAGAAGCGAGAGAGAGATACAGAGAGAGAGAGAGATCAATCGTCCATCTGCTGGTTCACGCCACAAATGGCCACAATGGCCAGAGTGAGGCCAGGATGAAGCCAGGAACCATGAACTCCATTCAGGTCTCCCATGTGGGTGGCAGGGACCCAAGTGCTTGAGCCCTCACCTGCTGCCTCCCCGGGGTGCACATTAGCAGGAAGCTGGCTCAGAAGCAGAGCCTAGACTTGAACTCCCAGGCATTCCAATATAGGATGCAGGTGTCTCAAGGGACAACTGAACATGCCACACCACCAAGACGGCCCCAGTAATTTTTTTTTTTAATAAAGTGATTTAGCAGTAGTATAGTATCTTCAGGACTGACCGACAAGAGTTCTCATAGTCTGCTCAGGCTGGGTGGTGTATCAGCAATAGAGATGTGTTTCTCAGGGTTCGGAAGGCGAGGAAGTCCAATGTGGTTGGATTCAGTGTCCGGTGAAGACCTCCTTCCTGGTTCGTAGATGACAGCTGCTCACTAAGTGCTCACTCGTGGAGGGAACCATGAGTTCCCTGGGCCTTTCTTATAGGAAAAAAACCCTGCATAGATTTCATGATCCCATGGGTAAGGGCTCCCCTTCGTGACCTGCATCAGATGTCTCCTCCCTGGCATCATATCTCCTCACACATCCCATGCAGATTGGATCTCTTCCTGTTGTTTTTTAAAGATTTATTTAATTTATTTGAAAGGCAGAGTCACAGAGAAACACATATGCGTGCACACACACACACACACAAAGAGAGAGACCTTCCATCTGCTGGTTCACTCCCCAAATGCTCACAACTGCTGGGTCTGGCCCAGGCTGAAGCCAGGAGCAAGGAACTCCATCTGGGTTTCCCACATGGGTGGCAGGGGCCCAAGTTCTTGGGCTATCAACAGCTTACATTTCCACGTATGAATCTGATGTGTGTTGGGGGTGGTGGCAGGACACAGCATTCAGGTCAGAGCAGAGGTGTCTATTTTCTTCTCAAAAGAATTGATTCCATCTCTGTCTTCAGCTCTGCCCATCGTGGAGTGTGCCCTCATTATCTTGGTGTTTTTCTCCTGCACTGAGCCTGCAGCCAGGCTAGCGACAGGGGCCCTGATTCTGCCCTCGGCCGGTCCTGTGCCCTTGCACAAGCTCCTTCCACCCTCCAACACTCCCCTGCCCGCTCTGGCTGTGGGAGATCCGGCTATGGGATTCTAAGTTGCCATTCTTCACCAAGGTTTTCTGATTCATTGACAAAACAGCTCGCTCTTTATCTTAAACAAGAGGATCCTTTTGGTCTCAGTCCTGACTGGTGTATTTCATTTGGTGCAGGCATTGGTCAGGGTATCCAAACAAACAGGACCTGGGCTGCTAGTTGTTTGCAACTCTTTGCAACCATAAACAATTGGCTATTTCAGGGACAAAGGCTGAGGCCTAGAGTCTGCAGATAAGAGAAAAGGCTCACATGTTTTTGAACACATGTCATATGCCAGGAAGTCTTCCAAGCACTGTATGCATCATATCTTTGAAAGGCACCATATCTGCACCATAGCCCCAGATTAAGTACTATCATTAGTTCCATTTTACAGATGAGGAAACTGAGGCAGCTTGCCCAGTGCCGCACAATCATCACATGTTCTAACTTCACAGCCAGTCTTACCTGTTTTCTGTTGCAGTAACAAAATGCCTGAGCCTGGATGCTGTGTAAAGGATAGGGGAGTATTTAGCTGCTAGTTCTGGAGACTGAGAAGGCCAAGGAAAAGGTGCTGGAGTCTGGTGAGGGCTTCTTGGTGCACCATAACCTGGCAGAGGGCATCCCATGGTGAGACAGCAAGTGGGCTAGCCTGGGTCTCTCTTCCTCTTCTTATATCACCACTAAGAGCCAGTGTGAGGGCCCCACCCACATGCCTCATCCAGTCTTTACCTCCCACAGCCCCACCTCCAAACACCAGCAGCCTGTGAACTGGGGGGACAAGAGCTCACCTCTGCTCGACTGTGTCCCAGTGGGTTCCCCGTTGTCACACCATGAAGGGGGGGGGGGTGTCCTGACGTTCTGAGAGAAGTGGGCTGGGGTTTCTGAGAAACTGCAGACGCCGGAAGTCAGACATGACTTCTTTCGATGATCAAATACTTATTCTCTGCCATCCTCCCTGGAGGCTCCTCTCCCAGCCTCCTCCTCCTGCTTCCTAGATTAAAAAAAAAAAATCAAAAAACAAAGCATTCTTGTAGGATGGTTATTGTGGCATTGTAGATAGGAAACCAGGTCATTTTGTGAAACCATTCTCCTTTGCCAAGCCCATTTCTGAATTCTTTCTGAGAATCTGAAAACAAACAAGCAAACAAATAATGTGGAGCAATCTGTAGCAGATGGTTCTCTCGGCTCCAGGTGAGTGGCTGTCATTATATTCTGGGAAATGGAATCCGTTGCTTGAGATAATCATCTGTTATTGTAGCCTACTGCCAGCTAGGAACTGTTGGCGCTCTGATGGTTTAGGATGGTAATTTCTGTATTTCTTAGAGATTCCTACCTGCGCTGTTTTCATTCCAGTGCTGGGGAATTTGGAGATGTCCAGGAAGAGGGGACGTTTTGGTCGATGTTCCCTGTTGTGAGAATAGTCCCTGTACAGAGGAAACCACCCCCCAGGTTTTTGCCATGGAGCAAGAAC
This sequence comes from Oryctolagus cuniculus, assembly GCF_051225735.1. Taxonomy (NCBI): domain Eukaryota; kingdom Metazoa; phylum Chordata; class Mammalia; order Lagomorpha; family Leporidae; genus Oryctolagus; species Oryctolagus cuniculus. Next base: position 135,798,763 of record NC_142867.1, read on the forward strand.
AAGACAGCCAGCAGTTCAGTGAGGGTGGGAGAGGTGAGGTGGACTTAGGGTGAAAGAACAAGTTATCCTTCTTATGAAGGTTTAGATTGCCTTGGAAAAGACAGCATGCACAGCTAAACCATGGTGTTCATTACCAGCGCAAGTCCCTAATTAATTTATTTTATGTTAATTAAGTTTATAATTATATAGTAAAAGCGTTTACTTTCTCCCTCAAGAAATTGACTGAATCTTCTGAAGGGGCTTTGTGACTGTAATTTGGGTGCAATTAGCCAGCTACATTTAGTTAGAGTTTGGTTCATTGAGTTGCTGCTGGAAGATGCTAGACAAATGGAAGTGGCACCATCTTGGAAGTGAGGCTGGAGAGGCGAGGCGTGTGCCGGGAGACTCTATTTGGCTTTGGCTAGTACTGTAAGTGTCCAAGACTATTGAAAGCAGAAGACCCATCAAGATGTGGCTTTGTAATTAATTATATGTGTCCGTTCCTTGGTTGTGGAACTAGAGAGGCCTATCTTTGCAGATAAAGGCAAATCCTGTGGTTTTTTTTGTTTGTTTGTTTTGTTTTGTTTTTTTTTTGCAAAAAAATACCTGTGGTCTTCGAATTGGAACTGAGGTCATGGAATGGATCTCAGACATTTTCCATCATGGATTTAAGAGCGCTGGCCCTTGTTGACATGCACGTGTAGAGGGTATCCCACCAGCCAGCAGCCAGCTTACCCGCGGAGCCTTGTGCAGGAGGACACATGGCCATCCTGGACAGCCTTCCTCCTGTGTCCCCAGGATGCTCACTTTTTTTTTTTTTAAATTTGAAAGTCAGAGTTACACAGAGAGAGAAGGAGAGCCAGAGAGAGAGAAAGAGAGAGAGAGAGAGAGAGAGAGAGAGAGGTCTTCCATCTGCTGGTTCACTACCTAGATGGCTGCAACAGCCAGAGCTGCAATGATCCGAAGCCAGGAGCCATGAAATTCTTCTGGGTCTCCCACATGGGTGCAGGGGCTCAAGGACTTGGGCCTTCTACTGCTTTCCCAGCCCATAGCAGAGAGCTGGATCAGAAGTAGAGCAGCCAAGACTCGAACCGGCATCCATCTGGGGTACCGGCACTGCAGTGGTGCCTTTACCCGCTACGCCACAGCACCGGCCCCTGGTTTCAAGTCTTCTTGCACATTTACAACACGGCCCTCAATGGCTTCACAAAGGGAAATCAAGATCATGTTTAGCATTATGGATAGAACAAGTTAAAACATTGATCCTGAGCATGTTTTTGTAATTCATGCCTGCATCGTTTTCTCTTTGATGAGGGGAGCGATCCAGTCACATCTTTGAAAATCAGGATAGCTTGCAATTTCGGGGGGCCGATGTTTTGTCTAACTCATGATGTTAGCAGCCACCCAGCACTGAGGAAGTCATCCGGGGCAGTGGGCAGTGGCAGGTCCCATGCTATCTCCAATTGTCATCTAGACTGTTTTCATCTCCACTGTCAAACTGCATAGCTGGGTACAGGGAGGCTCCCTGATTGGCCAGCCTTGTAGAGCTTAGGAGGGAAAGAGGCAGGATTCAAACTCAGGGCTTTCTGGCCTTATTTGGTTTGCTTCTTGCAGTCTCACCAGCCAGCCAAGTGGTTTTCTTTCAGGCATCACTGTGGAATGAATTCATGATATTCAATTGATGTAGAAGAGAGATCCCTGTGGAGTTAACGTCCTCGCTGTAATTCTGCTTCCAGTGGTGGCTATAAGTAAAACTTTAGGAACTGGCAGTTAAGTGGTGGATGGTAAATGTTCATAATTTTGAAGAATGAAAGAAAACCTAATTTATAATCCAGCCATCCCTCTTCTGCATCTGAAATTATACTCTGTCCTTTCAACTAGGGGGCGCTTTGAAATTTGTTACAGTATTCATACAAAGTCATGAATTTTTCCATCAGATGTCTTTCAGTGCTTCTTGTGTTTTATGTAGATGGTGATGTCTGTTGTAAACTAAGAAGGCGTGTGAAGTTACAAAGTAAATAGCTTTCCTTTTCAATAATTTTGACTTAACGAACAACTCCCTGCAAGTTTTGGACAATGACCTCTAAAATAATGTCAGATGTTTTCGATACATTAAATTTTCATTGTTTAAAAAAAATAAAATCTAGAGTGTATTGGTATTTCAGTGTCTTGGATCTGGTTGATTTTTGTTACAATTCTTAACCAAGCTGTTATGTGTACTATGCCATAACTGCCATCCGTGCTTTATTTAAAAAGGAAAATAAACTGAGAGCTCTGGTGTGTGTGTGTGTGTGTGTGTGTGTAAAATTGCATACTGTTTAAAATCCAGCTTTCCCTACGCGTACAAATGATACCTGAACAAAAGAGTGATGAGGGAACTTTCTGTGTCCCACTGTGACAGAATCATCTGGCTCCAGAATCAAGGAGCAGGGAGAAGCCATCTGTTCTTTGCAAAGCAGGTATTGCCTTATAAAGCCGCCGAGACCGGCACAAGTCTTCAGTTGCAGGACGTGGCTCATGAAGACAGCAAGGTGGGATGGCATAACAGCACTAGCTCTTTCCAAATTCAGCTCTTTGAGGAAATAGAAAAGCCACTGACAGCAGAGGCCTCTAAAACTCTGGACAGGGGCCCGTGCTATGGTGTAGCCAATAAAGCCACCGCTTGCAGTGCAGGCATTCCATGTGGGCGCTGGTTTGAGTCCTGGCTGCTTCACTTCTGATCGCATTCCGTGCTAATGCACTTGGGAAAGCAGCAGAAGATGGCCCAAGTACTTGGACCCCTGCACCCACGTAGGAGGTCTGGAAGAAGCTCCTGGCTTCCGATCAGCCCAGCTGTAGCCATTGCAGCCATCTGTGGAGTGAACCAGCAGATAGAAGATCTCTCTCTCTCTCTCTCTCTCTCTCTGCCTCTGCCTCTCTGTAACTCTGCCTTTCAAATACATAAATAATTAAAAAAAAAAAAAAAAAAAACTCTGGGTAACTTTGAGCCGAGCTGGGCGTTCTGTGGACTGCCCCAGACTGAGTGCTTGTAGAAGGCTGGGACCCTGTGATTGCCTTTGCACTTTGACGGTCTGCTGCAGATAGAGTAAGTTGTCTGTTTGAAGAAGGCTTTCCCACGTGGGTCAGCTGCACAGTGACTGGCTGTTACGCCAGGATCCTCAGGGCTCCACCTGATGCAGAAACCCTCTCGGAGCCATGATCCTGCTCATGGTGGATTGAGTGAGCGGGCAGTCTTCACACTGATCAGCTATTCAGGGTCTGCCTTATAGACCCGGGTAGCACGAAGCCCGATCATTGGGATTGAAGTTGAGTACGCCTCCCCAGGTCCTGCTCTGGGACTTTCAACTTCTTTTTACCCAGAAGTGTCAAATAATACCCCAGGTAATACACTCACCTGCCCCAGATATCAACAGAGGGCCCCACAGGTCCATGGCAGCCTCGCAACACACCCCATCCTCATCTTGGGTGGTGAAGAGAGGTCCATTTTAATAGTATTTTTTAAAGATTTATTTTATTTATTTGAAGGACAGTTACAGAGAGATGTAGAGACAGAGAGGTCTTCCATCTGCTGATTCACTCCACAGATGGCCACAACAGCTAGAGCTGAGCTGATCCGAAGCTAGGAACCAGGAGCTTCCTCTGGGTCTCCCACATGGGTGCAGGGGCTCAAGGACTTGGGCCATCTTCTACTGCTTTCCCAGAGAGCTGGATTGGAAAAGGAGCAGCCGGGACTAGAACTGGTGCCCAAATGGGATGCCAGCACTTCAGGCCAGGGCATTAACCTACTGCACCACGGCGCCAACCCCAAGAGGTTCATTTTAGTTCTTGCTCTGGGCAGATCAGATCTGAAGTGATAGGAGTCCTGCTAATGGCTGCTTTGTGGAAAAGGCACTAAATAAAGAGAGAGCATATTTGGTTAGAGGGTCCCCCTCTTTCCCCATGATCTGCTGCCTCTGAGTTTGGGCACACCCATTTCTGGGCATCAAAGGCTGTGACAAGAGCCATCCCTCCATGGCCACGGCATCTCCTTCTGGTTCTCACCATGATCTGCACCCCAACCTTGGTCGGAGAGCCAAGCCCTGGGCAGTGGGCTGTGAAGATCCTTGCTTGTCAGGCTGGGCAGTGAGGAAGAAGCCAAGTGGCCTGGGAGTGGCCACACAAACTAAGCTGCTTGCAAAGCCCTATTTCAGTCCTCACTTCGTTGGCTCCAGATGACAGCATGACAACCCGACTTCCAAGATATTCCTGGAAGACAGCAGAGATCTTGCTTTTCATTCTCCTCTCTTCTGACAGATCTGGGGAAGGCAGGTTTATTGTAGTCCCTTGCAAGGCTTTTCAATGGCACTGGTCCTCCTGTTTGCATTGTGGAATACCTGGCGTTTACTTGAAATTTCATTGCCTTTTGCATCCAGGTAACTTAGATGGTGATGAGATCGATAGCACACCTCCGTTCAAGGGAGGGTCATTTCTTTGTTCCTTTACTCAATTAATTGGAACCATAGGTGGCTCAGATTTCTGGACTTCACAGCCATGGACAGGGACATTGTCCACGCCCCCATCCCTGCTGCTTGTAGCCTTGGACTTCTGTTCCTGCCTTGGCTCCTTATTGCTTTCATTTTCACGCTTCCGCTATTGTGGTCTCTCTTCTTTACATACTTGAGGTCTACATGCATCAGTGGCAACTGCTTTGTCTCCTACCCCTCCTCTTCCTCTTCCTTGGCCTGTCTCCCAGTTGTCTTCCTCACCATCGTGGTTGTGATCTTCAAACCCTCATGGGCTGTTCCACGTGCAGCTCTTTCCTCTTGTACGTTTTTCACATTATTCCCTCTGCCTGGATCGTTTTGGTCGATGGCCTACAGTTTCAGTCGCCATTGGGCAGAACCGAGCAACTCAACTTTGTGTGTGTTTGAGGTCCTTGGGGATCTCCTGTAGTTTTAGGTTGACCGAGCCATAGAATTTACATCGTTCATCTCCTGCTTGAACTCTGTAGATTCCATCACTCTGGCCTCATATATTATGGAGAACCATTGGTTCCAGTATTTTGATGATAAAAATAGATCCAAGCGCAAGATCTGTGATAGCAGCAGCAAGTGCAGCAATGCCAGTCGGCCCTCTGTCTCTGTGAGTTCTTACCCTGCACGGATTCAACCAGCTTCTCACTGGAAGTATCTGGAAGAAAATGCATTTGTCTGAACATGTGCGGACTTTTTGCCTTATCCCCTAAGTAATTCATTATAACAACTCTTTATGTGTCATTTACATTGTATCAGGTAACAGGGGATTCTGGAGGTGACTTAAAGTAGGCAAGAGGATTGCCTGAATTACAGGCAAATGCTACCCCATGTTATGTAAGAGGTTTGAGCATCCCTAAAATCTGGTATCTGTGTAGGTCCTGGAGCCAGTCCCCAGTGGATACCAAAGGACCACTGTCCATACTGATAGGGCCACACCCCCCTATAGGAGGGCAGTAGATTGATTTAGTGTCTCAGTGTGGACGTAGTGAACATCTGAATGCCCCTCCTTCCACAAACCCCAGCTTTTCCTTTGTCCTCCATGTACAGGGTTTCTAAGGGATTCCATGGGCCGGGGCCTCGGCATGCTGTTGGGATGTTCTGCTCATCTGATGTGAAGTCTCTGGAGTGGTACTGCTTCAGTCCTTGGGTATTTGTCATCAGACCCTGCTGATCCAAGCTCATCTTCCTTAGAATCATTGAATTTTAATTGTGCAATAACTTTGGCTTCCCTCACCCATTCTAGCTTTGTCAAGAACTTCGTGTTTCCAAGTTTGGTTTTCAGTGCATAACTCAACTTCGTTTTGTGCAGTTAAACCAGAGCCTTTGCTTTAAAAGCCCCGAGGACTGTCCTCAGCCACGTATTTTTATTTTTCATCTGCAGCTAATAAAGGGGCCGCGGATTTTTTTCCTTTGTCCTATTCCCACACTCATTGTAATTTTGATCAGCGTGAGAATTAGAATAAACCAAGTCAGCTAGCACTTTTCCTCCAGAAGCTTAAAGTGTTCCAGGAGGCACTCACTGGGTGTCCACTTGTCTAACGCTTTAGCCCTCAACATGCTTCTCTAGCAAATGTGTGATTTTATATCAGAAGCTTTGCAGTGACTGGATTAACCCCGTCACCAACAGTAAGCAGTAGGTCCTGCCTCCATGTCAGTTTTGTTGTTGAATTCAATGGAGTTCGCCGGCACCGTGGCTCACTTGGCTAATCCTCTGCCTGCAGTGCCGGCACCCCAGGTTCTAGTCCTGGTTGGGGCGCCGGTTCGTCCCGGTTGCTCCTCTTCCAGTCCAGCTCTCTGCTGTGGCCCAGGAAGGCAGTGGAAGATGGTCCAAGTCCTTGGGCCCTGTACCTGCATGGGAGACCAGAAGGAAGCACCTGGCTCCTGGCTTCAGATGGGCGTAGCACGCCAGCCATAGCGGCCATTTGGGGGGGTGAACAGAAGGAAGACCTTTCTCTCTGTCTCTGTCTCTCTCACTGTCTAACTCTGCCTGTCCAAAAAAAAAAAAAAAGAATTTAATGGTGTTCTCCAAAAACAACCTCCCAGGTTGGGATATTTCTGTTGTGAGTGCTGAAGTACACTGAGCCTTTGGTGTTTGTGTGAGGCAGTGTCAGGCAGAGAAGGTGTAGATACGTGCTCCTCTGCCTTCTTCCAGGATACAGTCTGAGATGGCAAAAATAAATAAATAAATAAATAAATAAATAAATAAATAAATAAATTCAAGCCTCAGAACTGTACACAAAGGGTGGGCCTTTGGCTTAGCAGTTGAGATACCACTTGGAGTGCCTGCAGAACACTTCAGAGTGCCTGGGCTTGAGTCCTGGCTCGGCTCCCAGTTCCAGCCTCCTTCTAATGCAGACCTGAGAGGTAGCAGGCGGTGGCTTCAGTACCTGGGTCCCTGCCACCCACAAGGCAGACATGGATGGAGTCCCTAGCTTCTGACGTCAGCATGGCCCAGCCTTGGCTGTTGCAGGCTTTTGAGGAGTGCATCACCAGTTGGAAGTATTCATTTGAGTTCTCTCTCTCTCTCTCTCTTTCTCACTGAGGGAGGTCTCAGGAGAGCGGATGGTGTGAGCAAGTGTACAAACCAGATCCTTGAGAAGCAGAAGTTGTTTTGGGGGAATGTTTGAACAACTTATGGACCCAGCACAGAGAAGAAAACACTAGACCTGAGCGTGCATGCTAGATGATCTCCAATTTACATAGGATGATTTGACTTACAACCTTTTTTATGATGATACAAAAACAATACACATTCCATGGAAAGTGGACTTCAGGTATAGAATTTGGATATTTTCTTGGACTGCCCGGTCCAAATTGCGTGCTCCAGTACTCTCTCGCCTTGCTGGGAAGTGAGAGACAGGAGCCACAGCTCTGGGTCCGTCCTGTGGCCAGCAGAAGCAGCTGAGGACTGTGTAGTGTGCCGTGTTGCCGAGCTGGGCTGTGTGCTAGGGTAGATGTATTAATGTGGTTTGCATAACAATATTTTTAGTTTCCTATGGACTTCTCTAGCAGTAACCCCAACGTGAGAGAGAGCTGTACTGGGACGTTTCTACTGCGAGCATAGATGATGCTTCTGTCTGTCACAAGATGGGCTGTCTGTGTTGAGGTTCTGAGTTTCGATTTAGCCTTTCTCACTTGGGTCTTCTCGGTCATTTCGCTTCCAGCAGGTGGGTCAGGCGAGTGCCCTATTCAACAGAAAAGTCAACAACAGCAAGGGATAGTTGTCCTAACAGCCCACAGTGACTAGATGTGCCACAAGTGCCATATTCGGACAACTGGTGTTTGTTTCTCGGAAACAAAGCAGTATTGCTCAGAGCTAGCTTTGTGGGGACAAACCTTGTGAGCCCCCTGTTTCCTGTGCACCTGCATGGTAGGTGCACACAGCAGTTGATTATTACATTTTACTGCAATGTCTCCCGGAAGATTCAGGGAGCACTCAGTGGCCCTGAGCCGCTGCAGTGCCATCCCTGCCCCGGCCACCACATCCTCTCCGGAGTGGCACCAGGCCACATGCAGATGCCCCGGCTGGCAGTGTCCTGCCCAGACTCTCCAAATGCCACATAGGATGGTACGATTTTCTTTTTTAGATAGCAGCTGCATCTGTCTTCCGTTCCCCTCGCTTCGTGTGCACTCAGCAGTTTTCCTTTTTGCTCCAGATAAATTGCCGTTAATTTCCATGTGCTGCCTAGCCTCGCCATTTTATGGCTGATTGCCTCTGAGGAATAGGAGGAGGACGTGTGCGTGTTTGAATGTCAATAAATATAAATGGTTTGGGAGCCAGTGGGAAAAAGGCAGGGTGCTCCACTGTCCTTCAACTCCCGCGCCCCGAGTCCTTGCCTTTCAAGAGGCCCATGACCAGATCCCAAGTCAGCAAATAGCGGAGATGGAGTTTGTAGGCACATCCGGGATTTTTTTTCAACTTTGCATCGCATTTATCAGCCAACACCTGCTCTATCCCCACTGCTGCTTAGGTAGTGTGCGCATGGGTGGCAAAGTTTCTCTCAAGTTGTGTTTGATAAAGGAGGTGGTCTCAGGGTACCCATTATGCACCATCGGAATGCACCAAATGCTTCAGAATGTCACATTGTCAAAATTTCTATATTTTGGGCTCCTAAGCTAGACAGCTCTCTTGGCTGCTAAACCCTCAAGATGTTCAGCCATTTGTTGTGGTCTAAAAACTTTCCCCTCACTGGGAGAAAATAATGATCTATTGTTTTACATCATGTTGGGGTCCCTTTCTTGGGTTTGTAAGAGCAACAGTGGGTAGAAGTCTTGAGATTCTGATAGGTAGATTGGTGCCCCAGTGGAATTTCGCCATCAGCCACTCTCCTATGAGGTGCTGGATACATTTTTAAATAAAAGCATCAACTCTATAAACCAAATTAGTTTTTCAACAGGATGGGAGATTTTAGTCTATCACCAGTACCAAGGGCCTTCAAAAATTCATGGAAAATGGAATAAAAAGATGCTTATTTTTGCTCAAAAAATTTTGAAACCTAGGCACAGTTTTCCAAGCCGAGCATTTCCCATGGACTTTTTGAAGGCTTCTTATAGGTGAAGATCAAGGGCATCAAAGAGGAGGCTAACTCACCTGCCTTGAGTGAGATATGGTGGACGTGGTGGTTTGGTATAGACGCTGTCTATGGGTTACGGTTGTAAGGGGCTGGCTTTTCCTCACAAGGAAGACATCACAGTAGCTCTGCATGTCCTGTTGCATGGAGCTGAGATCTACTTCCTTGGCAAGGAACGCCTTCCCAAAGACAAGCAGAAGGTGCTGCCGAGGGACCCCCGACATCAGTAGAAAGGGGGAAAATGCAGTTGCAGCAGGAACGGATGGCAGTCCCCCAGAGCTGGCATCGAGCACAGTAAACTGTATTTCCCAGTTGTAATAATTAATGAGCCTGGAGGGGCTTGGGCAGGAAAATGGCAAAGAGAGCAAGGGAGTGGCAAGGTTCCCACTGCAAACACTGGCATCAGTGAACTCTTTGACTTCCTGTGCCATAAACCCATTGGCAAGAAGGCTTTGCACTGACAGTGTAATCCATTCTTTCAGTTCTTTATTTTTGAAGCAAATGCCCTCTACAATGTGCAGAGGAATGGCTGTCGTGCGTCAATGGATCTTTTTGTTGTGGGGTAATGTGTTCTCTTTGTCTTCGCCAAGTTTCTCCTGTTTTTATTGGCAAACTTGACATCCTTACATTAATCCTGCTGTTTCAGTGAGAAGGAATTTGAGATCCATCCTTCCAGAACCTGGAGCAGCAAGTTGTTAATCTGTTGGGCTCATCCTATGGGCCACAGTGCGCCCTTGAACTTGCTTGGCTTGTGTTTGCCTGGAGGCAAAACTTCTGGAAAAAAAACTAAAGACAGGGCCTTGTGGGTGACAAAGTCCCGAGATGGTGTTTGGTATCCACACCAGGTTCTTTTCTTGAGACTTGGAGAGAGAAATGCAGTGGAAATTAAGCTCCTAAGACTCTTTAGCATGGTTGTGACTGATGGTGCAGATAGGTGATGGTGATTACAGCTCTGAAGGCAGAGGCACCAGCACTGGACAAACAGACACAGGCGGAAGAAGCTGCAGAGTGGCGAGGCAGCTTCCAGAACTGATCTTGAAAATGTCCCGGGCCGGCGCCGCGGCTCACTAGGCTAATCCTCTGCCTTGTGGCGCTGGCACACCGGGTTCTACTCCTGGTCGGGGCGCCGGATTCTGTCCCGGTTGCCCCTCTTCCAGGCCAGCTCTCTGCTGTGGCCCGGGAGTGCAGTGGAGGATGGCCCAAGTGCTTGAGCCCTGCACCCCATGGGAGACCAGGAGAAGCACCTGGCTCCTGCCTTCAGATCAGTGCAGTGCGCCGGCTGCGGCGGCCATTGAAGGGTGAACCAATGGCAAAGGAAGACCTTTCTCTCTGTCTCTCTCTCTCTCACTGTCCACTCTGCCTGTCAAAAAAAAAAAAAAAAAAAAAAAAAAGAAGAAGAAGAAAAAAGAAAAAAGAAAAGAAAATGTCCCGGAGGTTTCTAGCACGAATCCATCAATTTTGTCACTCAGGAATCTGATGAAAATGATGCACCCAGAACTACGTATACTGGAACTGTCTCTGTTCCTGATGGCTTTTTTTTTTTTAAAGACTTACTTATTTGGAAAGGCAGAGAGGGAAGAACACACAGAGAGAAACCTTCCATCTGCTGGTTCACCCCTCAAAATTTGGCTGCAATAGCTGGAACTGGGCCAAGCCAAAGCCAGGAACCTGTAATTCTGTCTGGGTCTCTTACAGGAGTGCAGGGGCTCAAGTATTTGGGCCTGTCTTCCGCTGCTTTCCCAGGCACATTAGCAGGGCGCTGGATCCAAGGTGGAGCAACCGGGACTCGAACTGGCACCCATATGGGATGCCTGCAACCGTGCCAGCATTGTAGGTGACGGCTTAACTCCTGCATCACAAGGCTGGCCCCTCTGCTGGGTTTTCATAAACAAGATCTGAGTGAACCTTTGTCCATGATAGATATTGTATGTTGTATGCTACATCCTGTAGGTTGTAGGCTACATCTGTAAATGTGTTATGTATATGATATGTACTTAAGTTTAGACAACTCAGTATTTCATGTTAGCATTCCTGAAAGAGAAGCTAAATCCTCGTCGAGTGTTTCACCAGGAAAGCCGGCCAATTCTCCAGCAGTTGTTATTTTAGAAAAGTTGATAAAATTCAGGGACAGACCATCAGAGTTTGGGTAGATGCTGCTTGAAGAATCTAACTCCCCCCACCATAGATAAGTATCGGGAACTTCCTCAGGGGTCACTGGCATTGCACTCCCACCTCAGTGGAGCCACCACCATGCGATGTGACTATGGACGGTGCCAGATGCAGAAAACCTGTGTGTTGCTTTACCGTATTTCATATATCAATGTTCAGTCGGTTTTCTGGTTAAAGCTAAGGTGCTCCATTACAAAATCCACATTATTCCCCCTGTTTGTGATTATATTTTGCTTTTTATTTTAAAACCTATTCCATGTTGTGTCTTATTTTTGATGTGTATTTATCATGTTCTTTTAAAAGTGTTTGTACCAATATGTTAATTTCCATTGTTTTTTTTTTTTTCTTTTTATCTTTTGAGTGTGACTTATGTTTTATTTTGTGTTTCTTTTAGGTTTTGTTTTGTTTCATAAGATCCCACTGGATGGGTAGCTGAAATAAAGACAAGGCAGAGAAAGGGGCGGTGGTGCCTGTTGGTTGATGCTGCCCCTAAGCCGGACTCTCGGGACTGCTGTTGGCTTATCCGGGGACATGCTGCTTTCCTGGGGGTTTCTGTAGATGCAGGCGGTGTTTGGAGACAAGGACCACATGAAGCCTGCATGTATTGTGCGCTGTGATGGGGGACACCAAGGCAGAGGCGCCTTCCAGGCAGCTAAGCAGCAACTCCAGAAAACATCTCAAATTAATCCTTCTTTCCTGTTCGTAGCATAGTTCAAACGCAGCATTACAATGAAATGCCATTGGCTTGTGCTTCTCTCCCGAAAGTGTGCTGTTTGACCATACTGGAAATGCATTGATTTTTTTCATGACTTCTCTGTGTGTTGAAGGTGAACTGCAAAATTAAAAAAGAAAAGAAAAGAAAATCTAAATGTAGGAACAGGTCAAAATCTACACTAAACACTCTAACCCACATGTAGCTGGTATGCCTGCATCCTTGGCTGTTGCTCTCTCATCAGCACTGAATTCAGAGGGTGTGTCTTCTCCATCTATAACTAAAAGAGTTAGGGCACACACACACACACACACACACCAGTGCTTTGGTGTTGCCACTTAAAGGTCTTTTCCCTCACTGCCAATGAGAATCCAAATTTTCAACCTAGGTTTCAGCCTCATTCAGGGCTAATGATTGCCTTAAAGTTCACGAGACAGCAGGAAAAAAAAAAGGAGTAGAAGCCCCTGTCTGGGGCGGTTTTTGCTGTTCCACATAGTTTCAGAGTACCTGAAAGAGTGGAATATATGCATATGGTGAAATTATAACCTGTCCCTTTTTGTGTGCCCTCGGCGATCCGCCTGCTTTTTAGAAGTCTGCCCGGTGAGGTGGCCGAAGCGCCTCATGCTGTTTGCCTGATAGGATGGCAGGTTTTCTACTCTGCAGAGGCCTGCGAGCAGAATGGTTGGCCTGCTGTGAGCAGGAGAGGACCCTCTGAGGAGGGGGGGCCCCCACTGCTGAGTGTGCAGGGGCAGGAGGGCGCATCCTGCCCCCGGCACACACACACGCAGGTGGTGGGTCACACTGCTGAACCCTTCTGCACGGCTGACAGGGCAGCCTCAGGACCCCAGACTGCTGCGTCCCCTCGGAGCCGGACCCCTGCACACCTGTTCATTCACTTGGCCCTCTCGGTGGCCTTCCTGTGCTCTGTGCGGTCTGTACCAGGTAGCATCCATGTCCTGAGCGAGACCTGGCTGCCCCCACCCCACCTCAACTCCCCTTCCCCTCTCTCTTTCCCATGAGCCTCCTTCCTTCTCCCTTCCTTCCTGCAACATAAGTCCCCATCAGCCCTGACCGCTAGAATGCCCATAGTTGCCGTGGCTGAATTGGAAACGTATTGCATTTAAAAAAAATTATTTTCCTTTGAAATAATTGCCCATGTACAGCAGTGCATCCTTAAAGATTCACAGAGTTTTAACTTGCCCAGCATTTGGGCAGCACTGTTTTGAATCCTATGTACCGAAGCACTCATCTGAATATACCTGGACCCATTTTGGCACCATTTGGTAGAAGAACTTCAGTGATGAATAGTTCATACTGTTATCTCTGACGTTAGCCACGATGTTATTGCTCCATGTGTACGTTTCACAGGGCCCTGTGCATTATAGCTTCTGATGCGTCTCCTCTGTAGCCTTGCCACACAGAAGGGCAGTTCCTCCAAAGCATAAACACGCTGCTCATTTGCAGTTTTTTTTTCGGACTCCGTTGGCATGGCAGGGCGGCGGCTCTCCATCCATGTGATGAGGTCCCAGATAGTCTGCATGTCCAGGTACCTACTCACTGCTAATGACAGCTCCTGGCACAACCTACGTGTCCATCTTTCCCAAAGGTGTCGATTTATGAAGAGGCCAGAGAACAGCAGAAATCTTGACACCCCCCCCCCCCGGAGAGAAAAATGTGAGTCAGGCAGGTGCTCAGGATGGCAAATATTTTCCCATGTGGGCCACTGGATAAAAAAAAAAAAATAGTTTTAAGCTTTCATGGTACTCCATAGAATCATTAAAAAAAAGCAACAGATTGTGTAAAGGCTATCTTATAGATTTTTCTTATACCCAAAAGGAAGGGAAAAAAAAACCCCAGCTGCATTGAGCACCTCCAAGGATTGCAAGCTAGATAACACAATTTAATATATCAAAGATCAGTTGCCGTCTCCTAGGGACTGATGAGAACAGCAGGCTCCGAGAAAATTGTTGCGGATGGCTCTTGTGTTCGCTGCCTTTTTCTTTTGTCTACGCCCAAAGACTCTGGTCAGAGACGTGGCTTCTCTTTCCTGAGCTAACAGCCATCCTCTTTCATCCTGCATTTCTTTGTGTGTGTCTCTTTAAGAAATGGGCTGCTTGGTGCTGCCTTCATGGCGCGCGTTTAGTTTTCAGCATTAGAAGAGGAAGCGGTGGCACTTTTGCTGAGAACAGATCTGTTGCTCTCCAACAGGGATCTGGCACGTGGGTGCCCCTCAAGTCCCCTGTCTGAGTAGAGGGGTCTGGGTGGAGCCAAGGCCAGCTTCTTAAGGGGGCTTCTGTGGCCCCGCCCCAGCCACCTGCACCCCATGGGATGGGTGGGTGGGGAGACGGAGGGGGCAGGTTTCCCAATCTGTGATTCTTTCAGAGATATGTGAAACCTGGATTTTTATGTGCAGTATCCCTGTTTTTGCAAAGTTGGCTCAGTTATTTTTAAAACATTATGTAGGCCAACAAAACATGTCTGTGGGCTGCCAGTTTTGTTACTTTTGTCTTGAAACACCATCATTGTTCTCTCTGCTGTCTCCTTCTGTCTCTCCTTTGCAAACTCACACTTCTTTCCCCCTGACATCTCCGTGGAGAGCTTTGTTGTTAACAAGCTACGGAACTGAATTGAGCAGCCCAGTGAACTGCAATGTGGCCATCACCTTTGCTGTTGGCCTGTGGAAGCCGAGCCCACAGTGACCCTCAGCTCTCAGCGGGCCTGGGGATTCTGCAGCCACTGCCTGTCCCCTGTCCCCTGGATGCTTCCACTTCCTTGTGGCCAGAGGCACCCCAGTGTTTCACCGGACATGGAGCGACTGTGTTCCATCAGCATCTGTGTCTCCTGGCCCCCACAGGTGCCTTGAGGTTGAGAGCAGAAAAGTAGACAGGTGTCCTTAGTGTATAGTAGCAACCATTGGTTAACTGGAAGACACTTGTGTCATCTTCAAGACAAGTGGCCGAGGCAGGCTCTATATCTTGTTCACTGTCCCTCTAAAGGGAGTCCCTTGAAATCACAGAGTCTACAGCTAGACAGAACCAGCCCCTCTCTCTCCACCACCACCATCATCACAAGAGATGTCCACCCCATGACGACAGCAAAAGCACCAACAGGAGGAGTAAGGATGGTTTGCCTCTCAACAGGGAAATGGATCCCAATTGGAATCAGAGAGAATCCGTCCAGAGTGCTCATCCCCACTCTCCCAACAGGGACTGTTAGCATTCCCGGCCCGCTGAATTTGCTCAGTGGGGAAACAGGCAGGGCCAGCCTCATCCTGGAACACTGACCCCCGCGAGTTTGCTCTGACTCTAGGCTTTTCCAGCAACCTTGCATGGGCGCCCCGAGTGGCTGGGGCTTGAGGCAGGTCCTCCGGGCAGAGACCGCGCTGACTCAGCAGTCTGGGGGCACCCAGTCCCTTGTCAGATGTGAAGGCAGGCGCCTGCCTTGTCCCTCTCCTTTTCTCTGCTCTATTATTCTCTCAGCATCCCTTGCTGTTTTTTCTCTTTCTACATCCTTGGTGGATCCCAGGACAAGCCAAGAGTGGATTCCAGTTTGTTTCACTGGCTGCTTTGCCCAGTTGTAACAAACACTATGTTTCTTTTTCCTGTTGCAAACTGGCAGGAAACCCTAAGCAGAGCTGCGCCTGCTCTCCTCTGGCTTGTCTGCAAGAGTGCATGGTTTGCATGGCCACCTGCTTTGGTGCTTGCTGCGGGGAGTTCTTCCCTTGGTTTGGAAATTGCTACACTACGATAGACACTCCCTTCACCTTGCTTTGTCTAGACTTTGGATGCACAGGGCAAGCAGCTCAGAGCAGCGATTCCACATAATACAGGCTTCCACCATCTCAGCCTTAACTCCTCTCTGTCCACTCTGTGACCGTGGGGCCCGCTGGGGTTGTAAACTCAACACATCTGATGCCATGAAAAGCTGTGCAGGAGCAGCTGTTGTATTATGAAGCGTGTCCTGCTAGGTTCAGTACTAGGTTCAGTTTTGCTAGGCTCACAGCACCTGGGGAGCCCTACCGACTTGATCCAAGAGTGCCTGGGGAGGTGAAAGGCTCTCCTGGACACAGCATGGATTTAATTTGCTGTAGGTGCTGACAGATTGAATTAGGCTGACAGAACTCCCCACTCACAGAGTTACATGACAGTGGTTGTCACAGAAGGCAGCTTCCTGTGGCCAGCCCAGTTCTCCTGGTTTGGTTTTCAGAGGTAAAGGAATTTTCCCACCTTCTTCATTGGTCAGTGAGATCACTCTAAATTTAATTCTTACGTTGATGTGGCCCTGTGGCCCCGGTATGGTCTGTAGTGAGGACCCAGAATGCATTGGACCTGCCCTCAACTCCCCACCACCACAAACCCATTGACTACTTCCAGAGTCTTGGTGTTCATGCAAATTAAATAAAATATATTTGTGAGCAGTGGAGAAACAGAACAGAGTTCTTTTTTCCCCACTTGTGTTATAGGTGTGCCCTTTATGAGAGATTCCCAGGAAAGACAAATCCTTGAGCCTTACCTGCTTTGTGTCCCAATCCTTCTGCCATAATCCAGAGACAGCCTGTCACTCATTCTCGGGCCTGTTTTTTTCCCCCCTGTAGTGGCCCAGGTCTTTGAGCCATGTTTTCACATTTCCTGTAAATAATGGATAATCATTTTTTTAAAATTTTATTTTCAAGTGCTGTTATAACACTGTGGATAGACCATAAATGTACTTGCTGAATTCATTCATTTTTTTTAACAAGCCAATAAAGTTTTACAGTTCATCTCCATGTGTCTTGCATTCTCTGTGGATCCTGTTTATTTGCCCTCCCTTCCTCCAACACAACATCAACTGTGTGTCGTTGGCGGCTAAAGGTGTTGGAGAGTGTGAGAAACAGCATTGAGGGTTTCATGAGTCCCACACCCATTAAGATTCTGTCATAAATCATCCCCCAAAAGACGGCCTTCAGAAATTTCCATCATGTGTGTGAATTATTTGTTTATCGTGTATAGATTTTTGCATTTGACATATTTGCATTGGTTAAAAGGCAATCCTTTAAAAGCAAGTTTAGCAGAATTAAAAACACACAAACAAAAAATACCTACTAATTCTGTGAAAAAAAAAAAAAAAACCTTTTGGTATTTCAAAAACTTCAAATGACCCAGATCCTGGCAAGAATGTGCGTTTGGTGTTGTGTTCCTCGACTTCCCAGTGACTTTGTGGTCAAATAAACACAGTGACCGGGGAGAGGGAGGCAGACAAGGGCTATGGAGGTAAGACCTCATGACACTGTTGATTGCTAGCCTGGTTTGCATCCCGTTGTCCCATTCCCATGCCTGTCACACTGTCCCTTCCTAATTTCCCCTGTAGAAACAGGACTTAAGGGCAGCGTTTGTGGGAAGCCAGCTCAGAGTCAGATGAGAAGGTGTTGTACTCCAAATTGAAGACTCAGAGGTTGGAAAAGTGAACCCAGTCTGATGCAATGTTTTATCCAGCTGACATCGCTGCCCCTCATATAAGAGGCCGGTGTTCAGTGGTGGTGACTTGGGCCTTTTCTTTCTTTCTTTCTTTTTTTTTTTTTTATTTGATAGGTAGAGTTAGACAGTGAGAGAGAGACAAAGAGAAAGGTCTTCCTTCCGTTGGTTCACCCCCCAAATGGCCACTATGGCCGGCGCTGCGCCCATCTGAATCCAGGAGCCAGGTGCTTCCTCCTGGTCTCCCATGCAGGTGCAGGGTCCAAGCACTTGGGCCATCCTCCACTGCCCTCCCGGGCCACAGCAGAGAGCTGGACTGGAGGAGGAGCAACTGGGACTAGAACCCGGCGCCCATATGGGATGCCGGCACTGCAGGCGAAGGATCAACCAAGTGAGCCACCGCGCCGGCCCCCTGCGCTTTTTTTCTTAAATGTCCTTCCAAATTTGCCGAGCTGACAACGGATTTCCTCTGATATGTGGAGGTCTCAGACTGTGCAGGAATGACTCTCAACACAGCTGATAGGGTGCTGGGAAAGTTACTTCACCAAGCATTCCTCATTTGCAAAACAAGGTGATGGGAGTAGTGTTCAGCTCCCCTGGGCCCTTAAAAGATTTCAAGGAGACAACTCAGGCAAAGCTCTAACATGCTGTGTGGCAGGAGCAGGGGCAGGGTGGCGGGGAGGGCGCACTTGGCATTTCTAATAATAATCCTTTTGGGCTGGCGCCGCGGCTCACTAGGCTAATCCTCCACCTTGCGGCACCAGCACACTGGGTTCTAGTCCCGGTCGGGGCGCTGGATTCTGTCCTGGTTGCCCCTCTTCCAGGCCAGCTCTCTGCTGTGGCCCGGGATGGCAGTGGAGGATGGCCCAAGTACTTGGGCCCTGCACCCCATGGGAGACCAGGAGAAGCACCTGGCTCCTGCCTTCGGATTAGCGCGGTGCGCCGGCCGCAGCGACCATTGGAGGGTGAACCAACGGCAAAGGAAGACCTTTCTCTCTCTCTGTCTCTCTCACTGTCCACTCTGCCTGTCAAAAAATAAAAAATAAAAAAAAAGTAATAATCCTTTCGAGGAGCTGTGGTTGGCATCACCCATGGGTACGGCTCAGTCAGTGCTCACGGGTCGCCTCACTTGCTGACGGCACAGGTGCAAATGAATGGAAGGAAACTCCGCTCCCAGAGTGCTCTGGCTGTGGCACGAGTGAAAGCCACTTAGAACTTTCCTGAGTGATGGCAAGGCTTGTCTCTCATCCCTCTGTGGTTCTTCCACGTTGAATCCACTGCAGACTTCATTTTGTACACTTAGATGCACCCCGATCTGCTGGGGTCTGTGTTGGAAGGGTTCAGTTAATTTGAACTGTGATCTGCAATATGCCAATTCTCAAAGAAATGGCAGTGACGTCTTATACCAAATATGCCTGACCGCTTACATCACCACTTTATAAACTTGGAATTTCTGATCGTGTGAACAGGGGCTGCACTGACTTGAATTTTTGAATTGCCCATTGCAAAATGTTTGGCGAAGAATACAACTAACAGACAGAGTGACTGAAAGATTGTTGAAGGAGACTTGTTTCCAGCTCCTCCCAGCCTTGGAAGCAGGTGCATTCAGGCAATGAGATATAAACAACCAAACTGTTTTTTCCTGATCTCTGAGGTTATTTCTGGTGCTGGAGTGACTTAGTCCACTCCTGATTGGTTGAGGTAATAAAATTTCTTCTTTAAAAACAAAAATATTTTGTAATTTGCTTTATTTTTTTTTTTTGCTCCATTAGCCATTTTAAACAAGTGGCATTGGTATTTTATCAGCACTTGCTTTAGGGTACCTTTACCATGGCTATCAGCTTTTCTAACACATGATAAGGTGATCTCTACTACAGGATCCAGGAGCTGGTGACAGATACTGGGCTTTGATTTCTCACTGTGTTCTGAGCTCCCAATCCTCTCACCAGCCCTTTGGAAATTTTTTTCTAAAAAACATGTAAAAGCTTAATTTAAAGTCTACATGATTCATTTAATTTCCAAATAAATTTTAATATTAAAATTCATCTAAATTTAAAGTTATTATGATTATTTTAAAAAACTTTTATAAATAAATCTTTTTAAAAGGAGGGCTGGTGCTGTGGTGTAGTGGATAAAGCCGCCTCCTCCAGTGCTGGCATCCCATATAGGTGCTGGTTTGAGTCCCGGCTACTGCACTTCTGATCCAGCTCCCTGCTAACGTACCTGGGAAAGCAGTAGAGGATGGCCCAAGTGCTTGAGCCCCTGAAACCCCGAGGGAGACTCAGAAGAAGCTTCTGACTCCGGGTTTCAGATCTGCACAGCTCCGGGCGTTGTGGCTTTTTGAGAAGTGAACCAGCGGATAGAAGACCTCTCCCTCCTTCTCTCTCTCTCTCTCTCTCTCTCTCTCTCTCTCTCTCTCTTTTTCTCAGCCTCTGCCTCTCTGTAAATCAGCCTTTCAAATAAATTAAATAAATCTTTAAAAAATATTTTTTTACTATTTATTTTATTTATTTGAAAAAGTTACAGAGAAAGATATCTTTCATCCACTGATTCACTCTTTTTTTTTTTTTTTTTTTATTCACTCTTCAAATGGCTGCAACAGCTAGAGCTGAGCGAGGCCAAAGCCAGGAACTTCATCCGGGCCTCCGACAAGGGTGCAGGGGCCCATCCTCCTTTGCCTTCCCAGGCATATAAACAGGTAGCTGGATAGGATGTGGAGCAGCTGGGACTTGAACCCGGACCCATATGGGATGTCAGCACTGCATACGGTAGGTAGCTTTATCTGCTATTCCACAATGCCACCCCGAATTTTAATATTTAAATTAAAAAAAATATTTTGGGGCTGGCGCTGTGGCAAAGGGGGTAAAGCCACCGACTGAAGCACCAACATCCCATATGGGTGCTGGTTCGAGCCCTGGCTGCTCCACTTCCTATCCAGCTCCGTGCTAATGTCTCTGGCAAAGGAGTAGAAGATGGCCCAAGTCCTTGGGCCCCTGTACCTGCATG
Organism: Oryctolagus cuniculus; assembly: GCF_051225735.1. NCBI lineage: Eukaryota > Metazoa > Chordata > Mammalia > Lagomorpha > Leporidae > Oryctolagus > Oryctolagus cuniculus. The sequence continues at coordinate 135,819,164 of NC_142867.1, forward strand.
GGAGACCCAGAGGAAGCTCCTGGCTCCTGGCTTCAGATGGGTACAGCTCTGGTCGTTGCAGCCATTTGGGGAGTGAGTCTCTCCTATCTTCTGGTTCATTCCTCGTTGCCAGCAACAGTCAGGCTGTCCAGGCAGAAGCTGGCAGCCAAGAACTCGGGTCTCCCACGTGGGTGGCAGAGATCCACGCCCTTGAATCATCAGCTGCTGCCTCCCCTGGTGCACGTTAGCAGGAAGCTGGAACTGGGAGTGGAGCTAAAACCCAGGGCCTTTGCTGAGGGATGTGAGTGACCCTAGTGGCCAAGTGCCCTCTCCCGAGACACGGAGCGTTTGAAGGACTTGCTCCAGGGTACTTTCTTAACAAGTGGCGACACTAGGACATAAGTGTAGGTAGACTGACTATGCTCTTAACAACTCCTGTGTGTGGACTGGCCTCCCAGCCTGGCTGCACCACGAGGGTGAGGTCAGCAAGTACCCTGGGCACTGTGTAACAGGAATCCATCACTCACCTGCTTGTGTGGGAGGAGCCGGCGCCGCAGCACAGCAGGTGGAATTGGCTTCCTGCATAGGAGGGCCACTTTGAGTCCCAGCTGCTCCACTTCAATGCTAATGCACCTTGGAAGGCCTCAAAGAGATGGCCCAAGTGCTTGGCCCCCTTTACCCATGTGCTAGACCAGGATGGAGTTCCTGGCTTCTGGCTTTGGTGTGGCCCAGTCCTGGCCGTTGCGGCCATTTGGGGAGTAAACCAGCAGATCTCTCTGTCTCTCTTTCCCTTTGTGTCCCCCTCTCTCTATCACTCTGCCTTCCAAATAAATAAATTTTTAAAAAGATTTATTTATTTATTTGAAAGAGTTACACAGAGAAAGAAGGAGAGGCAGAGAGAGAGAGAGGTCCTCCATCTGCTGGTTTACTCCCCAATTGGCCATAACAGCCGGAGCTTGCGCTGATCCGAAGCCAGGAGCCAGGAGCTTCTTCCAGGTCTCCCATGCAGGTGCAGGGGCCCAAGGCCTTGGGCCAACTTCTACTGCTTTCCTAGGCCATAGCAGAGAGCTGGATCAGAAGTTGAGCAGCCGGGACTCGAACCAGCGCCCAAATGGAATGCCGGCACTGCAGGTGGCAGCTTTATCCGCTATGCCACTGCACCAGCCCCATAGATTCCACTCTTGGATGAGCCATCCAGAGGGAACCCACCTTGGGGCAGGTGTCAGAGTGGTGGGAAGCCATGTTGGAAGACACTTGCCGCCGCCTCCATGGACAGGCTGCAGATGTCACAGCAAGCAGGTGCAAGGCACCGGAGGTTTCCTTTGTCTTCCCAGCATCGAGAGGCAGAGCAGCTCAGTCGCTTCCACCTTCCTGCCCCCGGATGTCCTGTCTGGCAGCTGGTGACCGAAAGAGATTGCCAAGGGCACGTGCCAATTTTCCAGTCGTTTGGTCAAGTCCATCTCACAATGGACAGTTCCCGGGGGTCCGTGTTTACTGAATTAAAATCTCTGCCTGCCCATAAGCGAAGGAACAGTGAGTCCTTTCGCTCCCTCTCCCTTCTTTTAACGTTTTCACTCTGTCTACAAGCAGGAAAGGAGAACAGTCTTTGTGTTTATTTATTGCCCTTCTGTCTCTTTTTAACAATTCTCATCAGACTCGCTAAATTGTTAAATAAACTCGTAGACTATGGGGTTAGGTCAAAGGCTTGCCATGTAGCTTCAAGTCAGCACGAGCAATTTCACTGAACCACTTGAGTCTGATGGCAGGTGCCGGGTCACCGCACCGTTTTACATCTGGGGGGAATTCTAGTCTTTTTGAGAATTAGGACACAACCTCTGGGTGTGTGTGGGGGGGTACACCTGACATTTCAGAGACTACTTCCTGGGCAGGTTTTTCTCTTTGCATGTATTTCAGGCTCCTGGGTTTCGGGGAGGTGGACTACCTTGACTACCTTTCCGTTTATCTTGTCTTTACCCTGTTGAATGTCGTGTCTGATTCCACGCTGGTGAGGGCTGTCACCTCTGACCAGTGGAATGCCCCTGGATCCCTGGGAGGAGGGCGGCAGTCAGGACTCACCTGCTGCGTTGTGTCCATGGAGGCACCAGCTGCCCTCACAGTTCTGCCTGGTTCCTGCAGGTCTGCTGGTTCTGAGCAGCTCCAGTGACACCATTCTCTCCACTTGTCCCTCCATCCCCAGAGGTGGCAAAGTCATCTCCCTGTTGTCACTCTCGCAGTGCCTCACCATTGCCTGCGTGCCCATTTAGCCCACCTGCCATTCTCCACGTACTACCTACAGCATGTCCTTCATTTAAACCATCGAGGCTCACTTCTCCTTGATGGGCTCCCAACTAAGCCACATACAAAATTGCTTTAATCCACTGTCTCAGATTATTTACAACAAGTCTATTCAAAACCTACGAAACATGTTTAAAAATAAATTAATTCTGGGGCTGGTACTGTGGCATAGTGGGTAAACCTGCCACCCCCAGTGCCAGCATCCCATATGGGCACAAGTTCAAGTCCCAGCTGCTTCACTTCCGATCCAGCTCTCTGCTGTGGCCTGGGAAAGCAGTGGAAGATGGCTCAGGTGCTTGGGCCCCTGCATCCGCATGGGACACCCAGAAGAAGCTCCTGGCTCCTGGCTTCAGATCAGCACAGCTCAGCTGTTGCAGTCCAACTGGGGAGTAAACCAGTGGATGAAAGACCTCTCTCTCTCTCTCTCTCTGCCTCTCCTTCTCTCTCTGTGTAATTCTGACTTTCAAATAAATAAATAAATCTTTAAAAAAAGGTTGCCTTTTAAAAATTAATTAATTCTTTGAGAAGCAAAGAGATAAAGACACAGAAAAAGAGAACGCATAGAGATTGCCTCACTCACTGGTTCACTCCTCAAATGCTTGCAATTATAGCCAGGGCTGGGGCTGGGCTAAAGCCAGGAGCTGGGAAACTCAATCCAGGTCTTCCACGTGGGTGGTAGGGATCCAATTTCTTGAGCCATCATGGCTGCCTCCCAGGGTGTGCATTAGCAGGAAGCTGGGAAGAGAACCTAGATACTCTAATATAGGACATGACCGTCTTAACTGGCCTTGACACCTGGGCTAAACACCCACCCCCAGTAAGGACTTCTTAGATACTAATTATATGTCATACATGAGCTAGACTCTGGGGATATCACAATAAGCCAAAACTCACAAGCTGTGGTCTAATGGCAGTGTCTACAGCCTCAGTATATGGTTGCTCATAATTTACTTGGGAGACAGCAACTAATTGGAAAGTGAAGGGGCTTGTCTAAGATCATACAGATCTGGCTACCCATAAAATCCCTGCTTCTGAGCTTGCCAACTGTTGAGTCCAGAGGTTTTCCTTGACTCTGGTAGCTCTAAGGCTGCAGGTTCCGAGAGAGCCATGGGACTCCTGTTCTTCGTTTTGGTGAGCTATCATTCTTCTTGACCTGATTCAAACTGATATAAAATGTGCTATCTATTTTCTCTTTTTTTCTTTCCCATATATCTTTCTTTAAAATCATTTCCTCCCCTCTAGTTCTCCTTCCACTCAACAGAAACACCACAAATATGACTTGTCCTTTCTTTAACGTTCATACATCAAGGCTTTAAATTAGGATGGGTGTTATATGCTTAAGAGAGAGATTAAGTGAATGTGTGTGTGGAGGGAATGGGGAGAGAGAGGGAGGGAGAAAGGCACTAGCAAGGAGAGAAAGCAGTCATCGCTCCCTTTGTCTCATACAAGTACCACACACACACACACACAGCATGGGAATAGTATACCCTCTAAGCCTTGTCTGATTAAATGGGACTTTAATCCCAGTGGTTATCATTTATGCCATTATCACCTTCCTACTGCTCACTGTGCTACAACGCTCAAGGTCCTTTCAAGAAACATTCCACTTTGTTTTTTTTTTTTTTCCACTTTGTGTTTTTACTTCCTTATAAATAGCAAGAAGTTTTGCTGAGAAAAAAATGATTACAAATCCCAAAAGGTTGGTGTCCCATTCTGAGTTCCAAGATGTAAGGACTGAGTGGATTTGAAACTTGGCAAAGTTTCTGACTTGGCAAAGACTTCCATCCTTACTGTTGACAGCTTTGGAACCTTCCATTTTCCAGGATTTAGAAGTGATGCTGCTGACTTCGTCTTCTTTTTCTCTGAATTTCGAAATAACCAGCCTGCAGGTTTCCTTCTACTGTTAACTCAGGAAGGAGGGAGGATGGGAGGGCCAGAGGGAAGGTCCGGGATCTTCCTGGTGAGAATAGTTTGTGTTCCAGGGACTCCTGATGTCCGTGTGCTCAGCAGAAACCTGTCCAAGTGGAGAAGCACCTAAGAAGTTGCCTTTGTCATCTTCTTTCTCTTCTTCCTCTTTTCCCTCTCCTTCTTCTCTTTCTATTAACTCAATACTCAGTTCCTTACCGCTCAATCATCTTATATTTTCTTTGTAAGTGCCTTTTTCCTTGGCTTCATGCAACATGGAAATTGGGAGCCTCCCTTTATTCAGTAGAATTGATATATGTTGCCAAGTACAGGCAGTAGGAATTTCCAAATAAAATGTGTCCTCTATGAGGCAGACATTAATGGGGCCAGCGTTGTGGTGCATGGGTTAAGCCACTGCCTGGGATGCCAGCATCCCATATCAGAGCTCTGGTTGAGGTCCTGGCTGCTGCATTTTGGATAGCTCCCTATTAATGCGCCTGAGAAGACAGTGGAAGATGGCTCACGTATTTGAGCACCTGTCAGCCACATCCAAAACCCTGATGGCATTCCGGGCTCCTGGCTTCAGCCTGGCCCAGCCCCATGTGTTGTGGCCATTTAGGGAGGAACCAGCAGATGGGAGACTGCTGTCTCTTTCTCTGTTTCTCCTCTTCTGTCTCCCTGACTTTTAAATAAATGAGTAAATATTTTTTAAAAAAATGAAGAAGACACTAAGATGAGAGAATTTGGGGTGCAATGCAAGTGGAATCTTGAGTGACTGTGAGAGGAGGAAGCTTAGGGCAAGTACCCTGGACTGCTATTCACTCTAAGGAAGGATTGGCAAGGTTGTAAGACAGAACTGGCCACGAGAGGGGTCCCTTTTCACCCGGTATAGGTCTGCCTTAGCGTTCCTACAGCCCTCCCTCTTCAGTGTTGGAGTAGCTCTTGGGGGAACCTGACCTCAGTGCAGTTGAGAGGGTGGTTTTCTGAACTCAGCAGTTGAGGTTCTTGGTCCATTATGTTCCCTGTCATTGAAGAACTTGCAAGGTGCATCCTCGTGGGTCTCACATGACAGATGCTGTGTAATCTGAGCTTCACTTAATGGCTGCGCTGGTTAACTGCTGTCCTCTTCCCTCCCCCCTTTCTGGAAAAATATGATAACCCATCTGCACAGTGCCCTCTGCACTCCCGGCTGGGCAGCTGGCTTCCAGTGTTCACGGGAATCTTTGCTTCCTTAAGTGCCCTACAACCAATTGCATTGGTTAAAAGGGCTTCCACTATAATCATTCTTAAAAGGAAAAAAAAAAAAGTCCACATATTGAGCAAGTCAACATTTTGAACTGTTTAAAATGTCGTTTTTGAACTGTGGCCATATTTTTATTTATGGCAACATAAAACAACATCTGAAACCAAGACCTGTTTTTGTTTTTCTCGCCTAAGCCATGAGATTTGATTTCACTTCATTTCGTGTTCCCCGCCGTCAAGCAGATTTGCTATCATGGCAGCTCTTGTTAGAGATTTGTGTTCTTTCGGGAGAGTGTTTATGGAAGTGCATATCAGTACCTTGCCAGGCATGAGGAAAGAGTTGGAGGGGAACAGAGCCACACATGCTCTTACACAATTATTCACCCCTGTTCTCTCCAGCAGCCTTCAAGAAAAATGGTGCCTTATTAAGAAGCTACAAATGCTGAGTCCTTCCTATGTGCTGGGTCACAGCTTGCTGACTGAGGTGACAACAGCGACAGGCTGGCTCACGTGCCTGAGTAGGGGGACTCCTGGGACCAGCCCCCTGCAGGGGGACTGAGCTCCCCTTAACTCCAGTCCCTGATGCTGGTCCACAGTGCAGGTTTAGGGTAGCCAAAACCTTCTTATTTTTCAAGACAAGGGGATATCTGAGTTCTCTTGTGAAATTTCCCAGTTTTTAAATGTTGGCAACACCCTGAACATTTTTTAAAAGTCCTCTGTAAGCCAAACACAATATGTCTTGATGCCAGAGTTTGCCTGCCGTGACCTTCTGGCTGGACATGCTGCTGATTGCTTTCAGACGTGGTCATTGTAGACCCTGCCTACTTGCTACGTCTGCCTCAGATGGCTAGCTCTTGTTTCCCTACAGCATGATGTGAGGGAAGAGAATGGCCTGGTTCTTTCAGAAGTGGGGACAACCCGATAGGAGCTACAAAGGTACTCTGGAGCCAGCACCCTCCACGCTGCCCCAGGTGGGCTCCTGGGTGTTATTTTCTCTTAATTCTCTTAGTTTGGTGATTTCATGTCTGAGCTACAAGAGGTAGGAGTCCCAGGCTCATGACACCTGCTTATCCTGGTTCTGTGAAGTGAGATCTTGCAGGAAAATGGGCCAGCAGGGTTACATGTTACAGTGTAATACTCCCGCATACTGTTTTCTTCAAAGAGGTGAAAGCTATCCATGCATTGGGTTTAGAAACACATTTTCTAACCCCCAACTAAGGTCATTTGAAGGCCGTCCACCTGAAGTGGGGGGAGAAGGCAAAAGCTGACACCATCTGCTAACCCACCCCTCTGGACACTGAGGGTCCCAAAGGCAAAATAGCCTCAGGTTCTTTCTTCAACTGAACCTGAGGCTATTCGCCACATCTGCCCAGTGGCCCTGTGCCCTCTGCTGTGGTTCACGGCCTGATCATCCCCCCAACTCTCTGGGTTAGTCAGGATGGCGTCCTACCCACCATCCAGTGAATGCTGTCCTGAAATCAAGCCAGTCTCTCCAACATCTTTCAATCATGTCCCATTTTTTTCCACCCCTACTTACTGCCTTTTCCTTCCTGTAGCTCAGGAGGGGAAAGCTGGCCTTTCTCACCCCTCTTCTCACCAGGTTTGCACCTGCTGCATCCCACAGTGTCCAGTCAGTCCTGTTCTCACAGCCCTTCAGCAACTCTCACAACTATTTAGGTCAAGGCCAAGGGTCTCTCAAAGAACATCCCAATTCTGGGACACTCTCCCTCCGGCCATGGCTTCCCCGACCACCACATCTGTCCCACGTTGGTTCCTTGCTTGGTTTGACCTCCTGCCTCCCTTCACCCAGAACCTTCCTCTATCAGAAACTTGTCACTTACTGATTGTGTGACCTTGGACTTGGCACTGAACTCTCCAGGTCTCAGATTCCTCCTCAGTGTATGACGTGGTGGATATCTACCTTGTGGGGTGACTGGGAGAATCGAATGGGAAAAAAGTCTGGCCAGACACTTGGGTGGTGTGTGAGATGTTGTAGGTTCTCAGTAAGCAGAAGCAATGGCAATGATCATCATCACAGTGGAAAATGATTATTATTTTATTTTATTATTATCTTTCAAGGGACCCCTCCCTTCCTCCTTGCCTGCTAGAAGACATTGCAGAATTCGCCCCACACAGTGGACCTTTCTTTCCCATACTTTTGCATTTGTGTTGTGCCAAGTTTAGTCCTCTGGCAAGGAGAGCGCAGGGTTCTTTATTTCTGCATTAAATGGAATTGCTCAAAGCACTGGACCACACGCTGCTCCTGTCCCAGACGCCCGCTGTGCTTTCAAAGAAGCAAAGCAAATGTGGATCTGAGTTGAGTCCACTTTGTTGAGATGTGATGGCTGCTTGGGACTTCAGGCGGAAAGTCTTGCTCAGAAATAGAGAACTTCAGGAGCAGTAAAGTCTTAGGATCCTGGATAAAGTTCCCCAGGACGAGCGTGAGAACATTTTCTGTGGGAACTTCTCCAGCACGCAGAGCTGGATAGCTCCACGTATTAGCTTCCTAGGGCTGCTGTAACGAATCAGCACAGCGGCAGGTGCCTCAGAACCGGAGGGACTGATTCTCTCAAGAGTTGGGGACCGCACCTCTGAAGTGGAGGCGCTGGCCACGTGGGTTCTTTCTGCAGGGGCTGGGCATCACTCCTAGCTTCTGGTAGCTGCCGGTGACTTTTAGCACTCTTTGGCTTGGACACACACCACTCCGATCTGTGCCTCTGTGCTCCTCTTCATCTTAGAATAATTGGTATTAGATTTGGGGCCCACCTCATCTCAAGTCCTTCATCACATCTGCGAAGACCCATTGTTCCAGATAAGATCACCTTTACGGGACCCAGGGGATAGGGGGCTGGACGTCCCTTTGGCAGGGGGTCGCTATGCAACCTCCACACTTGAGATCAGAGCCTGGGCTGAGAGGTTAGTAGCACAGTAGAATTTGTACCTGATGTGGGTACCAAGCAGATCTGTGCTCCAATCGTCGTTTGGCCCATGCTGAGGATTAATTTTTTAACCTCTCTACATCTCAGCTTCCTTCTCTGAACACCATGATACTAATGTCTGCCATAGAGGTTGTGAAGATACGAGTGCGTCTGACACGTGGTGGAGTCCCAAGATGGTTGTCGTCTAGAGTAACAGCCACCTCTCATTCATTCATTGAATACAAAATTAAATCTCAGGACACAGGTGAAAGAGCCACACCACAGGGCCCTTAGTCATAAGGCACTTAGGATTTCCGTGTTTGTTGAGTGAATAAGCAAGTGGTCCGATGTGAAGTCTACTGAAAGTGTTTACTTTGTCCTAAGCACCTGCAGTGACCTGGGCTTGCCCTTTGAAACAGCTTCCTGCCTGCTTTGGGAAGAACTATGATGTCATACATTTAAAAAAAAAAACAAGAACAAAAACAAAAAGTCCTTTTTTGGACCATTCTTAAAAGTGCTCAAAGATTTTTGTTGTTGCATTGTCATTCTTGTCTCTGGCCGCAGGAATGGGTTCCTAGGAAGTTCGTAACAAGAGGTTTCCTATTAACCTACAGAAAAAATGAAAACCCTAGAGCACAGAGTAGCAACTCCAGTGGCTCCAGGGGCTGGGAAGGTGACACTCGGGACGGGGAGCTCCCTGGAGAGGATGTGTCTTAGTCCAGGTGGGCATCTTCTGCTCATTCACTCGTGCACCTATGCATCATGTACCGCGTCCTTGTCCTGCACTTTCCTAGGTGCCGGGACCACAGAGGACATCCCCGGCTCCCATTGCCTGGTCCCTTTCTGCCAAACGATCTCCTTTTGAAAGAGGAGAAAGCAAAAACGTGATTTTTTTAACCATGGCCCAGCAAGGTACCATGTTGAAAGAACACAGTGCGGGCCAGGCGGAAGTTGCCTCTTGGATCAATGTGGCCTGCAGGCTGGGGTGGCACCCCGTGACCTTGACCTTCAGAAGCAATCTTCTCAACACCCGGTTTTAAAGCGAATTTTCCTTGTCCTGGCTCTGGCGGGAGGCTGCTGATGTTGGGTGCACGTGGTGCGTGTCCTCCTGGGTGTAACAACTCTTGGGGGCTCCGGCCCTGCGTTTTCATAGCTAAGCACCTTTTCCTTCCCAAACCCACCCTCTCGTCTGTGGTCACTTTCTGCTGTCCTCTCCGGCTTCCAGAAAGGCTCCTAGGGCTGCCCTCTGCCCCTCAGTGTGCCTTCCTTGAGGGTCGGGACCGGCCCAAGTGCCTGCCTCTCAGCGTTTCTTTCTGATTTTACCAGACCCATTTCCATAGCCACTGAGCTGCACTGACTCCCAGCCATAGGTGTGATATTAATCTCTCCCCTACGGACGCAGATTTAATAGATTTTTTTTAATTAACGTTTTGTAAAATTGGAGCTGTCATGATTTGTGGCAGACGGATACAAATGTCTATAATTACATTTTTGGCACTACATCTGGGGAATAGTCTAGAAATGTTTGTTTTAACCCTTCCTGGAACGTTCTGATTTATGGGCAGGCCTCTGTATGCACACCTCCAGGAGGCCCCGTTGTCATGACAACACAGAGCATCATTTGTCAAGGAGCTATAACTTTATTCTGAGTTGAAGCTAAAAATTTATCTTTTTGGATTTATTCTCATGACAGGGAAATTTCACATTTCCATAGATGTGCAGCTTCTCCCGAATTCTATTTGTCTTTCCGGAGACTTGGGCTTCAGGTAAAGATCCTCCCGAGAAAAAGACAAATGTCCCGTCTCCTCCCCTCCCCCACCTCACACCATAGAAGAATTCTCTTATCCATCCAAAGAGAACTTAAATGACTCATTAATACAGAGAGAGAGAGAGAGAGATAGAGAGAGAGAGAGAGAGAGAGGAAGGAAGGAAGGAAGGAAGGAAGGAAGGAAGGAAGGAAGGAAGGAAGGAAAAAAGAAAGAAAGAAACTTTAGTATCAGTTGGCTCAGGAAGATCTAAGGTTCAAAGCAAGGGAAGAGAGAAAATGTGCCTGAATCCCTCCTTCCAGCTAGAGACCAGCGGTAACTATTCAGTTACCACATTTGTCCGTACGATCTGTGATTCCTGGACAGCAAACTCAGCGTCTGTTACCCGAGCCAGGAAAATCTATAAAGGAGAGTCATGCGCTGCTGTGGAGGTGAGAGGTGGCGTGCCCTGTCTGAAGGGGGGAGTCACCTCCTAGTTTTAACCCATTCTGCACCATTATCTTTCATTTTTTAATTTTTATTATATTTGTTTGTGTGTTTGTTTATTTATTTATTGAAGAGAAGTCCTAGCCAGTGAAGACACAAGTTCAGATGTCCATGTTCCACCCTGGAGTGCCTGGGTGTGGTACCCCGGTTCCAGACTCCACCTTCCTGTTAATGCAGTCCCTGGGAGGCAGCGGTGATAGCTCAAAAATCGGTTCCCTGCCACTCACATGGGCGACCTGGATTGAATTTCTGACTCCGGGGGCTTTGGCCCCAGCGGGAGTGTGTTTTGGGCATTTGGAGATTGAACCAGTGCATGGAGCTCTCTCTCTCTCTGTCTCTTTTTGACTCCCAAATAAATAGAGATCTGACAAAAAAAAAAAAAAATCTGACCAAAAAAGTAGAGAGAGAAGCCAGAAATTTTGCATTGGTGCAGAATTCCCTGATGTGAAGGCATTGGTGGATTAGGTGAGGAGGTTTTCTAAGGAGGTGATAGTCCAAGCAAGCACCTCTGGGGGCAGGTGTGCTCTGTGGGCTGCCAGCCACGGCTTCGACCCGAAGGCAGACTCCTCCGCCATGCAGCATGGCTTGGTTTCTCTACATGAAATGAGTGAATTAATCATTTCACTCTCTGGCTCTTCTCGGGATCCGATCTGCTACAGGTTTTGCTGTTGGCCTCTCCAGAGGTGATTCCGACCATCTGCAGGCTGGGAAGCTGTTGGCTTCAGACCACATGTGAGATGGGTGCGCCTCGGACCCACACACTCCTGCCTGACACTCTAAGATGGGTGGGGGGACCCATGAGGCGCCTCCTGGGGCTGCTCCTGGATTTATGATGCTCCTTTTGCCTTTGGAGGGATGGGGTTGTGAAGTCCTCTCCATGAAGCCCCGTGTTTTCCTTCTGTATGGGGATCTCCCGTATGGCAGCTGCCTTTGCACAAGACAGCAAAGATTTTTCCCCTTCTGTCCTGGATTTGAGAACGTCCTGCTTCTCATCCATCAGTCGAGTAGCTCTCATCTGTATCATCTAGCAATTTTTGGGGACCATGCCATCAAAAACATCTGGAGCAAAGCTGCTCCATGGCTGTCATTGAGTGAGTGAGGGAACGCCCACCAGATCTTACGGGGGACACCCGTCGCCTCGCTCAGAGTTTGAGTTCAGCCATCCTATCAGTCATACACATTCAGGCTAAATGTGGAGACTTTATAGTGGCTCTGGCCATAGAGCCGGTTAAGATATGCCTGGTGCTTCTGTCCCATTTTTTTTTAAAGATTTATTTATTTATTTGAGAGGTAGCATTACAGACAGTGAGAGGGAGAGACAGAGAGAGAGGTCTTCCATCCACTGGTTCACTCCCCAAGATGGCCTCATTGGCTGGAGCTATGCCGATCCAAAGCCAAGAGCTTCTTCTGGGTCTCCCAAGTGGGTGCAGGGACCCAAGGACTTGGGCCATCTTCCACTGCTTTCCCAGGCCATAGCAGAGAGCTGGATCGGAAGTGGAGCAGACGGAATTTGAACCGGCACCCATATGGGATGCCGGCACTGCAGGCAGTGGCTTTATCTGCTACACCACGGTGCTGGCCTGGTATTCATTTCATAGTGTAAGACATTTGAATTATTTTCAATGTCATTATTAAAAGTAACACCAGAATGGGCATCTCTGTGCGTAAATCTTTGTCCATGTGACCGGTGTTTTCCCCACATTATTGATTTCCAGACAAAGCGTTTCTAAGTCACGATGTTTTAATATTTTTAAGAATAACATATCACCAGTTGCTTTTCCAGAAATACTGGCCAATTTACAGTCACACCAGAAGTGTAAAAGACTGTACATCTCCTCTCATCCCTGTTGACATCAGGTTTTGCTAGTTTTCCCCCAACCGTTGTTTTGGTGTTTATATCCTGTTTTATGGACTGCCTGGTGGAGTGTATTTGGGTGTGGTATTTAGATTCACTGCTGGAGAAGAAATGAAGAATGTGTGGCACGGCTGTTGAGGTCAACAGGTTAAACCCACTTGGGACGCCGACATCCCATATCCAAGTGCCTGGTACAATTTCTGGCTACTTTGCACCCCCACCCAGCTTCTTGCCAACGCACAGAGGAAGGCAGCAGATGATGGCCCGAGTACTTGGGTCTCTGCCATCCATGTGGGAGACTTGAATGAAGTTCTAATATCCCTGTCTTTGGCCTGGCCCAACCCCAGCTGTTGTGGGCACTTGGGGAGTGAGCCAGCAGATGGAAGATCTCTCTCTCTCACTCGCTCACTCGCTCGCTCTCTCTTCCTCCCTTCTTCCTCCCTCCCTTGCCTTATCATTCTGCCTTTGAAATAGATACATAAAGAGAAAGAACTTTGTGTCAATCTTCTGGATCTTGTTAGTTGAGGTTCCCAGGACAGGCACTTCCCAAATCCCAGACAGCGTTTCAAGTGCTTTGGGTATGCTAACTCCCAGCGTCCTCAGCACCTCCAAGAGGCAGATACCACTGTCACGCTCCTTTTCCAGGGAAGGAAGCAGAGGACAAAGCGACTCACCTGCGGTCATAGAGCTGATAAGTCCTAATCAAAAGTGAAATAGGGCCCTGGGGTTGCAGGATCTACACTCATAACGGTTCTGGAGTTGCCTGCCACTGAAAGGGATAAAGAGACTTCAGAGTCTAGGCCATTGCTGCTTAGACACACCCCAGAGACTGTGGTGTGCCTGGAGGATGCCGGGATATGGAGACTCTGCAGTTCTTCTTACTTAGTGAAACGGACGGTAGCTCAGAGCAAGATGCCGCACTAAGAAGGAAAAAGAGTTGAGCTTGTATTAAATAAAAATAAAAAAAAAAAACTTCTTTCACTGTCATAGGAAATAAACGTTGTAAATTAGTTCTTCACGGTATGACACAATCGGCTCCGAAAGAGTTAAAAAACTGCCTTTGGTGCTGAGTCCAGAACACTGTATTCTGGAAATAAATAAATAAACATTCAGATTTCCCGTTCACAGTGACTTTCAGAGAGTGGAGTTTCAAGAACCTTAATCGTCTTTGATTCCCTTTGCCCATGTCTCTGTCTGGTTGTCATTGATTCTTTTGGATTTAATGGATTATTTCTTTCTTTATTTGAAAATCAGAGTTAGAGAGAGAGAGAGAGAGACTTTCCATTTGCTGGTTTACTTCTCAGATGATTGCAATGGCAGGGCTGGGCCAGGCTAAAGCTGGGAACCAGTGTATTCTTTTTTTTGTTTGTTTGTTTGTTTGTTTTGACAGGCAGAGTGGACAGTGAGAGAGAGAGGAGAGAGAGACAGAGAGAAAGGTCTTCCTTTACCATTGGTTCACCCTCCAATGGCCGCCACGGCTGGCGTGCTGCGGCCGGCACACTGCACTGACCCGAAGCCAGGAGCCAGGTACTTATCCTGGTCTCCCATGGGGTGCAGGGCCCAAGTACTTGGGCCATCCTCTACTGCACTCCCTGGGGCCATCCTCCACTGCACTCCCTGGCCACAGCAGAGAGCTGGGCTGGAAGAGGGGCAACCGGGACAGAATCTGGTGCCCCGACAGGGACTAGAACCCGGTGTGCCGGCGCCACAAGGCGGAGGATTAGTCTAGTGAGCCGCGGCGCCGGCCTGGAACCAGTATATTCTGGTGAGTCTCCCATGTGGGTAGCAGGAGCCCAAACACTTGGATCATCTCCTGTTGCTTTTCCCAGGCCATTAGCAGGGAGCTGGATCAGAAGTGGAGTAGTTAGGAGAGGAACTGGTGGCCAGGCCGCGGCTTTCCCTGCTAGGCCACAGTGCTGGCCCCTCGCTGATTCTTTGTAAGTTACAGGATTGACACACTGTGTTAGCGATCACAACTGACTTCTGTGAGAGGCATTTGGCATTCACAATAATTCACAGAAATGGCTGGCATTTTATTTTTTTATTTTTTTAAAGATTTATTTATTTATTTGAAAGTCAGAGTTACAGAGAGAGAAGGAGAGGCAGAGAAAGAGAGAGGTCTTCCATTCGTTGGTTCACTCCCCTGTTGGCAGAAATGGCTGGAGCTGTGCCGATCCGAAGCCAGGAGCCAGGAGCTTCTTCTGGGTCTCCCACGTGGGCGCAGGGGCCCAAGCACTTGAGCCATCTTCTACTGCTTTCCCAGGCCACAGCAGAGAGCTGGATTGGAAGAGGAATAGCCAGGTCTCGAACTGGTGCCCATATGGGATGCCGGTACTGCAGGCCAGGGCGTTAACCCACTGTACCACAGTGGTGGCCCCAGATGGTCGGCATTTTAAAGCGTTTCAGAGAGAGAGTTGAAACCTACCTTCAAGAGGTTTACGTTCCCACAAGGAACTTAAAAGTTTACAAGAAAAACATACAAGCTAGAGTAAGCTAAGTTTATTAAAGATACTTAGCAAACACAGGAATAGATGGAGAGAAGGGTTGCGGGGTGGGAAGCTGACATTTCCCCTGGCCCTGGGAGGACAGCTGAGGTTTGTCATCGTTAGGATGCTGGTGAGGGCCATCTGGGTGGAAGTGTCAGGTTGGAGGGACAGAAGCAGGCCAGACCAGGCTCTGGTTGTGGGGTGCAGCATTGTCCTTGCCTGTGATCAGTGAACAGGAGTGCCCATGGTTCTGGCTGTGTCCTACCTGATCTTGAACCGAGATAGAAAATCCCAGATCATTGCCAGCATGAACCAACTCCGGTTCAAGGCATCCAGCCGACTCCTTCATTCCACTGTTTTCCCCTCCCTCTCTGTGAGTTGCTATAGTCCTCCTCTCTCTGCCTCTCCTATCAAAAAATAAATAAGTAAACCTTTTATGAGCAAAGAAAACCAGCGACCCTTCCCAAATCCCATTGGAGCGCACGTGGGCCCTCATGGTGCTCTAGTAGAAAATACAAATGGAGTGGAGATTGGGTGGGGTTCAGTGAGGGTGAAGTCCTCTGGGGGAGTATTCATGGTGTCCCCAACGTGGAGCTCGGTGCACATATGGTCACCGTGTCCCCTTTTTCATTGTGGAGAGGATTCGGGGCATCATGGGAAAGTGGTTGTGCTACCTGGCATGCAAGGGGGTAAAGTGAGGGTGCAGGACTGGAGACAGAAGCTGTGGGCAGTCTCTCAGCTCTTCTGTTCCCTAAGTGCCTCTGCCTATCCCACATCACGTGGAGGGATGTGTCAAGGAGCCCCAGGTCTAGCTGCCTTTCTCCCAGAGTGGTCTGTCTTAGAATCATCCAGTTGAAAGTGCATAAGCTTGGCTCTCCTATGATGTGGTGATGGGTTGAGGGAGCAGGAATCTGCATGGTTAAATCCCCCCCACCATGGTTCAGGTGCACCCTCAAGTTCAAGCGTCATTGTTCTGTGATGGGGTCCTCAGCTCAGGCTGCACTTAAGAATCACCTGGAGTGAAATAAAGCTGAGTCACAAGCTGGCGCCGCGGCTCACTAGACTAATCCTCCGCCTTGCGGCGCCGGCACACCGGGTTCTAGTCCCGGTCGGGGCGCCGGATTCTGTCCCGGTTGCCCCTCTTCCAGGCCAGCTCTCTGCTGTGGCCAGGAAGTGCAGTGGAGGATGGCCCAAGCCCTTGGGCCCTGCACCCCATGGGAGACCAGGAGAAACACCTGGCTCCTGCCATCGGATCAGCACGGTGCACCGGCCGCAGCGCGCTGGCTGCGGCAGCTATTGGAGGGTGAACCAACGGCAAAGGAAGACCTTTCTCTCTTTCTCTCTCTCTCACTGTCCACTCTGCCTGTCAAAAAATAAAAATAAAAAAAAAAAGAAATAAAGCTGAGTCACATTGGGGGCTGGTGTCTTGGCACCAGTGTCTTTTTTTTTTTTTTTCAAGATTTATTTATTTATTTGAAAGTCAGAGTTACACAGAGAGAGAAGGAGAGGCAGAGAGAGAGAGAGAGGGAGAGGTTGTCCATCCGCTGGTTCACTCCCTCATTGGCTGCAATGGCCAGAGCTGTGCCGATCTGAAGCCAGGAGCCAAGAGCTTCTTCCAGGTCTCCCATGTGGGTGCAGGGGCCCAAGGACTTGGGCCATCTTCCACTGCTTTCCCAGGCCATAGCAGAGTGCTGGATTGGAAGTGGAGCAGCCAGGACTTGAACCGGCATCCATCTTGTGATGACTGTAACGTGCAGCCGGGTTTTTAGAGCAACTGGTATGGGGTAAAACTACCCTAGGGTCTTGCATTTACATAAAGAAGAAAGAAAGAAGAAAGAGAAGGAAGGAATGAAGTGAGGGAGGCAGGAAGGGAGAAAGCAAAGGAAGAAAGAGGAAGGGCCACTCCCACAGGTATTGAAATGAATGCGCAATCTATTCTCACTCTTGTATTGTGAGGCTACATTTATACGTGTATACGGGGCCTTATGGTGGCTTCTACTGATAAACCCAACTAGGTAATCCATTGATGTGTTCGTTTCACTTATGGGGTTTTAAAATATTCACCTGCCCAGGCCATATCCCAGGTCCACTAGGTAAGCATTTCTGGAAGGCGGGACGTTGGCCTCAGTGTTTTTAAAGCTCTACATATGATTCCAGGGCGTACAGCGAGCGTTGGGAATCATAGGAGACTCCTAGGTACGGACGGTCTCGGAGGTCTTCCAAGGCCGAGTTCAGTCCGTGCAGCCCTCTCACCTGGTTCCTTCTGCCAGTGCAGTCCCACTGTTGCCTCCCTACAGTCCTGGCTCAGCTTGGAGATGCCAACATTTTCACCCAGAACTTTATTAACTGCAAAGGGAGAACCTATTAAGAACCCATGAATCAGGTTGTCAATATAGCAGAGAAATACAGGATTCTAGGGTAGGCAGTGTGGCAGGATGGGTGAAGTTGCTGTTTGGGACACCCACCTCTTAGGTACCTGGGTCCAGATCCACGTACCTAACTTTCCCTTGCAGCTTCCAGCTAATGAACCCTGGCAGGCAGTGGACGACAGTTCAAGTGTTTGGGACACTGACACATAAGTGGGAAATCAGCAGGGAGGTCCAGGCTCCTGACTTTGGCCTGGCCCAGCCCTGTCTGTTGCAGGCATTTGGGGAGTGAACCAGCAGATGGGAGACCTATGCCTCTGTCTCTCTCTGGTGCTCTGCCTTTCAAGTAGATGAAAGCAAATAAAAACAAAACATTTTCAGAAATACAGGATTCCCAGTGCACTTTGAATTTTTAGTAAACAATGAATGATTTTTCAATATGTCTACTGCAATATTCAGAACAGACTTACATACCAACAATTTCTTATTTGTCTAAAATGCATATAGCTAGGAGGCTTATATTTATCCTACCTATAAAGGAAGTTAAACCAAGGTAAACTAAATTTAAAATGCCGGGTTTCTCATTCTGCAGTTGCTGAGAGTTCTCCCAGCTTCCTGTGCCCAGGTTCCTGCCCTGAATCCCAAAGACCTAAACCCCAAAGGGTTAGCACGTCTTCCTGGAGCCTCTGTTCACAGGGAGGTAACAACCTTGCATCCAACAAAATGAAAGTTGACTGCTACTTGCATGTTTACTCTTGATGGTGAAAGCCAGCACTTAACCTCCAGCATCTGGGAACCCCTTGGCTTGTTCTCCTCACTTTCCATTTCTAATCTGAGGGCTGTGTTTCATGCTGAGCCAGTATAACAATTGACTTCATCTTTCCTGGCTCCAGTTAATTCTCTCTGCTCACATATTGAGCCTTCCGGGGCTCCAGACATCCAATTATAGGCAACAAGAAAGACAACTGTGCCATTCTGGACAAACCATTATTCACACCCAGGGTCCCTTCATGGAACTGGGACCTGTGCTGTCACCAAAGACCCCTTAGAAGGGCTGCAGGTTTGGTTGAGGCTCTACTGCCAGGGTTCTGAAATTCTTGATTTTTGATGACCAAGACATGTGCATTCAATTTAGCACTGGACACTGAAAATTATGTAGCTGGACGAGCTCACGCTACAAAACCTAGGCAAAAGAGATTGCAATCAGTGCTCTTTTTGCACAGGTATTAATTACTTCCCATTCCTTCTAGTGGGTGTGGCCTCTCTTGGGGAGGTGGGGTTCCTTTGCCAGGGAAAATCCAGGCCTGTTTTTCCATGCTTTCCCAGTTTTTCAGGGATGCCTGCCTTAACAAAGACTTCTACGGCTCAAACTCAGGCATTATATCTGGGAACTTGAAGTAACCTATGTATCTTTTTAAGTGTGGCTATCTTTTAGAGTTGCATTTAGTAGCTGTCACCATTCATCCATTAGCAATCACGGAATACCTAGCCTTGTGCAAGGCATCTTTTCTTGCTTGGTCCATCATCATTATCTATCATCATCAATGGTTATCAAAGTAGATATACTGAGTGCCTACCTGGACAAGACGTGCAGTGCAGGGCTGTGTGGGCTAAGCTATATTCTGTCAGTGAGACTAGCCCTGCCTGTGACAGGCAGCCACTGTTACCTCAGAACAGAGTTTTTCCACATCAAAGAAAGGTGTGTTTATCAAGTGCTTGAACCATGGGATCATTTTTCTGGCATCCAACACTGCAAGATTCAGACAGAGATAACCAGAAAACCCACAAAAATCCAAAGATGGCCCATTGGGTTGGCAGAGAGTCAAACAAAGCTGCCTCTCCCACCTTCTTTGTTACAGTCGCGTTGTAGGGTCAGACAGTTGACTGTCTGAATTGTTGCTGAAGATGGCCATGTGGTTAATGACAGGACAGGGCGTACCCAGGGCCTCTAGCTGACAGAAAATTACTCTGAAAACCTTGTATGTGCCAGGCGTGGATGCCTGTAGCAGTTTCAACATCTACCCTGCAACATCAGCATATCCTAATCTAAGTCTCCAAACAGGGTGAAACAGTTCTGGAATCCCATGGAGCCCGTGTGGCTAAAAGCATAAGACAGGACTCAATGATGTGGCCAGAACTCTGGCTCTTTTTGCAGGCTGGGGTGATCTTGCAAGAAAAATCTCCCAGGAGACAGAGCACTTTACCGTTTGAGACAACGCCACAAGTCTGCTCTTTGACAATGCGTTTTGAGTTAGCCTTTCGGTGCAAATAACATCATTAAAATGTGCTGATGTACTTCAAGCATTTGATTAATAACACAGTTATTTTTTAGATATGTAGGGCCAAACATATTGATAGGAGAATGATAATCATCTCCAGATGTACAGAAATGTGAGGAAACACCAGGCCTGCCCCGATGGCTGTGCTGATGTCCTTATCTCGAAGAAGTAGCCTTACAGGGAACCAGAAGACGTATCTTGGATCAGGGAGGACACTTAATTGCCTTCAATTGAGTTGAACGATGGTCAAGAACCCACCACCACGTATTCGGAACATACAACTTGCTATGGGGCCGGTGAGGCTCACTGTAAGATCCAGTGCCCTCAAGGGACGGGCTTGCCTTTTAATTGAGAGTACAAATTTCTGATGCTAGTGGATTCCACTAGGACATAACGTTATCCTTTGGCAGCATAAGCTAATATTAGCATATATTGTATACTCTCTGATCTCATCTGGAACCAGATGCCTCAGATTTGGGGGATTTGGGGATTTTCAAAATGCTGTGTGTGATTCCTGTCGTTTTACCATTCCCTCTGGGTCTCTGGGTGAGTTTCTTGTGGTTACCGTTCCCATTTTTGCGGGGAAGCTGAAGGCTAGTAATGCCTGTTGGGTTAGGTAAAGGCTCAGATGACCTCCCAGCAGTTCGGGTCAGCTTTTACTGTCAGTGAGTCTCACTTTGGGGATTCAGAACATTTCGGATTTCAAAAGGACAGACGATGGGATGGAAGCCTGTAGCAGAGTCTGATGCAGTTCAATATAAGAGCACTTCAAAAAGTTCATGGCCAAGTACACACCTTTTTTTTTTTTTTTTTTAAAAGAAAATATTGATACATTTATTTGAAATTTAGAGAGAGAGAGAGAGAATCTCCCATCTCCTAGCTTATTCTCCAAATCCCTGCAACAGCCAGAACTGGTCAGGCCAAAGCCAAGAACCTGGAACCCTATCCGGGTCTCCCACATGGGTGGCAGGGACACAAGTGCTTGAGGGATTCCCTGCTGGGAGCCAGAATAGAGGACAGAAGCAGGACGCAAACGCAGGCACTCTGCTATGGAACACAGACATCCCAAGTGACAGCTTAACATGGTTGTACCAATGTCTGCCCCTCCATCAGCTCTCTGAAGCACCCGCATGCTCTGATGGGAGTTCCATGGGACATCACACCAACCCTGCTGGGTAGATACTGCTGTGCCTACATCAGAGACATGAAACTGTGTCTGAGAAAAGGGAACGGACCTGCCCGAGGTGGTCTGGGCAGCAGATAACAAGCCTGTGGTTCGGGGGTAGGGTGGGGGGAGAGGCTGGGGGCGGGGCAAGAGCCTGTTCTGAGTCAGGCTGCCTGGGCTAGGTGTCCTGATGTTGCCATTCACCGGCTATGAGTACTCACACACGTGGTTTGACTTCCCTGTGCCTCTGCCTCCTCCTGGGTCAAATGGGACTAATACAATTTGCCTTAGAGGATTGTTTCCAGATGCCTGTTTGGTACTTGGAGGCTGGGCTTGGCACCTAGCAGATCCGCAGTGACTATGCGCTGTATGCAACCTAGTAATAAAAGAATGGGCCCAGGCTACCAGGATCAACTAGGAAGCCAGTGACTAAGTCTGAGTCACCAAAGCAAATCTATTTGGCGTTCTCCGTTTAATTTAGGTGTTGGTAAAATTAAATATTTTTTATAAAAATTGGAAGACTAGGAATGGAAGAATCCCTTGCCTTCATGGTGCAATAAAAATGCTACAGCTAAGATCAGCAGTCCCCCCAGTGCACTTTATGGTGAAATATAAGAAGTTTTCTCTTTAAAATCTAAGCAACACAGAGATACCTGCATCGCTACTGTTATCTTATTGTGCTCTGGAACTTAGAGCTAATGGAATAAGAAACGAAACGAATATCAGAGAGTCATCTAGGGAAAAGGCAAAGACACTAGTATTTGTAGATACTATTGTTTTATAGAAAATGGTGGCTAATCAAATTAAAAGCCAAATAATGAAACTAAAGATTCTATAATCTGGCTGAATACCTAATGAATACATATTTAGGAACTTTGGTCTTACATTAATAGTAGTGTTCAATAATGGCAAAAAATGTCTCTTGGAATAGGAAAACTGCCACAACAAATACAGGACGTCTAGAAGAAAATTGGGGCCAGACACGGGGATAAGGCTATGTGTACACGGTTGTTACACTCACAAAGTTTATATTCGCAAAGAAAAAACCTAAATGCTCAATAATGTCACATGACAACAATTAATTAAATGTTGGTAAAATCACAAAGATTATCTATGCGTTTTATGAGTTTCAACTTTAAACAAAATATTTACTCATTTATTTGAAAGAGTTAGAGAGAGGGAGAGACAAAGAGAGAGAGAGATTTTCCATCTACTGATTCACTCCCCATATGGCTGCAACAGCCAGTGCTGGGCCAGACAGAAACCAGGAGCCAGGAGCTTCTTCCAAGTCTCCCACATGGGAGGCAGAGGCCCAAACACTTGGGTCATCTTCCACTGCTTTCCTAGGCCATTAGCAGGGAGCAGTGAGTACACGACCTGGGGCCCATATGGGATGATGGCACTGCAGGCGGTGGCTTTACCTTCTACACCACAATGCCAGCCCATCAATTTGCTTTTTACATGACAAAATGATGAGATCACAAAATGCCAATTATTATGATACGTGGAATTAAAGTTGATTTTTATTTTTATATTTTTTCCAAATTTTCTGAAAAAATAAGCCCATGGTTTATAATTCAAAAAGTTTTTCAAAAGTATTTGAGAAAAAAAATAATACCAGTGGAGTGAACGCACCTGCTTAGTGTTGTTTATTTTTAACCACACAGTATGTTACTTATAAACTTCTATTGCTGATATATAAAGTAAGCCAATAACGACTTCTTTACTCAAATTCAACAATTCTAGTTTTTAACATACAGAACAGTATGACTGGTTTTATTTATTAAAAATGATTACAATTCTATTGAGAAGTCATTTTTTCATAACATCTTGCTGTAAGACTGGGACTCAGTTTCACCAACAGGGGGCGTGCCAAGATGAACACGAAGGCCCCTGGAAGTGAAAACCTCCGTCCCGGGAATTCTTTGAAAAATAAATGACCTCACTTCCGCTGTGACTCTGGAAATTGGCACACACATTTGCTCTGATTCAGAATGATACCACCTATTTGTTCCTATCCATTTGTGGTTTGCTGGGCAGCCTAATGGGTGTCTTCGTCATGATTTTTGTGTGTGAAACATTGATGATCCCATCTGTTCCTCTAATACTTTCTCACCACAAGAGTCAAAATGTGCTCTTTGAGAACCTGAAACGCTATAGATCTCAGGTGCACACACATTTTAATTCTGACTTGTGATTGGCCTCTGTCGTAGGCTGCTCACTTTGCAAAGTATGCAATATTGGCCAAGTCCCATGATCTCCCCCACAGTGCCTTGCACAAAGCACAGCACACAATAGCTGCTCATTAAATATTTGTGAACTTGGGAGGAAGGAGAGTGAAAACCCTAAGTTTCCAACTCTTGGTCCCACAGTCTCCTGCCACTGTGAAATGTTCTCAAACCAACTGCAGCCTCACCTCACTCACACATCCTGGGGGTCATCCAAACTCCATGCAAATCCGGAGCACTGGCCAATAGCTTCCTTGCGTGCACACCAGGTCTTTACAGAGTGTTTGCTTGGGGGCCAGGTCCTGTGCTGGATGGGGCCAAGGGTTCCTTTTAACCATACGGAGCCCAAGTCAGAGCCTCCAGTGGGTACAGGGCTGGCTGCACCTTCTTCATGCCTGACTCTTCGAGTGCTTGTGGGTTCTACGCTTTGCTGCCTGTGAGTTATGCAGCCGCCTTCCCCTAATCCTTGCAAACAGGCCATGTGCCAGGAGGCTGCCAGCACCTCCAGTGTGTCTGTGAGATGCAGACAAATTATTGCATTTTATGAGAGTCATGGATGAAGGACTTTGGAACACTCTGAAACTCGGAGGTTTGAGGTTTCTTGGTTCCTTTTCCTCAAACTCTGCTTCAGAAACTATGTGGTTAGCAAGTGGTACGCTTGCTGCCAACATCCGTCCAATCCAGCCTCCATCTCCTGCTCTATCCTCCCCTCTCTCCTTCTCTTCCTCCTTATTTATTTATTTATTTATTTGAGAGGCAGAGTTACAGAGAGAGAGAGAGAGATTGATCTTCCATCTGCTGGTCCACTCCCCAAATGGCTGCAATGGCCAGAGATGGGCTGATCCAAAGCCAGGAACCAAGAGCTTCTTCAAAGTCTCCCACTTGGGTGCAGGAGCCCAAGCACGTGGGCCATCTTCAGCTGCTTTCCCAGGCCACAGCAGAGAGCTGGATAGGAAGTGGAGCAGCCAAGGGCTCAAACCGGTGCCCGTACAGCAGAGGTTAGGCCTCCTATGCCACAGTGGCAGCCCCCTTCTCTTCCTTCTTAAAGCCCCTAGAAAGAAAGATCTCTCTATTGATTATTTGTGCTGGTTAGGAAACATACCCAGCTCATTCTAAGCTTCCTTTGTGAGAAATGCGTCGTCGGGCTGACCTTGGCCATGCTCTTATGTGGACATTCCCTTGATGATGTCCTTGGCAGCCTGGCCACAGTCTCAGGGACCCCTCCCTCCTATCCCGTGTGCAGCTTGCCCTCTGCTACCTGAGGCCAATGGTCCTTTATATTTCCAGACCCCAAACGTTGACTGTGCCTATTTTTTTTTTTAAATTTTCCAACTTGTTCTCATGCCACTCTTGTCCTTGCTTGCCTGGCTTTGGTTCCGTGGTCACCGGCTAGAACCATTCCCTTGGAGAAAATCAAAGTGTTCAGAAGCAGAGAACACCCACAAACGCCTCTACCCAGAACCCAGGGCGAGAACGCATTGTCGCAGCTCTGCCCGCCCCCCAGGCCCTGGACCTGCACCCCTTTCCCTATTGCAGAACGTTGTCCCCACCCTTTTCCTCTCTGCCCATGGGACATCGCATTTCCTTCTGTACTAGATCATGCAGATCCGATTACCAACCCCTCACAAGCTCCTCTGCACCATACGCCCTTCCTTCTCCCACCTGGCACCCCCTTCTCCTTTGCTTCCTGAGCCCACACTTTAGGGATGGCTGCCCTTCCTCTCTCTCCAATGCCACTTTTACTCTTAGCTCTTCAGTTTGGTCCATCAGGCTTCATTGCAAATGCAGCCCCCAAACCACTGCATTTTGAGTTCTCTGCATGTGCCATCCTGTAGTCCCTCTCCATGTTTAATCCGGTTTAGCCTGCCCGAAGCACCTGCAGTAACTACTCAATTCTTCAGTTGACTTCTGGTTTGCTCCATGCACTCTCTTCCCTCTCACTGTCTGAACCCCTCTCCTCTCTGCCTCTACTCCCTCCTTGGTATCCTGTCTTACGGCTTTGAATCCATGTCCCGCGGAGACCTCTGTTCTGGACTTGAGACTTGTATGTGTGAGTTGTGTTAGATGCCTGGTGGGCATCTTACACTTAGTAGAACTAAAATATAGCACAGAGTTGTCACATGAGACACGACTCTCTCTCAATAAATGGACAGTCAGTGTCCTTGTGACCCTTCTCTGTATTCACACCCACAGCCCAACCCTCTGTCAGCTCTACCTCCAAACTATATCCAGGATCCAACACCTTGCTCCATCTGCATCTACTGCTAGCAATCTGGGCTAAGCTTCCCTAATCCCTCTCCTAGAGGATCTGGCCACACAGACCTGCTCAGAGCTCATCCTGGGCATGCTCTCTCCCTTTAGCCTTTTTTACTCATGGTTCTCTCTTTCTGGAATGCTCTTCCCATCTCCGTTAGGTCTTTATGCAAATGTCATCTCTTCAGGAAGACTCCCCTGACCGTATCTTTCAAATCATAGTCCTTAGTCCTAATGGAGCATCCTTGTCCTCTTCCTAACTCATCTTCAGAACAATTATTCCTCCAAGATATTACATGTATCCCTTGCTGCCATTGTTGTTAACCACCTGTCTCTCTCTGGGAACTGCAAGTTCCATGGGTGGCAGGAGTTTTGGTCCATTATCTTGACTTGTCTTAAATTGTTTCGTTGTTAGATATTTGTTTATTGAATAAACGAGTGAGGTAGTGAGCATCCCAGGTTGAAGCTGGGGCACAGCAAATCCAAGGCTGTGTGATAAGAAGCGTTTCACTGAAAGTGAAGATATCAGAGACCCAGATGGTTTCATATGTGCAGATAACATTGCAATTCATAGACAAAACCTTGACATGACAGGCAGAATTATCTATGCTTTTTCCAGAAATTTGATGACACAACCAACGTGGGTGACTCAGAACCTCTCGTATTCCCCTTGTTTGCCCTTTCAGGTGGTCTTGCATCACGTAACAGGAAATGACCAACCAACCACAGTGCAGGCACTGGGGACTCAACTCTGTTCCATGTGAAGAGGCCTTTGACGGATTCAAGAGCCGTGACCTTGAACCCATTACCCTCCTCATCCAAATCTTGCCCTTTGGCGATCACCCCTTCCATGACTGCCAGATTCGATGCTACTCTATAAGAACCCCCTAAAACCAGCTTAAGCTCAACAGAAGACCCTTGGCCAAAGTCGTTGATCTTTGTAGGGCTTTTACTTCCTCTCAGAGCCCACTGGTACACTTGACTGAGCTCCCGAGAGCTGGCCTTTGGCTTTCACTCTGGCTCCTCCTCTCCCTTGTTGTGCCTTGAAGTGCTTTGCTGCTTCCCTGGCCACACTGGGGATGATCCGGCAGTGACAGCAAACCCTCTCCCTGGCCCTGATTTCAGTGAAGGCTGGGGCTTTCTTCTGTATGTGGGTTGTAAACTCACTTCTCCCCAGTTTGTGAACACCACCTGGCTAGACTGATTATTAGATCACCGTTCCAAAGAACAAGACTTTGGTGAACATCTAGGAGAACTGGAGGTGGCTGAGTTCTTGACTCACTGCTAGGGCCAATGCAAACTCCTAGGAGACCTTAGATTAGGAACATCCAGTTTCCCAGAAGTCTATGAGGGGCCACGAGCATGTGTGTAGGGAGGAGAAGGGGTGAGGGTGTGTACCCAGGTGACCTCTTGATGTACCCTCATAATCTAGCCTTTCTGACCAATGATGGATGCCCAAGAGTAAGGACTACATCCTGGCTTTCCTTTGTTCCATGTCTATGTGACCTGGAGGAGACTGAATTCTGTACCTGGCTTCCTTCTCGTAGGGCTTGGTCCTGGATGGTACTAGAATGACAGTCTAATAATAGATGCCTGCTATGTAGGAAGAACTCAGTAAATGCCAGTCCCGCCTTTACTATTGCACTAAGTAGGTTTTCAATCTTAGCTCTTTTTAATGGATTTGTTTTCCTGGGTCTACAATAGATGATTAAATATTCTACTTCTGGGTGCTCAGGAAGGCTCATAGCAGGTAAGCCATAATACCTGTATCCTTGTCCCTCTTACAATAGCTTCTCTTCCAACTGCAGGAATCCATAGGAAGTCCACTGGGCTGTTGACATTTCCTATCCCTCATTTAAAGGTGGCCTCTGTTGTCTGTTTTCCCTAAGATCTGGCTGACAGGTTGGTCAGCTGCTCAAATTGGCCAGTATTATTCTTTTTTTTTTATTTGACAGGTAGAGTTATAGACAGTGAGACAGAGAGAGACAGAGAGAGAGAGAGAAAAAGAGAGAGAGAAATGTCTTCTTTCTGTTGGTTCACTTCCCAAATGGCCGCTATGGCCAGCGCTGTGCCTATCCGAAGCCAGGATCCAGGTGCTTCTTCCTGGAATCCCACACGGGTTCAGAGTCCCAAGGACTTGGGCCATCCTCCACTGCCCTCCAGGGCCACAGCAGAGAGCTGGAGTGGAAGAGGAGCAGCCGGGACTAGAACAGGTGCCCATATGGAATGCTGGCACCGCAGGCGGAGGATTAATCAAGTGAGCCATGGCGCCGGCCCCCAATATTATTCTTAATGACTGGAGTGGTCTCATGCTAACCTGTCAGATGGGAGCCTGAATGAGAAAGTGGAAGCAAGACCCAGATTAGGAGTTCAGCCCATGTGGCCTATTGTTGATCCACTTTAAATGAGAATGGAGGCAAGAGGAGGAGCCCAGTGGCATCTTAGAAAGTTCTTCCCAGCTGCAGTGTGGAGAAGGACTAGGAGAAGGAAGCAGAGCACCAGGAGACTGGAGCAGGTGACAGTGGCCACTTGCATGAGAGCTGGAGAGGCCACGCAGTTGCTGCTGCCTCTTCAGTCAGCATCGATAATCCAAAGTTTGCAACCAAGTGATGGCTCTATCTATGTAAACGTAGTACGGACTCCTCCCACTTTTTAGCTGGAAGGCTTTGTAAAGGGGGAGGGGGCTGGTGAGATAAAGGAGGGGACAAATGATTTCCTAATTCTTCTTGCATTATCATTCCTGATGGTTCTGGGATTTGAGCAAGTTTGCTTAACTCCTTGATCTTTTCCCCGCCCTGGCATAGCTGAAGGAGAACCCCTAATCACGGTCTGGTCGCTGTTAGAAGCTGTCAAGTGTTTGCTGGACAGGCAGGGCTGTGCCCCTGACATTTCTTTTTTTTTTCCCATTCCAAATAGGAAAGTCTGCTTGAAAGTGGTCCTTCAAATTTCTTGGGTTGAGAAAACCCAAGGGGGAGTAGTCACCATTCGGAAGGGATGTGTCATTTCATACCATTCCCAGCTCAAATTGCCAGACTTTATTCTTGCTAACTTCCAAATCCGAGGCTGCTTAATTGTGTAGAAGCAAGCTCCCGAGCCAAGGAGTCTTGGTGAACAGTAATTGAATTGGTTGAGTGAACAGTTAAGCCTGACCTGACCGTTTACTTCTGGAAAGCATCGTTTCGTTTTGTATTATTTAATTTCAAGAACGATCTGAGATGTGGTCTCTCTTCCTCATCATCCGATCAGCCGAGTGCAGCTTTTCCCAGCAAAAAGCCGTGTTTCAAAATCATTGAAAAAGAAACCAGCAGAAATTTAATTTTAAACCTGAGACTTATTTTTTTTTCATTTGCAGTCTGCTCATTCTTCGTGATTCTTTATTTTCCCCACCAGCACCCTTCAGTGGAGTGTTTCAAGGAAGGCGTGAGTGTTTTACTGCCAAAGTCTTGACAACACAGGGGGCCAGCAGGCAGTTACTGAGCTTAGGTGATCTCTATTAAACATGATCCATCACTTTCCAGCCTTCTGTAACATTTTATTTTCTCCAGATCCTTACCTCCTCCTGACTCCTGATGAATGTCCCATCTCCCCTCTTACACTTTAATCCAGGGCCTGTGTGTTTATTTGCTGGCTGACAGTGACAGCCAATAAATTAGTCATGGAGCCACACAAACTAAGGCTTGTGCGCCCACAGACGGCTGCCAGCATCAAGCCGCCCATCCAAAGGTGGGCAACTCTGCACCCCATTGATCCAGTACCCACAAGACTTACGTCATTCCCAGCAAATGGAGCTGCAAATGCTGATTTCTTCATAGGCAGGGGCTGGGAAAATAGAGAGAGAGAGAGAGAGAGAGAGAGAGAGAGAGAAGGCTAATTAATGCATTCAAGGGATCCTACTGAATCAGCAAGCTCCTTAAAGGCACAACAGACACAAACAGGCAGCTGCAGCTCCTTGGGATTCAAAACAACAACAAAAGAGCTAGTTAAATATTTGAATAGCCGAAGTATATGTCTATTCATTCCCATGGAAATTGCTAAAATAGGCTGTCCTCCCATCTCCAGAAGAGTCAAAGTCATTGAAATCCCGGAGCTTTTCATCCTGGCAAGCATGCCTTTGAAGAACGGGACATTCACATCTCCATAACAGCCTAATGCAACATTCGTGGTAATAAAACTGGGTGCATGAAAGGGCTGTAGGATATGGCACCCACTCACTCAGAAGTAGCTCTTTGAAAACAAGACTACCATTGCCCTAGCCTGGTACTAGTTTGGCAACTTACAGTTGCAAATGGTTGGAGCAACAGTGAGGATTTATTGTCTCATGGAAATTTACTACCAAGGAATAAATACCAAGTTTCAGGATGTGGCTGGATTGAGGGCCCAAACACTGTGACCGGAATGGTTCTTTGGCTCTGCAGCCATTGGCTCAACTGGGAGACACACTTTTCTCTCGTGGTTGTAGCAAAGATGAACTTCACCCACTCTCGAAGCTATCTCCTCCAAATGTCTGTCCAAGCAGCAGAGAGACCATCACTTAACGCCAAGCTTTGTGCAGCCGTCCAAGGCTTCGCTTCCATCAGGCCAACATGCCACCCTTGAGCCACTGTGGGCAGAGGAATGGAATTTTGCTGATTGATTTATACCTGAGTCATTGGCTCCTCCTTGGATCACATTGGCTGTCTGGGAGTGGGGTGGCTAATTGGATAAAGCTCATTACCAGTGGAGTAGGAGGAAGAAGAGGAAGTGGGTACAGGGTGGCAATCAAAACAAAAACAACAAATAAAGCAACTGAACAATATTAGTCTGTTCAGGCTGCCATAATAAAATACCATAGCTGGGATGGTTGCAGCAACATCATTGATTTTCTCGTAGGTTGAGAGGCTACAAGTTTGCGATGAATGCACAAACCGATTTGGGTCCTGGTGAAGGCCCTCTTTCTGGTTTGCAGGTGGCTGTCTTCTTGCTATGTCCTCACATGGACTTTTCTCTGTGGCTATGACAAGGGGGGGGGGGAGTGCTGTCACGCATGCACGCACGAGAGAGAATGCCTTTATGTTTCTTCTTATA
Organism: Oryctolagus cuniculus; assembly: GCF_051225735.1. Lineage (NCBI taxonomy): Eukaryota > Metazoa > Chordata > Mammalia > Lagomorpha > Leporidae > Oryctolagus > Oryctolagus cuniculus. Next base: position 135,849,451 of record NC_142867.1, read on the forward strand.
AGGACATGGACCCTATTGGATCAGGGCATCACTCTTATGAACTCATTTGCCTTAATTACCCCCCCCCCAATAAAAACCCTGATCTCCAAGTGGGGCTGGGGGCCTCACCATATAAATTTTCAGGCATGAACAGTCATTCAGCGCAATGTCTAACACAACCATGGACCTATGTTATACCTAATGTGACTCTTAATTCAAGAATCCAAAGGTGAAACATTGGAATCCATTCATTTATTCACTCAACACCCATTTGTTTATGTTTTCAGCTCTTTGTTGAGCTCCTAACATTAACACAGCTCTGTACTTACTGCTAGATGTACAATGGGGGCTTAATATAGTCGTATTTCTTGCTCATAAAGGACCTTTGGGGAGACTTCAGAAACTTCTTGGAAAGCATTTAGTATGAAAAAACTATGAATGCACTTATTGCAGCAAAATAAGCTTATCTTTTAATCCCAAGTTCCTTGAGCTTGTGGAGGCCCCCTTGTACAGTTCGGGGAGAGATTACAACAAGTAAGTAGATCACTGAATTTCAGAGTGAGACAGACTATGACATGGAAAGAATGGGGAGTCTGGAAGATACGGAGATCAGCATACAACGAGCCTGAGTGTTCCAACTGTCATCCATCTCTGATTCTCACACTCAGTCTCTGTTGCCTGGGGACATCTGATGCACCTGTAAAGAATCTTTCCACCAGAAATGCAGGCACTCATTGAGTGCCTGCCACATGTAAAGTGTGCTTCTCTTCCCAGTGCTGTTGTGACTGTTTCAAAACGTATGGAAGAGGGCACAGAGCTGAATTAGATTTCTTCCATACAGAAGAAACCCAAACCCATAAAGTGCAACTGGGTACTTAAAGTCCAGTAGGAGAAAGCAGATTATAAACATCATTAATAGAGCAGAGAATGTGGCTATCCCAAGGTACAAACAGCGCAAATGCCAATGGAGGCGTTTTTGATTTGGAGAATGAAGAAATGGTTCATGACGGAGTGACTGTTCAAGTGAATTTGGCTGAAAGGTTGGAGTTTAATGATCATGGATGGAGCTTGAGGGTTACATTAAGATAGAAAAGCCAGTATGTGCAAAGACATCAAATTTGCAAGCCCTTTGAAGACAGAGAACAGATTATCTTTTTCTACTCTCATTACATCTCCAGTGTTTATCTCTCTGTCTTGCATGTAGCAGGTGGTCAATTTTTTGGAATGAATACATAAGAAAATTTAAGGCATCTTTATTTCAGGAATGCAAAGTTAGAGTTTAAATGGAATCTGGGATGTTTTAAGAGGAGTTTATAAGTGACAAAATTTGGGCAAGGTCAAGATTTTGCATCTCACTTCAATTTTTGAACTTCATTTATTCCTTTGTTTCTTACATCCACTTAATACTAGAGTGCTTGCAAAAGTCTCCCAAGTGTGTCAGCTCACATGGTGCTAACAGAGAAGCACAGGACAGTAATTCCATCTCCCATTCGCCTGCAGAGGAACCCTGAGACACACTGACTAATTGTGGAGTATCTTAGGAAATGATAAATCCAAGACTCAAACCCAGGTCATGGAGTCCAAATCCAGTTCTCCTGCCTTTGTGCTGCATCGCCTGCCTTTCTGTTCTGGGGCAGACAAGCACTTTTTGGTGTTGGTAGCAGCAGAAATAACAGGATCAGAGCTGTGTCTCGGGACGTTTGAAGTCCATTGAGAGAGAAAGGACCTGACAGCCAGGTTGCTAGTGGTGAGAGCATGGCTGCTACACCAGAGACTGAGCTCTCACAGTGACTGCGAGCTTTCTGCCTTGCTTGTCTGTGGCCCAGGCCAGGGTGTCTCAGTGTCAGCGCTGTGGACCTTCAATTCTTTCTCGTGGGGCCCTGTCTTGTGCATCGCTGACTACTCAGCAGCTTGCCTGGCCTCTGCTCATTTGATGATATAGGTAACACACACCTTCCACTCCTCCCCTCCCATTGTCACAGCTGAAAATGTCTGTAGACGTTGTCAATTTTCCCCAGGAGGTAGAATCATCCCTGTTTGAGAACCATCGGCTCAGACAGTTTGTTTGGATTAGTTTCCATAAAAGCAGTGGACCTTAAAGAGCACTTGGGGCCTTCTCTGGGAAAATACTAAGGAAATAATCGCAGTTGCATTTTATGGGTTTGGGTTTCTTCCACCAATGGGGTGTAATCACTGCAAGTACATGGTGGGGAGACCTTCCAAAAGTTCATGGAAGATGCATAGTACGGAAAAACTATTCATGGATTTCCAAAGTTTTGCACCAAGATAAATTTTATTCTTAAAAGTATTCTTATTTATTTGAAAGGAGGAGTTACAGAGTAGTGGAAGAGGAGGAAAAGGGGAGAGGGGAGTGGGGGGAGAGAGAGAGAGAGAGAGAATGAATCTTCTATCCTTTGATTCACTCCGCAAACGGCTGCAATGGGCAGGGCTGGGCCAGGCCCAAGTTAGGAGCCAGAAACTCCATCCAGGTCTCCCATGTGGTGTCAAGGGCCCAAGTACTTGGGCCTTGTCTGCTGCTTTGCCAGGCATATGAGCAGAGAGCTAGATCAGAAGTAGAGCTACCAGAACTTGAACCCAGCACCCTTATGGGATACAGGCTTTGCAGGCAGCAACTTAATCCACTGCACTACAACACTGGCTGCACCAAAAATTCCTTTAATTCAAGTTTTCCATGAACTTTTTGAAATACCCTTGCACCACGTAGGATTGCTCATAACAAATACATTTGGCTGGCGTTGCATTGAAAACAATAGGTTTTCATCTTGTTCTATTTACTGCCGTTCTATCTGATTATTTTTATTCTGCACCCAGCTTTGTAAGTGTGTATAATCCTATTATGTTCTATTCCATTCTGGGAGCTTCCTAATAGAAGAGCACAGTAATAAAATTAAATAAACATCTTGGCTATTGTGTGGGCCTCACACATTTCCTGACCTTGTCTGGACTGAAGCACGTGGAGGATGGCTGATGAGAAAGGACAGGAAATGATGGGTCACTGAGAAGAAAGACAAGGGTGCTGGTGGGTGACGTGAGGCAGGTTACCATGTTCCCAGACTGGCAGAACAAGTTCAAATACAATTGAAAGAGAAACTGGCCCTTAGTAAGAATCAAGGGTGGGAAGCCTATTATCCCTCTCCCTAGTCTAAAATTCCACACTCCAACCATAGAGTTTTCTGCACGATGTTTTGCATTAGCTATGGCAAATGTTGGTTTAGAGGAGTGAAAAAAAAAGAGAGGATTTGCATGTTGATATGTATGAATGTAAATAATGTATGCATACATATGAATATAACTATAAATATAGAGCAGAAATCGCAAGGGTGTCTCCGAATATGAGAGTAGTTCTAAATGCTTCTGGAAAATGGAATTAAAAGATAACATTAATTTTGGGGCAAAAGCATTTTTGAAATCCATGCATATGGGGGGTGTCTTCAAAACATTCATGAAAAATGCATATTATGTTAAAAGCTATGCAAGGATTTCAAAAAAGTTTTTGCACCAAAATAAGCTCTTGATTCCATTTTCCATGAACTTTTTGAAATGCCTTCTTAGATTTCCTGTGGCAATAAGGCATATGCAAGAAGAACAGAGAGTGTGGCCATCTTTCGCTGGGGACTCACTTGGTTACTGTCCACAATGGACAGGTCTGAGCAGGTCAGCTGAGGTCTGAGTCATTGTCAAGTTCTCTGTGGAAACCAAAGCTCATGGGAATTTGAAGTCAATTTGCCAGTCGCTTTGGGATTGTCCTGTTGGAAGCCACTAGCCTCACTTTTAAGATGATTCTCTGAGAGTCAGACAGTTTATTTCTCAAAGACTTTTTCTCCTAAGGCTAAGGAGCATTGCTTTGCAGGAAGAGGGGAATTTGGGACTTGTCTCAGGCTATCACCCGTCCAACGTGATGACAGTGTTAATAGGGAAATTTTGTGTGAGTGCATCCAGACATCACTCGCTTTCCCGTCAGGGAGCTTGTGACAGCTGAGAAAATGTTTACAGAGTGTTTGGAACTCTCTCTGGGGGTGGCACCATGGAAAGGGGGAGCTTTGATATGACTCTCTCTTGTCTGTCAACTCTTATTATTCAACAGAGCTTGACCTTGCTTTTCTCAAAGTTCCAGGGCTAGAAACTCATTATTAGGAGTTGCATGCAGGCTCCTTTTTTTTTTTTTTTTTTTTTTTTTTTTGCCAACCCAGGGGAAATTGCCACCTCCTTTGTTCAAGAAAATAAAAAAAAAAAAACAACTTGCAGAATGTACAATAGATTTTTAACTACCCACTACTTTGAACAGCTTGTGAACAACTAAGAGGTAGAGCGACTGAATTGTGTTTGAAATAGTCCACATGTTCAGAATGAAAGAGAAGTCGATGGGATTTTCTTTTCCCCTCAAAATTAAATGCGAGAAAGAAGGGATGGGGGCATCTTGCTGTGTTCCAGGTGAGTCCAGCTTCATCTATTCCCACTTGAGGTTCTGCATTTGAAGTCTGAGGTTGAAGGTTTTCACTCTGCTTTTTGTTTTTTGCAATCCTACAGTAGAAGCTGATCAATTTTCCCCAATTACAGTAATATATATTCTCTAGTAGGTTTCCTGGCATAGAGTTAGTATTCAATAAACACCATTTTTTAATAAAAAATTGTTTTTGTAGAATACTGGCCTTTTCTTTAAAGATGAGCATCCAGTGACCCTGAAGCTTCTGAATATTACTTAGCAGGAGAAATCTAGGCCGCTTGGCTGAGTGCTTTGCCTTAAATTGCACATGATCTCACACTCTCGAAATACCCGTGCCCAGGACAGCTATATAAACCCATGTGTCAATCTATTCTCAGACGTATATGCCTCATGTTTAGTGCTGTGTGCTGTCAGGCTCGCATGGAAATAGACACCATTGCTCAGCTCTGTCCTCAGAGTAGGAAAAAGGGCCCAGGAGCGGGGAGTGACCCACCCAAGGTGGTGCTGTTGCCTTCTTGAAGTGCCTAAAGAGAGCCCACCCATTCTGCTGTCTATCCAGCACCTTTATCCCATACTGTTGCCGAGAGGGGAGAGGGCTGGATTCTAGGTATTGCTCACCCAGAAATACCGTCTTTAGTGATGGTCCATTGCAGGGCCACAAATGAATCTGGAGAGGAGGCAATATATTTGCAAGACACGATTGTCTTTTATGTTGGGTGTATAACTTGCATAAAGCCATTTTTATCCTTCCTATACTTTATAGTATTATGCTTTAAAATAATTGTTCTTCTTGTTCATTCTATAGTCTTTCTTTTTTTTTAAAGATTTTATTTATTTATTTGAAAGTCAGAGTTACACAGAGAGAGAAGGAAAGGCAGAGAGAGAGAAAGGTCTTCCATCTGCTGGTTCACTCCCCAATTGGCCACGACAGCTGGAACTGTGCTGATCCAAAGCCACGAGCCAGGAGCTTCTCCTGAGTTTCCCACGCGGGTGCAGGGGTGCAAGCACTTGGGCCATCTTCTACTGCTTTCCCAGACCATAGCAGAGAGCTGGATCGGAAGTGGAGCAGCCGGGTCTCGAACCAGTGCCCATATGGGATGCCGGCACTGCAGGTGGCAGCTTCACCCACTACAGTACAGCTTCGGACCCCATTCTATAGGTTTTTATTGGGTGCCTGTCCTAGGCCCTGGGGATAGTGGCAGCAAATGTGGTGGTGTCCCACCCCCATCCTCTGAACTCTCACCATCCTAGTACTTACCCACCGCGCCCTGCTGTAAGCATCCACACCTCTGAGCAAAAACACTTTCTCTTAGCTGGAAGCCCTCAGCCAATGCTGCTTGGCAGTGGGAGGGTAAACTACCCAACTAGCTCACCAATTGAATGAGATAACGCTAGGGTGTGATAATTGTCCTGAGATGTGAAGGATGAGAAGTAGTTAAGGCATCAAGAGAACCAGAGAAGAGGATTCTGCAGAGAGGCAAGAATACCAATGCAAAGTGAGCAGGAATGGGAAAGAGACCACTGCACCTGTTTCACAGGAGATGAGGCAGAGGATGGAGGAAGGGCTGGGCAGCTTGGCCATGTAACGCAAGTCTCTGCAGTGATGATCAGAAGTTTATAGGAAATGCAGTGAGAAGCCTTTAAGAGAGTTTAAGCATGGGAATGCAATAATATGATTTATACTTGAGAATGATTACCCTGGCAGTTCTGTGGGAAAGAGATTAGGGAGAGGCAAGGGTGAAACAGACGGAGGAGGAGTTAGGAGATGTCTGCAGAGACTCAGTGAGAGACAGGGGCTGGTTCTCAGTACCCAGATCCAACCACGGGTCCAGGACAGAATTGCACTGTGCAGCAACACAGAATGTATGGGATTGATGGCTCCATCTCTGCACCTCTTTCTGTGTATTCCAGTGATTCTTAGCATTCAGGAGCGAAGAACCTTTGAAAAAAATCTGACAAAATCTGTGCACTTTCTCTCCAAAAAAAAAATGCAAATATGCACAAACATACAATTTTGAATTTGTGATGAGAGCACTGAGAAATTGTGGAGTCAGTTAATAAAACTCTGAGTATATGTGTTCTCTTCATTTGCATAAATCAAAAAAATCAAATAAGCAAGTTCATGCATTGGAAATACTGAGAAGAATGGGGGAGAATGAGAAGGGGCTCTCCACTATAGTAAATAAGCCCCCAAATTGATGAGGATTCAAGCATAATAGTTTATGTCTTCTTTTCATAATTTTACTTATTTGTGTCATAGTTTTACTTACTTCTTTAATTCATCTGATTGAAATGCAGAGTGATAGAGAGAGAAAGAGAGAGAGAAACAGAGATAGAGAGATCTTCCATCTGCTGGTTCATGTCCCGTGTGCTCAGAAGAGCCAGGCTTGGGCTAGGCTGAAGCCAGGAGCCAGGAACTCCATCTAGATCTTCCATGTGGGTGGCAGGAGTCCAAGTACTTGGGCCGCCATCTACTGCCTCCCGAGCACATTAGCAAGAAGCTGGATCAGAAGCAGAGGCAAGACTGGATCACTAGGCACTCCAGGCTGGGACTGGGTCTCCCAAGAAGTGGCTCCACCTGCTTTGTCAACCACCGCCATCCCCTCGCCTCCACCCCCACCCTCGCAGTAGTGTATTTGTTGCATGTGGATGACACAGTTGGAGGAAAACTAGCTTAGCATCATTCCTCCTGGGGCAGATCTGTGTTCTGTCTGCATTCACTTGAAGTTTCTGGCAGAATTTCACTGGCCCCTGGAACAGCACTATGCCATTGGCCCTAGCAGCTGTCTTTATCCTATCCAGTTGAAAGAGAGGGGGTCTCAATGGGCCAGTCTCGGAAGCGGCATTCATAGCTCTGTTTACCTTCCATTAGCTAGGATTCAGCTGTATGGCAGTAACTAACTGCAAGGGATGCCGGGAGATGTAGTTTAGCTGCATGCCCAGTAAATGAAGAGATTTCAGAGAGCAGCTAACCACGTTAGCCGTGACACATGTACTTTTTTCTGTGTCTTTGTCACATGGGAGCTGCTTCGTGTAAGTGGAGAGAAATCATCTTAGGGTCTGAGCAACTGTAGGCTGATTGGGAGGATGCGCGGCACCTTTACGTCATGGTTTCGAGAACGAGGTTAACGCAAAGCAAATGTTCTTTCTAGGCTGTGGAGATGCGACGTTCTTTTAGAAGTTGAAATCAAAGTGGAAACTTGGCCCCAAACTGCGTTGTGCTGTGCTCTGTGGAGCTGAGATGAATTCGAAGGCAGCTAGTACTCACCCTGATTGCGTGTCGGTAGGAAAGGGAGAGGTGTACAGCGTAAACACGGAGGTCCTTTGCGTTCAATTCTCCTGCCTTCCATTGAGTCATGCCTCTGGTTCATTGCAGGAGCAGTCAGTGGGCTACCCAGACAGGCACCCGGCTCAAACCCAGCCTACACTCGCCCTGCTGAAAAGCAGCCCAGAGACTCAATCCTCCTGTTTCAGAGAGTGTGTGGTCGGTGTGACCACCTGGGAGGGGAAGCGCCTGTGGGTGTGGTCGGTGTGACCGCCTCAGAGGGGAAGCGCCTATCAGTGTATCCTCTTTTTCCTCTGTTTCCATCACAGTCTTAGAGACATTCTGGCAGGTGGCGCTTGGGGAATCTTGCCTTTAACATGGAAAGAAATTACAGTGGAGAACGCGGCCAATTTTAATTTCCCCGCAGTTAAAAGGGAAGAAAGCTGACTTTTTTTTTTTTTTTGACTTCACATACTAAGGTGATTTTGCTGAAACTTAACACAAATCTGGAAACTGCATTTTCTTGGGATCAAGGCCCTTGTAAGCCTTGGGTTTAGTGTTTGTGGGACTCGGTACCTACGGGGAAGGTCGGGTTTCTTCCATGTTGCCTGCTTCTGGTTTCTTCCTCTGACTCTCTCACTAGCATCATAAATAATCCCTTTCAACTTCCTAAACTTTAGCGATTTCCTTTGAGAGACATTTGAAAAGTGATCCCTTTGGCCATTTGTTTTATTCAGCTGCACTCCATCTTGGGCTTGTTAATGTGCTGCTTCTTCCTACACTCCTGTTCTCTTGTAGGAAAAAAAAAGTTGCATTTTCTTCTAAATCCTATGGACTTAGCAAGTTTATTTTATCACGTAGGTCTTTTTAAAAAATCTGGATTCCAAAAGAGGGGGTTCCGTACCTTCATTACAACTGCGTGTGCTTTTGAAGAGCCCTTTATCTCTCAGGGAGTAATTGTCTCTTATTCAGCAGAAAATAAAAAAATAGCTTGGCAAGTCTCTCCTCCCAGTGGGTGAGACATCATAGGAAATTGAGAAATTGTTTCTTTTGGGTCTGGTGGGAAAATGTTGCTGGTGGAATTTAGTATGAAGGCTTTAAGACTACTGCTTCAATCCATCAAGAAAGAGCTGTTTAAAGACTGGCAGCCTCTCGGGGAGAGGTAACAATCTGATCTTTCCATAGCTGGTTTGTTAAATTTTCCAAGGAGTTCAAGGGATCATCAAGAAGCTTGCATTCTGTCCAACATCATGATTGTGTTACTTTTTAATACCCAAGAGGAAGACAAAGGTTTACATATGTATTTATTTGAAAGTTAGAGCTGGAGAGAGAGAGAGAGAGAGAGAGAGATTGGTTTTGATTTCCATCTGTTGGTTCACTCCCCATATGGCCACAGCAACCAGGGCTGAGGCAGGCTGAAGCCAGGAGCCCAGGACTCCATCTGGCTCTCCCAAAAGTGGAGCAGCCAGGACTCAAACAGGCTGAAATGTCATGAATGGCAGCTTAATTCCGCTGCACAGCAATGCAGGCCCTGGTTGTATCATTTTGAAAGAGAACTTAGACATAGTTTGGCAACTTGGAATTGTTTTGTCAAGAGTTGGCCTCAGTTGGATGCCTTTGCATAGGTGTCTACAAAACGGGGGTATTGTATGGAGGGTCTTGAAAAAGTTCACAAAAAATTCATATTATGAAGTGAATTTTAATTTTTTTGCATGTCAAAACAAGCTTATCTTTTAATTCCATTTCCCATGAACTTTTGAAATGCCCTCCTCTGTACCCAGATGCAAAATGATTCCTGGGTGCAGAATCCAGTTCCCATTCTCCAGTTTGTCCTTGGGGTCCAGGACCCAGGCAAATCTACTTTGGGCATTAAACCTGCATCTTGAGCTCCACACCATCTTGCCAACTAGATGGGACCCTCCACATGGACACTTTACCTGGGATTCATGTGCCAACGCAGGCCTTTCAACTTCACTCCTTAATCTGTCTCCCTTCTAAGCTCCTTGGGGGTGCTATGGGCAGTGGCAGCCTACACCACAGCTGAACCCGCCCTCCACTTCCACCTGCAGTCAGTCCCTTTGGTCTCTAACTACACCCACCCGTCACTTCCTTCTGGGTGCACTGTCCCTCTTGCCCGTTACCCAGCTTGGGCCAGACTTCTCCCATGCTTGATTTCTTTTTAACCTCCCTTTAATCTTGCCCTTGGTGTTTCTCTGTTGTAAGCCTGATGGCACCCTGCAACCAAAATCATTTTTCTAAAATTGCTCTTGATCACGTTAATTCTTAGCCTAAGATTGGCTTCCTCAGGGTCTAACCACAATCATCGGAGTGGCAGCCAGACTGTTGACCTGGCCCTTGGCTGTGTGTCTTAGTTTTGTCCCCTCTCCAGCTGCATCAGCCCCTGGACACATGCAACATGTCCCATAGCCATAATTAACTCCTCACAGTGAGAACAGATGATTTTCCAATCACGATGGAGTTCCATCCGGATAAACCCATTGTACATTGAAAATGCCGTCTAATACACCCAGCCTACTAAACATCACAGCTTAGCCTAGCCCTCCTGGGCATGCTCAGAACACTTCTGTCATGTTTAGCTGTGTAGCATCATCTAAACAAATGGTCTATTTTAGGGTAAGCTGTGGAATGTCTCTTGTAACTTACGGAAGCCATGATGGAATCTGAGGACACAAAATACACCCCCCACAAACATCCTCAGAACCCTGCAGAGTGTGTGTTGTTCTCCATCATGGCCTCAGGGCTCACTGGGAGCTGCACTTGCTGCTGCCACCCAGCATTGCCAGAGAAGGTGGGATCACACAGCAGGAGCCCAGGAAAAACTCCAAGTGCAAAGTTCAAAATGTGATTTCTGTCACACTTTCATGTTGTACTAAAGCAGAGAATCTTTTTTAAACGATGTATTTATTTATTTGAAAGGCAGAGAGTTACAGAAAGGCAGAGGCAGAGAGAGAGAGAGAGAGAGAGAGAGGTCTTCCATCTGCTGGTTCACTCCCCAAATGGCCGCAATGGCTGGAGCTGTGCCGATCCAAAGCCAGGAGTCAGGGGCTTATTCCAGGTCTCCCACATGGGTGCAGGAGCCCAAGGACTTGGGCCATCTTCTGCTGCTTTCCCAGGACACAGCAGAGAGCTGGATCAGAAGTGGAGCAGCCAGTATTTGAACCGGTGCCCACATGGGATGCTGGCACTAGAGGCGGCGGCTTTACCCGCTACACCACAATGCCAGCCCCATAGTAGAGAATCTTAAGTTGATCCTCTTGAAGTCGGGGACCCTCTGTACTCTTCCCTCTGCTCTGTCCTGTTCTGGAGCCAGCAGGAATCTGTTCTCCAGAAGTCGGAGAACTCTCTGATGAGCCCCATGATTGGGATGGACCCTCCTTGTCTGAGCTCCCAGGCACTCTGCCCACAGTTCGATGGGGGCTCACCCTCCACTGTAAGCTCCTGGTGGGCAAGACCCTACAGCTCGTTTCCCCCGAATCCTCTGATCTGCCCGTTGAGTAAACGCATTATAAGGACTACCTACTTATCATGTTTTCCTACATGGAGAGTTGGATCTTGATTACAGTGCTTCAGAATTGGCTTAACAGGCTATTTCTTGAGCATTGGGAAGGCAAATGAGAAAGAATGAAAAAAAAATCCAAAGAGCCTGGATCTGGCATCGGAAGACTAAATCTCAGCTCAGACACGGCAGACTGGGGCCTTTGCTGAGCCTGTGGGCCTCTCTGAGTCCCAGTTCCTTGTCAATAAGCACAGGATAATTTATGATCCCCACCAAGATTTGGCTGAGGACCAAGAGAGCAGTGTCTGGGGTGGGCGAAAGTGCTTGGTGAATTGTGATGACCGCATCAGGGAGAGGAACTCATACACCTTTCATATCTGCAGTGTCCGCAGTGCACCTGTGCAACACTCCAGGCTGAGGGAGGAGGGGACAAATGGCTTCAAGGGATGCAAATGAGAGGAGGGTATTTGCCAGACCTCTGCTAGGTAGGTGGAGCCTTCCCGCTGGCAGGATGGGCGTAGGGCATGGTGCACCGTAGCCTTTCCTGTTGGGTGGAGCTCCAAAATATTCTCCTGACCTCTCAGAAAAGTGAGACCCGAGACAATGCAAAGGAAGTCTAGGAACAAGTCATCCCTTTTGAATAAGTAATTCCATGTATAATGAAGTTGATCTTCAGGGAATGGTTTTTGAAAAGGGAAGGGGAACTCTGATGATGCAGAGAGATGTTCATTGCAATTGTGTTTATTATCGTTAATGAGCACAATGCGTCTGAAATGCGCCATCAGTGGGTTTTCTTTAAATGGGTACATAACTTTGAAAAAAATGCTCAAATGGAAAAAACAGCCTTAAAATAATTCTATCTACAGGGCAGGCATCAACATAGGGCCCAAGAAGACTGACCCCTCCTGGGGTACTTGAGCTCAAAGCCGTTTTCTGGCTCTTGACTCCAGCTATCTGTGGATGCAGACTGTGGGGGGCAATGGTGATGACCCACGTGGGAGGCCTGGGTTGGGTTCTCAGCTCCCAGCCTTATCCTCTGCTTGTTGTAGGCATTTGAGAAGTGAATGGGCAGAGAGCCCCTCTGTCTCTCTGACTCTCGAATAGATAATAAATTATATACCTTAGTGTACCTGAAACTATGAGAGAGAGAGAGAGAGAGGGAGAGGGAGAGAGAGAGAGAGAGAGGGAGAGAGAGAGGGAGAGAGAGAGGGAGAGAGAGAGGGAGAGAGAGAGAGAGAGAGAGAGATGGCCACTGGGAAAACACATTCTTTTTTAAGTGGGTTCAATCGTAACTAAGAAATCCTTAGGCACAACCCTGCCCGTCTGGGCTGATGGCTCCCATGAATGAAGTTCACCATCTTCTGTGGCTTTGGGTGGAGGCCAGGCCTTCTTCAGACCTCCTAAACCCTGCAGGGGACTCTCAGAGAAACATCCACCCTACGTGAAAATCACCTGTGAGGTTAGAGGGCTAAAGTTTTACGGTACCGGGGAAGGAAATCCTAAACTTGCACTTGTAAAACCAACAGTGATGACAGCAACTTCGTAAGGCATCCGCGTGTGAAGCGTTTTCCCGTGCACTGTTTCACTTGAAGTGGTCCTGCCACCTAGCTTGTTATGCTAACTGCCTATAAAGGAACTCAATAACAGAAAACGGCACAGTTACCTCTTTTAGGTTCCATTCTGCTTCTCTGCCTCGTATCCAGGTTTCCCTGCCGCGCAGAATTCACTTTGAACCCAGTGGAAGTTGCCTGGAAGGGAACAGTTGGGTCCAAGAAACAAACAAGCATTTCACGATTGCTCTGATCAGTGGGGCCTTCCAAAACGTTCCGCACGTCTTTTCTCACAGGTGCCTAGTGCAGATTTGTATTGTAAGAGGCAGTGCCAGGTTGCCTGCTGCCCGCAGTTGCACAACAAGTCAGGAGCGAGAGTTCGTGCAGAATTAGGATCCCTTTATTCTCCCCTCCCAAGTCCCCATCTAGCCCGCATGGCAGCTCTCCCACAGGGTTCCGTGTTCCTTTTTTTACTGCCTGTCTCAGCTTCTGCAAAGATCTGTTTTCTCTCATTATTTTCCCACATTGCCACGGTTCTGCGCTGTAGTACATTTGTCAAATGCATTGTGTGTCTTTGCTCCTACAGCTTTCCTGTTAGATGATTCAATAGTAGGCAATGATCTCTCCACCCGGGGAAGACAGAAAGTGAGAAAGAAAGAAAACAGCTCCGAGCTATTAACCCTGGGTTGTGGCCATTTTTCTTGAAGACGGGATGCTGTCTCTTAACTGGAGTTCATTCTGTGTTCTCAGGATAGGAATAAATCTTAACACAAAAATCCAAGGCTTAGTTTCCAGGTGTTTAAGAGGAAGCTTCAGTCCCAAGTGTTTTTGTGTGTGTGTGTGTGTGTTTTCTTTTCTTTCTTTCTTTTTTAAGAGGGGGAGGAGCTCATATGTTGAGTTCCTTGAGTTAAGGACAGTGCTGACTGCCTGTGGTTTACCTTGTCTTTCGAAGTTTATTTTATGTTTTGTTGTGGTTTTCAGATTTCTCATGGTTTGGATTTGGGAAAGTAAAATCAAGACAAGGTGTGGGTAAGTAGTCACTGACTCCTTCTCTGGACCAGTGATGAGTTTATGTTGTCTGATTGGGATGCCTCCCCCTAGATCCTCTTACATCCTTGGTCCTTGATTCATTTTCTGGTTCCTGGTTTCTGATCAGTTGAAGAAGGAGGTCTAGAGTGTTTCTCGGAAAAAGGGCTACTTTGGCTAATTGAGTTCAGTCAACGGTTTTGCATTTGCAGAGTCGACTGGGTTTTAATCCCGAGGTGTTGCCAGTGGTCGACCCTGGGCTCGGTTTTACAGCAGTTTTCAAGAGGTTCATGAAAGCAAATGCAACTACATCTCAACGGCATAGGCAGCTAATAGTTGGCTGAGGTGTCAGCCCAGCCCGGTGTGGGTTTTGCTTCTATGGGCCACCACGTGATGGTTCTGAATTGGTCAATCAGCTCTTCCTTTATGACCGTTTCTCTTTTCAAAACCCGCTCTAATGTCCAGACACTGTGATTTCAGCTTGATTGCGTTCCACTCCTTGTATTCAGACGATGTGCTGACAATTGAAAAGCAGAGTTTGTCGTTTAACGAGTGAATGCAGATGGTGTCTCTCATCATTAGGATTGAAGTCAGGTGTGCTCCCTGGGGACCCCTCCAATTTGTTCATTGTTTGCTTTGGGTACAGAGACAAGGAATGGGACTTACATAGACGGCACGACAAGATAGGCTGTCTCATGTCTTTCATGTGGGTTGGCAAGATCCGACCGTCATGGGCACTTGGTTAGTGTGCCTTTCAGTAGCAAGGCTGGATACAGGTAAGATTGCAAAGTAGGGGAGGTACACACATGTCACTGAGCTGCCCAGTTCTGAGCCACCTGCCCTTGCTTGTTCATCCTGATTGTATAAGGAAGCCTGTTGCTTTTCCCCTTTTGAACTAAACATCGGATCTTGTCTGGGCAGCACAGCCTCTATGTGTGTGTGTCCAGTGACTCAAAATGCCCAGTGGGCTGAGCTCAGGGTAGAGGGGGCCTGGAGTGAGGTGGGGGAAGTCACTCTCCCCTGATCCTTACTAGTCCAGTGTATTTCAAGATAAGAGCTCGAAATTAGCAAAGGGACAGTGGAAATGAGGCAAAGCTGGAACCTCGGCTCTGCCAGCTCAGAACTTCTGGGCAGGTCCCTGGGGGCAAATTCCAGGCACAGTTGATTACAGTGGTTTTGCCAGGATGTATCAGAGGGATTATCCAACCTGGAAAGTCTTACAGGTTTTCGGGCTTTATGGTGAGTGTGTGTGTGTGTGTGTGTGTGTGTTGCTTAGGGTGTAGGGGGGGAATTAAACATTGCTAAAAGATGGGTCTTCCTTCTGCTAAATAGCAAATCACTGTAACCATTTAGATATTTTCTCGAGCCAATTTACATTCCAGAGGGTACTTACACCACCAGGACTTCAACAACATGGCTTCCCCTTGTAGACATTCTTAGTAGAGGGAAGTCCATCAGAGATTTTTGTTATTTTTCAAGTCAGGAGATGAGTGTCACTGAACAGATACTTTGTGCCCCCAGTTCATATCATGCTGTGGGAGTTCCATGGGGAAGCCCTGGGGCTGGCCCGGGAGCCCAGGGAGCCAGGAGAAGCATGACAATAGCATTTCTGTTGGCTTCTCTGGGAAGGAGTGGGTGAGGCAGAGTAAGCCAGGGCAGGATTAGTAGTTTGGGTAATTTCCACAGGCTCTGGGGCAGAGGGAGCTCTCTTGAATTTTCTGGGCCCTGGCCCTAGAATGGCCCGGGGAGGTAGACCTAGAGTGTGAGAGCCACATAAGAAAGGTGACGGGGTGTAGACCTTGCATTGCCAGTATATGAAAGGTGCGCCTGCAGACATGGTGCTTGCTGTCTCTGGGCACTGGCTGACCTAGG
Source organism: Oryctolagus cuniculus (assembly GCF_051225735.1). Classification (NCBI taxonomy): domain Eukaryota; kingdom Metazoa; phylum Chordata; class Mammalia; order Lagomorpha; family Leporidae; genus Oryctolagus; species Oryctolagus cuniculus. The sequence goes on from NC_142867.1 coordinate 135,865,125, forward strand.
GAGAGGCAGTCCCACCGGTGCCAGCAGGGCCCGGAAGTCAGAGCATTCAAGGAGTCATCTTTCTCTTCACCTTGGTGGCATGTGGCAATGGAGAGAAGGACACTCCTTTCCTAGATGCCTGTCACCAGTTCTTACTGCGGGAGAGTAAGTTCAGCTCAGAAATGTCTGTGAAGTCCTATGTACAAGATATGTTACCAGGAAGCTGTGGCAAATGAAAACAAATACCTCTTTGCACCTGAAACACATAAAAATAAAAATGGTATAAAATATTTCTAGGCAGAACTCTTGCTTGTCACTCAATCATTAGAACTACTGACCTCACACTCAGCAAGCGTGCACGGACCCAGCCATGTGAGACTTTATAGTAACATCATAGTATGTTTTGCCAAGTCCTTGTGTGAATTTCTTAGAACCCACCATGGTGTGCACCTGACTCTTCTGTCTGTCTTGATATGGTGTCTGTTCAAACACAGGCAGACTCACCAAACCACACCCTGCGGCAGGCACAGGCAGGCTGCTGTCAAATGATGTAGATATTCACTGTCCCTATTGAGAGCAAGTCCCCTTCCCGGTGCTGCTGTGCTCTGTATATCAAAGTGTTTGTAGACAAATGGGCTTGATCCTTGCAACCTTGCCAGCCGTATCAATCTTCCAGGTCTTGGAGCATTGCTAATGAAGCAAACCGCATGTGGAGGAATATCTCACTGGATGGATGGCTGAGGTTTTTTGGGTTGTTCCAATTTGTTAACAGCAACTTTCTGGCCATGTGAAATGGATTTTGAAAAAATGATCTCTGATGTGTTCTTTAGACCACTTTCATGCCTAATTCCCTCTCCCCACCCCCAAACAAGAAGCCATCGCCTTGTAATTCTTGGTGCTTTAGTTGGAGAGATCAGAGGAAGGGAGGAGTATCCTTTGGTGGCAAAGGAGAATTGACAGCAAGTTGTCATGATTGGATAGTTTAAGTAGGGCTCCAAGGTGTACTTTGCAGATGATTTAGGATCGAATTCCTGCAGGCATCTCAAGATTGTCTCCTAAGTATCCACCTTCTCAAAAATGATCAGATATGGGGTCGGCCCTGTGGCGTAGCAGGTAAAGCCACCGCCTGCAGTGCCGGCATCTCATATGGGCGCCGGTTCGAGTCCTGGCTGTTCCACTTCTGACCCAGCTCTCTGCTGTGGCCTGGGAAAGCAGTGGAAGATGACCCAAGTCCTTGGGCCCCTCCACCCACGTGGGAGACCTGGAAGAAGCTCCTGGCTCCTGGCTTTGGATCAGCTCAGCTTTGGCCATTGCAGCCAGTTGGGGAGTAAACTAGCAGGTGGAAGACCTCTCTCTCTCTCTGTCTCTGCCTCTCCTTCTCTCTCTGTGTAACTCTGATTTTCAAATAAATAAATAAATCATTTTTTGACAGGCAGAGTGGACAGTGAGAGAGAGAGACAGAAAGGTCTTCCTTTGCCATTGGTTCACCCTCCAATGGCTGCCGCGGCCGGCGCACTGTGGCCGGCACACTGCACTGATCCGAAGCCAGGAGCCAGGTGCTTACCATGGGGTGCAGGGCCCAAGCACTTGGGCCACTCTCCACTGCACTCCCGGGCCACAGCAGAGAGCTGGCCTGGAAGAGGGGCAACCGAGACAGAACCCGGCACCCCGACCGGGACTAGAACCCGGTGTGCCGGTGCTGCAAGGAGGAGGATTAGCCTAGTGAGCCGCGGCACCGGCAATAAATAGATCTTAAAAAACAAATGATCAGATACGGCTGTGATGTTCATTCCCTGGCCTGGGTCCACCCTAGGAGAACCAGAGAAGTCAATAAAGAGTCAATGTAGTTCTCATCCTTGCTGGTGCTCCAGAAGGGAAGCTTACAGGCCTTCAGACAGTACATGGAGCTTTTGAAAATGACAACTACATTTCTGGGGGGACAACGATGGGGCCTGGCACCTGCTGAGAATTGTGCAGCCCTGGGTTGGGGGGGTAGGGGGAGCCAGGCAGTGGTTTGCTTTGTAGCTGCTTCAGGAACCAGGCAAGTCAGTGAATGGTGGCACGGTTTTATTGTCAAGATGCAGAAACCTTAGCATAGGAATGTCTCTATTTTCCATCACTGGAGAGAATTCGGGTGCTCTGGACTTGTCAGAAAGCTAATCAAAGAACAGGGATGGTTGGGGACATGAGAAAGCACTTGCCTTTGTGTGTATTCTTGGCAGGATTTCTGGTCTTTAGTAATACAGGTGAACTAGGCACAAGCACTAGTAGGCTTCCTTTGGCTTTGAGTGTTGCCTGGCATCTCCGCTGGCTGTGTGAGGGCTTGTTTGCAGTTTTAAACCAGGGTGTATCCTTCAAGGTAACTTACATGCACGTACCCTTAAGATAATGCTTTAAAATCACCTCTAATAGCTGTTGGCTGCCTCCTGCGTAGTTGATTAAAGTCACAGGTAGCTGGGGAGTGTCCAGTTGTTATCACTATGATAAATCCCCACAAGGAGAGGCGGGAAGGGATCTTGCAGGTTGGGGGATGGAGGATCCTAATTCTTAGGGGATTCAAACACTGTCTGAGAAACAGCTTTTGCTTTGAAAATGGCTCAAGTCACCGAGACAGTTGAGCATGAGGAGGAAGGTGGAGCATGGGCGGAGGTGCTGCCGCAGGCATCCTGGGAGGGTTGGAGGAAAACATGGCTCCTTGCACAGGGCACAGCTGCTCCTATTTCCCCTCTTCTAGAGAGCATGTGCCTTGGCTGGGGACACCAAGCCTTCTGCCTTCTCACTCCCCTATGTCTTTCCTCCGCACCTGCTCTCTTCCTTCATGCTCTTGACTTAAACCAGTGGCCAGCGGTCTGTTTCCATGGAATCCTTGCTCATTTGGTTCCCTTTGGACGTGTGTGCAGCATTTGTCTAGGAGGCTGTGTTTCTCACGAACTCCTATCATAAGTGATCTTTTTTTTTTTTTTTTTTTTTGACAGGCAGAGTGGACAGTGAGAGAGAGACAGAGAGAAAGGTCTTCCTTTTGCCGTTGGTTCACCCTCCAATGGCCGCCGCGGAAGGCGCCCTGCAGCCGGCGCACCACGCTGATCCGATGGCAGGAGCCAGGAGCCAGGTGCTTTTCCTGGTCTCCCATGGGGTGCAGGGCCCAAGCACCTGGGCCATCCTCCACTGCACTCCCTGGCCACCGCAGAGAGCTGGCCTGGAAGAGGGGCAACCAGGACAGAATCCGGCGCCCCGACCGGGACTAGAACCCGGTGTGCCGGCGCCGCTAGGTGGAGGATTAGCCTAGTGAGCCACGGCGCTGGCCCATAAGTGGTCTTAATGACTGTAAAGGCCTCACCTACATCTTCATCTTTATGATCTATTTTTGTTTGCAAACAGTGTGGATTTAGTGGCCAGGAGATAACTAGTTTAGAGAAAATATAATAGCCTGTACATAGTGGCATATAAGTAATGGGAGAAAACATCTTATATGAAAAGTTCTATGATCGTTGCTGTGGTATAAGGATAGCCAAGTCATGACTCTGGAAATAATACTGTAATTAAAGGCAAACTAGACGCCTTTGTTGAGGGATCGATCCATTATTGAAATGAATGTTTTTGGTGGACAGAAGTGGTGCAGAAGTTCAGAGAACGTCAAGGCAAGAAACACAGTCATTGAGGAGCCCAGTGTGATTCTAGTCACCAGTTATGTTTCCTTTGGTAACACCTCGTAGATATCTGAACGCATGAAGCCCATTTAAACTTACACTTCCATATCACTAGACTCATTCAAGTCTCATAAGTCCAGCAGATACTGTTGTGTGCATTTTACTGTGTAAGTGCATGGAAATACACACAGAGGGTAAATGAGTTGTCCGAAGAGTGTAGAGAGGAAATACAGGTCTCCCAGCTCCTAGTGCAACATTCAGTGCTCCGTGAAACACGAATCCCAGATCCATGCAGGAAGTTTCAATGACAGGGTGTTCTGTAGATGTTCTTAGAACAAAGAGGAAAGTGGGGCCCGGTGCCGTGGCTCACTTGGTTAATCCTCCGCCTGTGGCGCCTGCATCCCATATGGGCACCGGGTTCTAGTCCCGGTTGCTCCTCTTACAGTCCAGCTCTCTGCTGTGGTCCGGGAAGGCAGTGGAGGATGGCCCAAGTCATTGGGCCCTGCACCCACATGGGAGACCAGGAGGAAATACCTGGCTCCCGGCTTTGGATTGGTGCAGCGCCAGCTGTGGCGGCCACTTGTGGGGGTGAACCAATGGAAGGAAGACCTTTCTCTCTGTCTCTCTCTGTCTATAACTCTACCTGTCAAATAAATAAATAAATAAGTAATCTTAAAAAAAAGAACAAAGAGGAAAGCTGCGTATACAACTACAGGAGAAGAAAGTGTAAAATTAGAACTCATTGTTTTGGCCGATTCTAAAAATGTTAACCCTAGTACTGCCTATGACCCAGAGATGCCACTCATGACAACATGTGTCTACACAGAAGTCTCCCTCCAAGTGTTCATAGCAGTATTACACATCATAGTCCATGTGACCCTGATGACCAACAGCTAACAAACCTGTCCATATCCTATGTGGCCTATCCATATGATGGAGTTGTGTTGGGTAAAAAAATAAATAAAAATGGAGAACTGATGTGTGCTCCGTGTGAACGAACCTCAACAACATTATGCTGCCTGAAAGCAGTCACAAGAGAGGGCATACTACATGATTCCGTTGATGTGAGTTTCAAGACGACGCACAGCCATAAAGACAGGAAGTAAATTCAAAGGGGCCTGTGGCTGGAAGTTTGAGGGGGTGGGGGTGGGGCATGGGAAGTGAGTACTGATTGGATGGAGATGAAAGTGTCCTAAAAATAGATTGTAGTAATGACATAAATCCTGTGAATATATCGAAATTCATGGAATTGTACACTTAAAATGAGTGTGTTTTAAGTTTATGAACTATAGCTCGATAACACCATTATAATTACAATTATAATTAATTTTTTTTCCTACTTCAGGCCCAGCCTCAGTTATCAGCAATGATGATGACTCCGCCAGCCCGCTCCACCATATCTCTAACGGGAGTAACACCCCCTCCTCTTCAGAGGGCGGCCCTGATGCCGTCATTATTGGAATGACCAAGATTCCTGTCATTGAAAACCCCCAGTACTTTGGCATCACCAACAGCCAGCTCAAGCCAGACACATGTAAGTACAGCTGCTTACACTTATTGGTCCATTTGCTACATGACCGTATCAACCAGCCTTGTTTATCAGAGCCCCTGACAAGGATGACTGGGGACTCCAGGGGACCAGTGCAGGATCTGTGGATTCTTGTGGCTTTTGGCCTACGGGACAGTTCCTTGAGTAGGTTGCTGATGAAATTCTTGGAGCCTGTCTCCTGCTGGGGTGGGAACATTTGGGCAGATACCGACTTCTCTTGGGATCTGCCTCCCCAAACCATTTGTCAACATGAAGTTGGAATCAAGGCGTGCTTATCTTGGAAAAGATAGAGACAGAAACCAGAAGTACCATGAGTATGCACACACATCAGTTATAGAAGAAAAGCGATTGGTGAATTTAACTTCGGTTTATTGAAAGTAATTAAAATACATACTGTAGGCAGTTGGGAAGGCTTGTGTTGTACACAGGTGGTATCAATTTGGATAGTTCTGTATTCCCTATTCAGTCCTGGTTCCCAGCATGAGGTCCTGTTGTGATACCATGACAGCAAGGAGACATTGCAACAGATGAAGTGCTGGGGGAAGCACACTGACTTTGACTTCTTGGAACCAAATTAACCCATTAGCCTCTGTTGGCAAGTGTGAGAATTTTCTCGGAGCCCCCATTCTATCTTTGGCACTGCTGCTCAGATATTTAAAAAGGATCCATGGCTATCAAACAGACCCCAAGCCTCTGCTCACTGGTGAATTAGGGGCCAAGAGGGCTAGGGTGGCAGGTGGTCCGGATCCAAGGGGTGCCCTGCCACTGATGAGTGAGTGTGCCCTCGTTGTGTGTTCTCATCTTGTCTGAACTACCAAGCTCCGGCCCTGTCTCAGAGGTAAGGTCTGACTATTGCCAGGGTGGGCTCTAGGGAGTGACAGCATACCAAAAACTCCCATCAGATGAGGGAGCCTAGCTCTGTTCACATGTAAAGATACATCTGTAACATCTTCCTACTCATTCCCATTTCTCCCAAAATATGCTTGAGATTGGAGTTGACAATAAGCGTTAGGAAGAATTGTGTCTTAAGTTTGTAACATGTAAGACTGGACCTACTGTAGACTTCAGCTGAATTTAGAACATGACAAGATAAGTGGAAAAACATGTGTAAAGAATATTGAACTCATTTTCCTCATAGAGAAAAGTTAACTGTTTGAGGAGATAGGTATGTTTACTCTGATTGGACATTACGCAATGTACAAGTGAATCGACACATCACATGGTATCCCATAAACACATGCATTTTTCTATGTCAGTCAAATTAAAAAAAAAAAAAAAAACCTGATACAGAATAGTGAGCTCCTGGAACAAAAAGGTATAATTTGAAATCAAGGCATCATTAATCCTAATATTTTGGTTGTGATGTGGATAAGAAGAGAGAGAAACTACTTTCTAATGTGCATCCTTTGATGAGTTAAGCATCCAACCAAGGTTCTTACAATGCCCTGCTTAGGATGCCATGGTGGGCGCATCTGTCATCATTTTGATTGCTCTCCCTAGGAAAAGAGTCCTTTGACTCCAGAACCAGGCTGGGTGATTTACTTCAGTTAGCCTGAGGCTCTGTTATAATTGAGGTTGACTAAACTCAGTATGCCTTCAAAAAATTTGCTTTCCCTTGTCATTGGAGGAAAGAGAGTTGAATAACCCAGGAGAGGCCATAAGCCCCACAAGTCCAGTAGGAGAAAATGAACAAAAGAGCACGAGATGATACGATCCCTCAGACTTCCTGCAGATGGAAGTGGACTAGGTGGCTACTAATTCTGTTGGTTCTGCAGGAAGTGCCTTCTTTCCCGCAAAATTCTGCAAGAACGCGGTCAGCGGTCATCTCCTTCACTGGGCGTTCATGCAGAGGTTCTGCGTTAGACATTTTGGTGATGTGTGGAGGACTCCTGGTTTTGTGGCTCAGTCATTCTGTGCCACTTCCATGTAGAAGGCTTTCAAAGAGCCAGTGCAGCCGGTCCACATCTTCTCTAGCTTCAACCCAGAAGGGACCATTTGCCCATTCCTTCCCTAGAACCTTTGAACTGGGCCCTTCCAAGGACTGTCCTCTTCTGGCCTCACTGCTATCAGTTATCTGTCACCTCATACCAGAAGAAAATGTCTTTTTTCCAGGCACTTAGCCATGTACACTCTTTCCTGATTTTAAGAACACTTAAAATCACGTGTCTTCCATGAATCCTTCTCCAAACAAATATGAATGAAGAAGTAATTCAGTTCTCCCCTCCCCTTCACACTTTTATAAACATCACGTCATATATATGTGTCATATTTTACATACATATAATGTCTCAGATATATGCACACATGTATACATCTCCAAAATACCATCTTCACATATATATTTATTTTCGAAGTATCCATTGCCTTTTATTAAGTAATGGGTAGGACTGCTTGCTTGTATGTGCTTCTGTGGCCTGTATGTTCGATTGTGAGCTCCTGGAAAGCGGGAACTTGATCTGTTGAACCATTCCGTCATAGCACAGGACGTGGTATATCTTGGACTTGGCCAGATGTTGGCCAGATGTGGCTTCTTGTTGTTGAAATGCCACCACCTAGCTGACTTGTAGCAAGAAGACCCACGGCCTTTCTCAATGGCTTTATTGCTATCCTACTCACCTACATAGTAGTTTATTTAGGAGATATGCTATTCACAATCTATTGGCCCATGGAATCGATCAGACGACAGTTTTAGGAGAAATAGATTTTTAATAAAAATCACTTCTTCAAACATCCCAATCATAGTCATCCAGAGATTAAAATGGTTCAAATGCAGGTATCTGACATAGAAAGGCCAATGGAATCCTGGGAGCTCATCTTTGTATTAGGTGGTTCTCATTGCATATGCTTTATAAATGGCCTTCTAAAGATGGCTCTTCTGGGGCTGGCATTGTGGGCAAAACCAGCATCCCATATTGGAATGACACTTCAGGTCCTGGCTGCTCTGCTTCTGATCTAACTTCCTGCTAAGGTGCCTGGGAAAGCAGGAGAGGATGGCAGAAATGCTTGGGTCTCTGCCCCCACGTGGGAGAGACCTGGCTTCAGCATGGCCCAGCCCTGGCTGTTACAGGCTTTTGGGGGAGTGAACTAGTGGATAAAAGATCTTTCTCTCTCCCTCTATCTATCTCTGTCATTTTGCCTTTCAAACAAATAAATAATGAATTTTTAAAAAGGCTCTTCCAAGAATTTGCACGGGTTATACTGCCAAAAAAAGAGATAGTTCAGAACTTTTCCTGGATACTTAAAACAACATGTCATATGGACAGTATACCACACCTGGGGCCCAAACCATCATACGGATTTCTTTCCTGAATGCATATGCTCCTCCAAAGTGCTGGCTTTGGAATGTTTATGTGATCTCACAGACAGGTATCCCATTGCATTCCACTGAATTGTTAAGGTTCTGATCTAGAGAGTGGAGTTCAATTCATGGAATCTTTATGGATTCCTTATAGTCCTCCTGTAATGCGAGGAACTAGAGATTTTGTGGTAGCAGTGGCTTGCATCCTGCCTTCAGGGAGTCTTCTGGGGAGATGGTCACCTAATCACAATGCCCTATGTTAGGCACCACGTGAAAATGTGGTAGAACAAGGATCTTAAATCCCAATTACCTCTTGGGGATAAGACAGATCAATATCAGACATAGGCCAGAAAAATGAGAGGGGGTCATGAAAGCCACGGGTGGGGGGCAGCATGGGCCTCGTATTACCTAGTATTCTAATTATTCCAGAGAGAATGATGTATATCACTTTATGTGAATTCCCCAAGATTGGAAACACTGAGTGGGATTTATAAGGACACATCCGTGTGAGTCAGGTTCAATCCACAGTGCACCCCCTGCGTGCTCTTCTGAGTTAGACTTGAAAGGTCAATGAGGGCAAACACCTTATTTTACTGATGATGTGAGGGTGCTTCACAAAGTTCTTGGAAAATGGAATTAAAAGATATTGTGAAGACCTCTCATCTAGCCTCAATCCTTATGTAGTTTTCTTTCAAAATGAAACCACAAGCAATAGCAAAAGATGTGGTCCAGTGAGATTTGTTTTAAATGCCGCATACGGGCACTCAGGTAAAAGAGGACGATGACTTGTGTCCCCCGAAAGTAGCTTTGCCTCTCAGCACTATGTGAGATTTGCATTTACCGAGTCCGGAGATGGTTGGCAGGATTTTAGCGCAAGCTGAATGGAACTGAATTGCTCCCGAGCACTTTCCAATAGCAAGTCTGTCTACTTTATTGCAGGGCCCAGAGGTTCCCCCAAGACCGTCTGATAATAATTTGGTATTTGGAGGCTCCTGTGTCACTGCAGGAACTAAAGGAGGCTTAACCCATGCCTGATGGAGGAGAAGAGTTCTATGGTTATCTGCAAATTCTGGCCAGACAACACCTTGACGTCACTCCTTAGCTTCCAAAACCTACCCAAGCAAGAAGTTGCCTTCCCAAGACTAACCCCTCACAGTGCTATGGCACTTTAACTGTAGACCCATCTCCTCGATCAATCAGTGTGGCAAGATGGAGCTGAGGAACTCAGCAACATCAAGGCTGGCGTTGGTCTTTAATGCAACTAGTCTAAGACATGTCTGAAAACCACGCATCGTCTGTCCGCCCGCGGGGTTTCCCAGTAGAATTTACAACCTTGGGTCAAGGGCAGCAGTACTGCCACCCTCTCCTTGGCTGCCGAGGAAGCTTCTGACAGGGTACAATGGAAATATACCTTCCAAGCTGAAAAACAAACCAAACTGAAACCAAAACCTACTAACCAGCAACCCCTCACACCTCCACAATCATCAGTCTTGGGTTATCTTGAAGGGTGGGGACATCTTCTCCTGTCGGGACAAATGCCACAGACTTCTGTTTATCCCTACAATTGTGTCTTTTCTAGAGAAGTCTTGCAAATGAGCTAGGGCCAGAGGTCTTTGGCCTACATTAAATTAGACTTGTCTCTAACTGTGAACCTGGATGTGTTTGTCCCTGTAGCGCATGCCTTCTGTGTAAACATAGAGCTAATATCTTCCTGTGGCAGATGCATAGAAAGAATCCTGACTTCATTTTTTCCACTTCCACTTCGTGTCCAATGAAGGGAGGAATTGTTGATTTCATCTAGAGTGTGCCATACTCTTCACATATTACGTTTCCTGAGTGTGTAGAATGTGTGTGTGTGTGTTTTCCCACTGAGCACATGATCATTAGGACATTATATAGATAAGCACAGATTCACAGACCAGCTAGGAAAGAAAGAAGATGGTCTAAAGGGAAGGGGTGTTTGCAACACAGGGCAAAAAACCTGAATCTGGATTGTATCTAGCACCCCAGAGCTTACCAGATCCCAGGGTGGGGGCCCTGAGAGTCCACTCAAGATGTTTCTACAGTCTTCCGTGACTGTAGTCTAGTGACTGTGGTCTAGTTTTGATGCTCAGGGATAGAACGGACGAACACGCAGAGACAATCGCTTTAGCACTTTTCTCCTGTCTTTTCTTATCAGTTTTGTTTCCGAAAGCATTTCACTGGTCACACACAACAGCTGCTTTGGGGACTGGGTGGAGCCTTTGAAGGCCACGGGCTGCACTTTACAAACAAGCCAAGTCTATTCTGCTCAGGATGGAGAGATCAGTTATTTTCAGGATCCTTAGAAGTTGCTTTGTTTATGGCACACTGGGTTGACAACTCGTCCCTGTGGGGGCCTCTCTGGCACTTTGCTGGCATTATGTAGGCCACAGTACAATTGACTCTCTCCCTCTTGGTGCCATCGCTCCCCACCACTAGCTACAACAATTTGATATTATATTCCCTTTTCAACTCCAAAGGAGATGATAAGAAGCTATCAAATAATGCTTAACAAAGCAACTTGAGTTTCCTGGAAGGAAGAGAAGGAGTACATGCAGTATAATTACAGTTAAAATGTAAAAGCACTTTACAAACTCTACTGAGATGAAGATGTGTTAGCAAGGTGGTGTCAAGCACAGCCAAACCATGTAAAGTCATATTATTAGTATTTGAACCCTGTTCCCAGTCAAGAAATACCACCCCAATATAGGATACCTACACCTCCTGTGGAAGACAATCCTTCATGAGATGGCCAAAAAGGAAAACAACAGGATCATGGATTTAGGTTGAGGAGGTGCTAATGGTAATATTCTGAGGACTGTTTACCTCCACATCGTCAGTCAACCACAATGGGAGCACGCATGGTGCACACAGCACACATCAGCCCAAGTTCAGTGATGAGCTGGACATATCCCAGCTGGTGGAGGAGCATCTGAACACATTTGCTCTGTGTATTCCCCGAGGCCCAACCAGACGGGTTTGTGCGCACCTGCAGGATGCCTCTCGTCAAGCTGCACCTTGGTTTGGGTTTCAGGTTACAGACCGGGAGCGGCTCAGCAGACAAAGACCGGGAGGAGCTGCTTAGGCTGCTGCTCCGCTGCTTTGGAACAGCTGGCTGGGCTCTCCGGTTAACTCAAGGTGACCCTGTTGGAGGTTTTTCTGCAGAGGTGATGCCCAGTCCTATGTGTGCATGTTTTCTCCGCAGCTTCAGGTGCGGGGGTCCTCTGTCTTTACCCAGTTGGTAGCCTGAGTGATCTACCACTCCTGGCCTTCTTCTTGGCTTTCTAGTCACACCAGCTCCCCTTGCTCAGGTGTAGCAATGCCCCTCCACACAATTGTGCTCACTGAGGCCGTAGGACTTTCTGATAGTTTGTTTGGCCTCACTTTTTCTTCGCCATTGTTCTTTCTCTTGAAAGGTGGGTGAGAAGAATTTTCTCTATACTGTGGATAGGATAGAACTGGGGAGAGAACTGCTTTGTAGTTCCACCTGATCACTGCAATCTGTCTTTGGTCTTGGACCCTAAATGTAAGTGAGCGAGTCCTCTCCTGAGGCTGAAGCAGCAGCACAGGGAAGCAGAGTCAGTTCTTGCCTGTCTGCTTCCTTGGGCTGAGAAGACACTGTGAGCTGCTGTTGGCCTCGCTCATGGAAGGGGACATTGGAAGACACATGAATGGGTATCAGGGTGACCTCTCATTGTGGTTTGCCCCTGCTAACGCAGTTCCTGGCATCTGGGATGTGAAACTTCCAATTCTTAAGCCAGGAGGGTTCCAGGAGAACCATAACGATCATTCTTGTTGGTACAGGCCTGAGAAGTTTTGCTAGTAAGACAATCTGAACCACCTAAAATGCCTTCAGGTGTTCTAAGAATAGATAAGAGAGACTATAGAAAACTTAGAGAACATAAGATACAAAAGTGATAAATAAAAATCACCTGTAAAATCCCGACAGCTAGAGGTAACTGCTGAAATCATTTGGATAGACAGCTGTGTAGACCTGTGAACACCCCTGAAATCTTGTCATACGAAATTTGATCAATCACTTGTGCCCTTGCTTTTCTTTGTAGTGAGCTTAGCTCCTATGTCTATAGTTATGGTTTACCTCTGGTGGGTTTTACTGGAAAGGCTGTAGGAAGCATATGAGGTATATGACTTTTGATCTTTTGTTGTATATTTACTGGGTGGTGCACAGGGATTAGGACAGAGCCAGGGCCACATGTGGCTGGCCATGTCAGGTCTGGTCTAGAGGTATCCTGGACTCCAGAGTAGATAAGCTGTCACATGGTGACAGAGAACAGGGCTGTGTTGTGGGCTGGAAAGACTCACAAAGTGAGGACTGTTCTGGAAGATAGGCTGAGGGTTCTAGGTGATGGGCAATGTTCCAGAAGATTCCATGGCGGTTTGTTCCTCAATGGAAGCAGATGATGGCTTTTGTCCTTCCCACTGGCTTGCTGGGTCCATTCAGGGAGCTGAGGACTTCTGATCAGCTAGAGTCTCCCTTTGGTCATTCCCTGCACCTGGTAGGGTGAGCTTCCCAGAGAGCCACAAATTATTCGTTGTGAAAGGCTTCAGGAAAGGGTTCCCCATCCATGGGATGACACACAGCAGGGTGTCAGCATTGGACTGTTATGCAATGAGATTAAGGGTGACAGATTCTAAAAGTGAGTCAAGAGCTAATAAATTCCTGTGGTTTGCAGGTGATTGTGTCTGTGTGACTTTGAACCCCAGGCAGTGGGAGTCCTAGAAAGAAATCAGTAAGCCAGGCCTTTTGCTATGTTACTCTTATCAGTTACTCTATGTGGTAGACATCAACACCCTTTTCATCCTGTTGCTGTGATTTAACACACTTAGTGCACCATGCCATTGACCTTCTGGGTGCATTAAAGTGCAACGCAGGCTCCTTATTAGATAATGATGGCATTTAGACTGAGTGCCATAACCCTAATGTTCCAACAAAGTGGTTGATATAGACAGAACAGGAAAAAGCTCCACACTGTGTAATGCATCACCAGAGCTGGTCTCCACTTGGGGAAATGTCTTTTATTTCACTTTACTTTATTTATGAGAGAGAGAGGAGAGAAGGGAAGAAGGGAGGGAGGGAGTAAGGGAGGGAGGGAGGGAGGGAGGGAGGGAGGGAGGAAGGAAAGAAAGAAAGAAAGAAAGAAAGAAAGAAAGAAAGAAAGAAAGAAAGAAAGAAAGAAAGAAAGAAAGAAAGAAAGAAAGAAAGAAGGAAGGAAGGAAGGAAGGAAGGAAAAGGGCCAGAGAGCTCTCATCTGCTGGTTCACTCCCCCAAATGCCTACAATGGCTAGGACTGGGGCCAAGTCCAAAGCCAGGAGCTAGAAACTGAATCCACATCTCCCACTATTTGAGCCATCATCTGAGGCCTCTCAGGGTCTGCACCGGCAGAAAGCTCGATTCAGGAGAAGCCAAAGCTGGATATCAAACCCAGGCACTCACATATGTGGTGGGATGCAAGTGTCTTAACCATCAGGCCAACTGCACACCTCAGAGAAGGTCTTTGCTAGAGGAGAGTATGTGATATGTCTTATGCAGTATGAGCAGACACAGCACTGAGCAGTCAGCTCAATTGTTTCCCTGCAGAAATGGTGGATTTTCAGATCTGTACCCAGGACTTCCCTTTCTCTACCCTATTGGTCCCAAAAGAGTTTACTTTGGCAAATAAGTTGGTTTTCAGTCTGTTGCAAAGAAAGAGAGATACTAATTCTTTTACCCAGGGGCACAGCCCATAGTCTCACCTCCTATTAGTAGAGCGTGATAGCTGACTGCAGTAACTGGTCTCCCTATAATCAGGCTTTGCTTTTTGGTAAAATCTTAACATCAGTTTCTTTGTCCATCTTATTCTTCCACACTCACTCCTTTTGTTCAGAAGCTGTGATGCTCATGATCATGGCTCGTCCCAGTTTCTAATTCCATTGGTGCCATTTCCTACTGCCTACAGAAACCACTGGCAATGCTGATGTATAAGGCTTATGTGAAAAGCTTTTTTGAAAAACTCTCCTACGAGTGCTGTCAGAGGATTCTTTTAAGGTGTTTCGACCCCCCTCTTAAGATCATTTGTTTTGAGTGGGTTGGAAAACTCCTTACTTTCCAGCGAAGAATTCCAGTATCTTGGTATTCAGCCATCGTGTTCACGGTCAGTGGTTCTGAGAGAGGAAAACTCATGTTATTTGTAAGATAATGGTGATGAACAGCTATGCTTTAGCTCTCTGAGCTCTTGGGCTTTGACGGAGGAAGACAAGGAGCAAAGGGAGTAAGATTTTCACTCATTTCCTGAATCTCACTTCTCTTCTGGGCTTGCATGTACTCTTGGCTGTTTCCTTCATATCACAGCCAGTTTTTCATTAAAGTGGTTCCCAGGTGGATTTGGTCAGAAGAGCTGACACATCAGCAGAGTCCTTGATGCTAACACCCCAGTGCTTTGTTTTGCCTTCTTTGAGAACATCTGTGTCATGGAGGTCTTTGCACCGCCTTCTGTCCTTGTGTGAGCAAGGGCTTTGATGCGGGAGGCAGGGTGACAAGAGGGAGTTGTTGGGCGTGGAATTAATTTCTGTGATAACCATGCCATCCACCCAATATTGGAGACAGGGGACTTCGGGTGGGTTGGTAAGTAGATGAGTGTGGATTGTTCTTCCCCAAGGAGACTCTCCTGCCAATGAGCCCCAAATCTGGGTGTCTACTGTGACTCCTATGAGGTCTCTCCACCTTACCACTAGGGCCCAAAGTCCTCTTGCCTGGACACAGTCTGCCACCTTATAGAGCCAATCTCAACAATTCGAACTTCTGGTGCTGCACCTGCTCTGCTGGGGTGGGAAAGAGTGGGGCTCTGTTGATTGCCACATGTTGGTTAATTTTATTTCCCTCTCTCTTGTTTGATACAAGAGAGTGATCCTGAGACAACTTGCATTCTGTTACTATATTTGGAACCTCCAGGGCTGGTCACATACGCATATGAGTGATCCATGAAACTTGGAATTCCTTTATCATATTGACGTGTTTGTGAAAATGAGAACCGTTGTGCTAGAATTTGTGATGTCATTGATCACCCAGAGCCAAACGAATATGCCAGTAAACACAAGAGTGTCAGCTTCATGGTCTCTGTTGCCTGCTTTTGTCGCCCACTGAGAATGATTCTTGCATGCACTTGAGAACGTAATTCAGTGTTGGGATTCCTGGAAGCACTACACACAGACCTGTCAAAGATGTCCCCATCAGCTCCCGAGTTGCTCCCAAGCAACCCCTTCTTTTAAGGGAAGTCAGTATCAGAATTCAGAATTTTTTTTTATTTTTTTTTTACTGTTTTTTTTTTTTCTTTTTTTTGACAGGCAGAGTGGACAGTGAGAGAGAGAGACAGAGAGAAAGGTCTTCCTTTGCCATTGGTTCACCCTCCAATGGCTGCCGCGGCCGGCGCACCGCGCTAATCCAATGGCAGGAGCCAGGTTCTTCTCCTGGTCTCCCATGGGGTGCAGGGCCCAATCACTTGGCTATCCTCCACTGCACTCCCTGGCCACAGCAGAGAGCTGGCCTGGAAGAGGGGCAACTGGGACAGAATCCGGCGCCCCGACCGGGACTAGAACCTGGTGTGCCAGTACTGCAGGTGGAGGATTAGCCTAGTGAGCTGCGGCGCCGGCCCAGTATCAGAATAAGCAAGGGTTGCTAGGTACTCACAGAAGACATGGAAGTTAAAGCCCCGCCCCCATCTCAATCCTCAAATAACATTTTCCTAAGATATTCAAAGATATATAAATGGGATGCCGAGATGATCTGTGGAGAAAATATCAAGTTTTGTTTGTTTGTTTGTTTCTTATACAGGCTCATTCTGGTAGGGTTGTTACTAAGGTGAGGTGAGCAAGCTGAATGCTTCAAGATCAAAGTCAGGTCCTGTCTTTCCTTGAAGTTCTGATATTTGCTATCATGGATATTTCTGCTCATTTTAGGTTTTGAAAAATATTGCATGAAGTTGTTATTTCTCTCAGTGACTGAATTGCTGGTGTTCCCTTAACTTCCGTGTATGGGTAAGGGTCTCACTCTCCCCTACTCCAGCCTGCTCCTGGACTCAGGGCTTCCTCTGGCCAGGACCTTGGATAAACCTCTGGCCTCTGCAAAGCTCAGCTGTGTGTACACTAAGGGCTCCGCTGACTATCTGTCCACCTGCTATCCCTTCTGTCTTCCTGCCCACCCGCTCCCTTCCATCTGCCCCTAGAGAGACACCCCCTGCCTCCCTCTTACTCAGCCACGCTCAGCATGTTAGCATTAACCATCCTGTAGTATTCACTGATGCACCTGAGATGTACACACTTGTCGTTCTGCCTTGTGTGCGTGTGTACACGCCTCTCCAGAGTCAGGAAATGGATGAGCTGACAGTGGGGTTGAGGGTGGAGAGAGAGAGAGAGAGAGAAGGAGAGAGAGAGGGAGAGGGAGAGAGAGGGAGAGAGAGGGAGAGAGAGGGAGAGAGAGAGAGACTTCTGAAAAGGACAGGAGGGTTTTTCAGTAAGTTTGAGACATCACTAAGAGGGGTCGCATAAAATTCTTTTAAATGAGTGAAATTCCTGTAAAGCACGCATTAGACATGGATTTCTCCCACATTTGGAGGGTTACTGTTACATTGCTAAAGTAAAGATGTAACAGTTACCATCTATACACCCTCCCTTTTCCACCCACCCACTCCTTAATGGCCTGAGCCCCCTTGTCGTAACACTTGCACTCTCCTTTCTCCAAAAACTCGTCTCTGGTGCCTTTGATGTGTCAGTCCCCATGGGTCATTCATTATTTTCCCAGTTTTTTTTTTTTTTTTTAAGATCTTATTAACGCTGCAGGAAGTATATCGTCACTTGGTTTTGCAGATGAGAAAGCCGAGGTTAGGAGGTTAGGAGGTTAGGAGGTGAGAGACAGGACTTGATTACATCCCCAATATGTGGGAGGGTTTGGTTGAGGCCAGGTTGTTCTCCTGGCCTAGTGCTCTGTTCATCTTTTCCAAACTTACTATCTAACAGTTTTCTAATGCAGCAACATCTTTGTGGTGTTGGACTCATGCAGTTTATCAAGGCGCCTTCCAACACAAAGTCTTGGGAATGCACACAGGTTGGGTGGTGAGCTGCCCACTGTACAAGGAGAGCCTCAGTCAGTGGACGGACCCCATGCTCACCTGCAGTGTGGCGACTGACACAGGCGCACTGATTTGCTAGTGGATGTCTTCTCTCTCAGTAGAAAGACTACCAGAAATGCTAGGTCAGCATAAATAATGAACAACCCCTATTTTTACTATTTGCTAGTTACAATTATAGAAAATGCCTCTTTTTTTAAAAAAAATTGTGGCCAGACCCCTTTCTGAAAGTTTGCTTTACTCCTTTATATCAGAAAACTCTAGCAAAAGCATCCTACCCCATACATCTCAGGTCCCGTCTTGAGAGACGTCACTCCCCAGAGGTTAATACGTCGCATTTCATAGATGAACTTGCCGGCCGGCCGTCTTTCCAAATACAGAAGTCTGAGCTAGCAGAGAGGTGTGCGTGTTTACAAACTTTCCTTAGGGGGCGCTGTGAGGGCTGGGCACCTGCCTCCTCCCCAGGTAGTCCTGCTGCAGGGAGATCCAGGGGACAAGGCACCTGATGACCCTTACTCACGAACATTCTACAGCCAAGCAATCTTGACATCCAACTCAGGACAGACTGGTGCTTGTCTGCCTCACCCTCAGCTACTCATTTTTTGGACCCCATGCCAAGGTCCGTGTTTCCAAACTGACCGATTGAAAGGGGTCGAAATGCTTATAGCTCCTTAGCCTGTAGGGGGGCGTCTTTGTAAAAGCATCAGTCGGCATGGATCAACTGCTTGCTTTTACACAGGAAGAGAGGGACACCAAGCTGGTATTTTCGAGCACGCACTGGGTGACAGAGGTGTACAGGTTTGTGTGCATGACCACGTGAGTCCTGAGATATGAAGAGTAGCGTGCATTCCCCCAAAATGCCATCAGACATGTCTTCCCTGGGCTTAGGAGGGGCAGATGAGTTAGAATAGTGAGGTTAGCCAGACGAATAACTCTGTTCTGACCCGACTGTGTACTTTTAGTTATCTTGAGCACATTAAAAAGACCAGAGTCCAGAGCAGGAGTTATTCAGCTGCAGGTGAAAGTCCATGGTGACAAATAACAATGTGATCAACAATATTGTTTCCCAGAGATTTCCAAGCCCTTCAAATCCCCCCCCGGCCCCGCCCCGCATCCATCAGCATAAAGCGCCGGAGTTTGGGCAGCTCTTTGGGGGTTGTAGCAACCGCAGCCTGAGAGTGACTTGAGAGATTAATCAGAAGGAAACTTCAGAGGAAAAGGGGTAGAAATAATTCCAAAAGGAGAATTTCCTGAGTCCTTTGCTTCCCCTCGGACTGGAAGTTGTGTGTGTGTGTTTGCATGGATCTAGGTGCTTTTGCCAGTATGGAAATTTTTTCCCAATGACATGAAATAAAGCAACTCTGACTCATAAGACTATCGGGGACCTTTAACGAGGGAACTGCAGGCTGGGGAGGGGCTGAAGTTCAGATTGGGCTCAGCGCACAGAGTCATCTGTCTCTGTCGGACGATGAATGTGTAATCAGGAAGTCATGTCTTACCGGGAATTCAGCGCAGTAGTCACTGAAGGATATTGAAAACCGCAGAGGGAAATAAATACTTATTGACAGTTTCGCCGGTTCCTAATCACGGGCCGTTCAGTGAACGAGCGTGGGCTTTGGCATCTCCAGCCTCTAGAATGGAGATCAGGACGTTGCAGGTTCTGAATGAATAGAACCAGGTGAACCAGGGAGTGAAACACGGATGGAGACGTTGTGCTGCGTTTGTCATTTACTGGAGCTTTAGGGATGGGGTGGGGGGAAGGAATCCCTCTCTGCTTTACTGAGCTTCAGACATGGCTCATAAGTTACATTTTCCTAGAATTCTGGTGGCAGCAGCAGACCAGCTACCTTTCCATTTGCACTGCGTATTATCTCTCCCTGGGCCTGTATTTGATCAGGGTGGGGTTTAAAGCTGTTTTCCTGTTCTTTCTAACTCACCTCTCAAGTCATTTAGGTTTTGGGAAGTCTCCTGTCTCATTCTGTAAATTTGGTTTTCAGGTATGCTAATGCTTTATATTTTGTATTATGAAACAGTAATTTTTGAAGATTATTTATTTGAAAGTCAAAATTAGAGGAGAGAGAGGGAGAGCGAGAGCGAGAGGAAGACGGAGAGCGAGAGGAAGAGGGAGAGGGAGAGGGAGAGGGAGAGGGAGAGGGAGAGCTTCCATCTGGTGATTTACTCCTGAGATAGTTGCAATGGCTGAATCTGGGAGCTAGGAGCCAGGAGCTTCATCCCAGTTTCCCAGGTGCAAAGCAGGGGCCTAAGTACTTGGGTCATATTGCACTGCTTTTCCCAGGCCATTAACAGGGAACTGCATCAAAAGTGGAGCAGCCGGGACTCAAACTCATGCCCGTTTTGCATGCTGACGTTGCAGGTGGTGGCTTTACCCACTACATCATAATGCCAGCCCTCTGAGAAAATGAATTCTCAGGAGGTCTAATGTTGATGCTCCAAGAGTGACTTTTATTTGGGGAAAAATTGGCAGCAAGAAAGGCCATAGAAGCTTCTAGAAGGAAACCATAAAGAGCAGGGTTGTGAAAACTGAAATGAAGGTGGTTTTGGAGAAGCTAGATTGGAGCAAACCTTTAGTGGCTGAAAGCAAAGGTCACGGGAAGGTCATGGTGGGCATGGCCCGTGAAGCATGTGTTCAGGAAGACGAGAGGTGAGCTTGTTGTCAAAAGAGACTCTTGAGGCTGTGGGTGAGGGGTAGGGAGCTGAGATGCATTCGATGGCTTCTTTCTGAAGACTGATCATGTTTTGAAAGAATCATGGCCTGGGCCCCTCAAAATGTATGCTCACTAATTTGGCATTTAAAATAAATGAATTAAAAAAAACCCTTCATTTGCTCATGAAGTGAAGAGCTTGATTAGTGAGTGTCAACCAGTAAGATTTGATTTTATCCCTAACACAATAAGAATACCTAATATTTACAATGCAGCTAGTATATATGTCAGCCACTGTGCAGTGCGGTTTATTTGTATTTCCTTCATTTGGTTTACACAGGAGCCCTAGGTAATAAGTATTGTTACTTTAGTCGTGCAGAGAAATGAAGCAACTTATCCAAGGACTCTGGGCCTGATGCGTCAGAAAAGCTAGGACTTGAACCTGGGTAGCTTGCTTCCCAAGTCTGTTTTCTCCTGCACACGCTCTGCAGGCACCCAGCTCTCTGCCTCTGTCCAGCCATCTGGCCCGTCTTCTTCTTCTTCTTCTTTTTTTTTTTTTTTTTTGACAGGCAGAGTGGACAGTGAGAGAGACAGAGAAAGGTCTTCCTTTTGCCGTTGGTTCACCCTCCAATAGCCGCCGGCGCACCGCGTTGATCCGATGGCAGGAGCCAGGTGCTTCTCCTGGTCTCCCATGGGGTGCAGGGCCCAAGCACTTGGGCCATCCTCCACTGTACTCCCTGGCCACAGCAGAGAGCTGGTCTGGAAGAGGGGCAGCCGGGACAGAATCCGGCGCCCCGACCAGGACTAGAACCCAGTGTGCTGGCGCCACAGGTGGAGGATTAGCCTAGTGAGCCGCGGTGCCTGCCTGGCCCGTCTTCTTTCACACTGCCCAAACCCTCAACAAATGTACACTGACCCACAATAGACTTGAGGCAGTCTGCACTGGAAGTTTCGCTGATTTAACTGATGAAGGATGTACGTGCAGGTTTCTTGTTTTTGTGTTTTTTTTTTTTTTCCCCATGGTTTAAATCCTGAAATTTCCACCCATACTATGGAAGTACTCTGTACTCCCCAACAGTGGGTAGATGAAAACATCATTCCACATTGAATCATTGCCTTGGTTCCTCACCCTTGGTGGAGAGCCGTCCCAAGGTACCTGCATGGTTTTGGAGGGTTGGCGATATAATATCACCTGGCAGCCTTTTGTCTGGGGACTTGGCTCAGTTGATACCCAACAAAGCTCAGAGACAGAGGGGATCCACATCTGTTTCCCCTTCAGCTAAACTTTCTTTGCCTGTATTCTTCCAGTATGGCCTTTTGTGTGTGTTACGAAGAATGAAATCCCAGCATGCCAACTATCAATCAAATTAGTGGTGAGAGGTGAAGCCAGTCAACCAGCATGATTAGGAAACTCCACATGATTCATTTGCATGTCAGGGCGCCTTGCTAGATCTGGTCCACCATGATTCTCTCCTGGAAGAATCAAGTAACTGGGTGAAGACTCAGAGGGCCAGCTCCACGGTGACAGCCGCCGAGTTTTTGTGGGCCTCTTTCCTTTGCTGGTATTTGGGTGTCCTGTTTTGGTCAGTGTCAGCACTTCCAGATATTTTTTTAATTTTTTATATAAGACTTCTTTTTATTTTTTAAAAGATTTACTTACTTATTTGAAATGCATAGATACAGAAAAAGAGGGAGAGACAAGAGAGACAAGAGAGAGAGATATGACTGTGGCTGGGCCAGGCTGAAGCTAGGAGCCTGGGGCTTTGTCCAGGGTGGGTACAGGGGCCCCAGAACTTGGCCCATCCTCTGTTTTCCCAGGCATGTTAGCAGAGAGCTGCTTTGGAAGTGGAGTAGCTGATCTCAAACTGGCACCCATATGGGATGCTGGCGATGCAGGCCGTGGCTTTACCCACTACACCACACTGCCGGCCCCATACAGATTTCTTTTCTTTTATTTATTTGAAAGGCAGAATTCCAGAGAGAGGCAGAGACAGAGAGAGTGGTCTTCCATATGCTGGTTCACTCCCCAAATGGCCGCAACAGCCAGAGCTGGGCTGATCAGAAGCCAGGAGCCCAGAGCTTCTTCTGGGTTTCCCATGCAGGTGCAGGGCTCCAAGCACTTGGGCCATCTTCCACTGTTTTCCCAGGTGCATTAGCAGGGAGCTGGATCTGAAGTGAAGGAGCCAGGACATGAACCAGTGCCCATATAGGATGCAGGTGCTGTGGTGCAGTGGGTTAAAGCCCCCACCAGTGACACCAGCCCTCATACAGATTTCTCAACATGGAAATATTTCATTGATGATGGTTAAGGCATAAGAATTGTGAAACGGAAGATATAGGAGCACACTGGTAGAAAAGACATTTAAGGCACTCTTGTCCTTCTAAGTGTAAATGCAATGTCTTCACAAGAAAATGGTTCTGATTCCTAAGCAGTGAACATGGACATGCACGTGACCCATTTCTGAGCTGAGATTTCCCTCTGTAATAGCAATGCGCCTGACACAATGGATCGGGTCGGCAAGTGACAGGGGAGGGGAATCCTTACTTCCTTATTTAGTCACAAACACTCCATAGAGTTGCTTAAGTGCAAAATCTCCTAGACCCTACTTTTTGAAGAAGAAAGAATCCTGTAGGAATTCAGCAAATTTTACAATCCACATAATCAGAGTAATGTAGATATGCCCAAACTGGGTTGGATCAGGCTCAATATTTCATCTAATTCTATATCGAAATGGATTGAGGTTGCAGTTGGATCGAAAGCTTATTCAAAAAAGTCAAGTTCACTAACTCAGTTGACTTTCCTCTGAGAAAAATATGCCATCAGAATGCAAAATTATTAGAATGTTAATTATTGTGTATATTAGATTTCATAGTATTAGGAATTTGGGGGATATGATTTCATTTCTCCCCACAAATCCTTAAATTCTTCAGAAATTTCATCTTCTGTGCTTTGATCTGCACAAAATAATGTAAGAAGAGATAATGGGACTTACAGGGAGAAATGATTGAATCATCATGTTCCAATAAAACGTGTTCAAATTGCATTTCACTACATAATGAATTCTGCTCCAACTTACTTGGACATAAATAAGATTGGGTAAGAGAAGCCAGAAGTAAATCAAATAAATTAATAAAACTATTAGAGCTCCTTCACTTTGGTCCCCAGACACTGTCTGCTTGTTTGTAAAATAAAACTTGCTCTTTACAATGAAAACTCCGGCATGCCACTGGGTTGAAAGCGAAAATCTAGAGAAGAGTTAGAACATTCTTGGGCCTGACTCGGGTGTCGTCTGATTTCACAAATTCCTTTTGGAAAGGAAAACCTGAAACTAGAAACCTGGATGAGTGAGCTTCAGCTTTCAACCAGACTTCAAAACACCCAGACAGCAGATGCAGAGTTGCATGCAGTCCTGCTGATGAGCTGTTTCTCACGTTTTCCCAGCTATCCACATGCACTGCATACGAGGAACTGTTTGCATTTTGTCTAGACGAAGGCTGTGCGTCTCCACCGGCATAATATATCTCCGCCCTGCTAAGCTGTGTGCGAAATTAAATTCGCATCTCTGCTGCCACTTGTAAGAGTTCATTATCTTGCAGTCCAACCACTGGGAAACATATAATCATTCTCACTGTCTAATAAAGCTGTGGTCTTCTCAGAATGCTCCTGATGCTTGCACAATTGTTAGGCACAGTTTATCACAGATGCTGAACGCGCGTTCTACTCTGCATAGTGCCAGTAAGGGTGATCTTAAATATTTCCTTTATTTTGTATCAATCAGTGCAACTGTGGCATTTTGTAACCGCATTATTGTTGGTAGTTCTCAGAATCAATGTGTCTTCTTATATATGTTAAACACAAAAAATAAGGCCATTAAGCTAAAAGTGGTTCATGCAAAATATGTACCGGATGTGGCCACGAGACAAGGAATCTGATGAAGAAGTCCATGTCTTTGCTCCCTGCTTAGCCCAGAGCTCTGGGAAGAAGCAGGTGCACTGGGAAGTCTGTGTGTCCCAGACCAACTAGTACATCATAACTCCTGGGGCCTCTTTAAGCTACTTAGTTCTGTAATCTAAGAGCTAAGTCTATCAGAAATTATTTAGCGTGGTCTCACTAATTGCAAACCAGAAAGACCAGAAGCTCTTGAAAACGAGGTTCAAATGACAAGCCAGCGAAAGCACTGAGTACTATATCACCAGGTCACATGACCTTGAAACATGGTCTCTGGCTAGTAACCAGCTTTCTGAAGAATGACTGTTGCGTGCACGCTTGGTTTCAGCAGTCCTGGATTGTTATATTAAAGACACGATTTAGTGAACCACATCTGCTATTCTTTATGCTGTAATAAGTTGAATACGTGTGCAATGAGCTTGTAGCAGAATAAATTTTTTTCTCTTAATGACCTTGAGAAATATGTTGAGCATGCGAGAAAGCCCTAAACGAGAGTCATGAACAGACTTGAGGCAATTTCGTAAGAAAAGGGTATCAGGAGGAGCTGTTTCTCTTGAGATTTGTGGAAATCCAGTCCTCCAAACTGTCGGCCTGCTATGATCCTGCTATGCAGGATTATTATCAGGCTTCTGCCATCAGATGAATTCACAGGAAGAAAAGAACCAAGAGCATCTATGGATGGGAAATGGGCTCTCAGATCTTAGACCAAGACTTAATGCTTTTGTAGATATGAGGATATTTCCAAAAATCATGGAAAATGGTACTAAATTATAAGCTCATGTTGGTACCCAATATTTGAAATCCATGCATATGGGGGATCTTCAAAAGTTCATGGAAAATGAATATTATAAAAAACTATGCATGATTTCAACTAGTTTTTTTTTTTTCCACACCAAAGTGAGTTTATCGTTTCCTTCCATTCTTTTTCCATGAACTTTTTGAAGTACCCTCATGTGTGACCAGGATGAAGAATTTGCTGTGGGCTCACTCAGCTAAGGCAATTGCACACAATGACGTTACCTCAGGGAGAATGCTGTAGTGAGGTTGAAGTTGTATTCCTCCATTTTATTTGGAAGGTGGAATTCCAGTTTGGACCTTGAACCTGGGGGAAGGTGCTTGCAAAGTTTACAGTGTTGTGGTCACTTCTCCTCCTTAACGCTCCACTTTTGGCAGTCTGCAGACATATAGTTGCACCCCGGGCTGGACGGGTCAAGTTCAGCCTTAATGGGCACCCAGACCTCAGATCATTGTGCCCACCATTCGCTGGCTGCCTGAGGATGATCGGCCCACCTTACTGCCAGGCTCAGACTGCCTCAGATCAGCCTTTGCCTTAGTGAGATGGACACAGCCCATGTTTTTGTCCCGTGACCACACAGCAGTACCCGAGGCCTGTCTGTGCACCAAACACCTTTTCTTGAATGCCATGAATGAGAAGACCCTGTTCTGTCTTTTAACCCCGCCATCTCCATCTGCCATTACCTTTAGCACTTTTCTCCTGGACTTGACCCGTCACAGGTCCTGCCTTCTAGATTGTGCTTAGCTTGCGTTTTCTTGCCCCTGGTGTCTTTCTCACTGGGTAACACACGCATACACACACACACACACACAGCAGACAGAGTGAGCCAGGAAGCAGATGTCTCTTGGGTGGTGTGTGTCTTTGAGAGTCGGCATTTGAACGTATGAAAGGAACAGTGAATGGGTATAATTAGTCAGGCTGATGAAGGAGTGAAACCTGGTAAGCATTTTTCTTGCCTAGCTCTTGGTTTCTGCTGAAACGGGCTGAGGGTAAAGCAAGAGTATAGTTTCAACAAAAGATAAGTTTCAGCAAGGGCTTGGACTCCATTCCCAAGAAAAAATGTTGCCTGGGAGGAAGATATAGGGTGCATCCAAAAAAAAAAAAAAAAAAAAAAGACCCAGCAATAAAAAATAATAACTTCTGGCATTTTTCACACATTTTATTTCAGGAGAATTTATAAGATTTTAATAAATGTAAAAAAAGGGTTCTTGCAAATTCCTACCTGGAATTCTGTAAGCAGGTTTGAGTGTGCTGCTCTGTTTCTTCTCACCCCCTCAAGCCAGACACTCTTCCCAGGGTCAGTTTCCAGGGTCAAGGCATTTTTTAGGGGCCGACCTAAGGTTATCTCCCATCAGTCTGCCTCCTCCCTCAGTGGTGTGAATCTGGCCTAAGGTCTTGAGTCCCCACTCACCTCCAAGTGACCAGCCAGAAATCAAGCAATCCCCCAGGGGAACGTTTTCCTGTTGTCAAAAGGAGTCAAGAACAGAACTCAAGCATTGTGTCTGACAACTGCTGAAGCCTCAGAGGCGGTGATGGGAGTCTCCAGAAGAAATGGACATCCAAACACGCAGAATGGCAGCCTGGCGGGAGCTCGGCTGGCGTGGACTACGCATCTTCACGCAGCAAAACCAGCAACACCAATGACAATGGCACATCCAGCGGGCGGTCCCTGATGCTGTTTGCTTCCTGACCATCCCCGACTAGTCATTCAGCTTTGCTTTGTGATATGGATTCCAGCTTTCTGGCTTGGATCGCAGTGGAAAAATCTCTTAAATTGGGAAACTGTAGAAGGGCTGGGTCTATATTTTTTCTGCTTAAGGCAAAGAGTATTTGTTAGTGTTAGTTGAGGTTGCAAATTATTTTTGTTTTTTTATGTTACAGGGACAAAAGGGACACATGATCTTGTTTTCTGTCTTACTTGATTAAATTTTTTAAAAAATGTTATAAAGAATGACAAAAACCATTCTTTTTAAGGTACACAGCTTCTTGACAAACCACAGAGTAGAACAGAAAACCAAACAAATCCAGCCTCATTACTTTAATCATGCAAATGAAAGTCAGCCTGGACAAAGAAAGCAGAACAAAATGTGATTCTTGGGCTCAGATTTTAAAGATGAGCGTTGGGGCAAGCATTTAGCCCAATGGTTAAGACACCTACATCTCATACCAGAATTCCTGCCTTCAAGTCTTGGCTCTGGCTTCTGATTCCAGCAGACCCTGGGAGGCAGTGGGGATGCCTCAAGTAATTGGGCTGCAGCCCCACAGCTGAGCAAGCTGAATTAAGCCCGCAGCTCTTAGCTTCAGTCTTTGACCAGCCTGAGATGGGGAGCGAGCCAGCCAATGGGAGAGTGCTCTCTCTCTCTCTCTCTCTCCCCCTCTCAAAGAAAGAAATGAAAATAAAAAAAAGATAAACATTGGTGAAACATAACAAGAAAGGAAACTCATTTTGAGATGTACCACGTGCAAAGTGTTTCTATATCCGTTATTTCCACCAACTTTTTTTTTTTTTTTTTTTTGACAGGCAGGGTGGAGAGTGAGAGAGAGAGAGAGACAGAGAGAAAGGTCTTCCTTTTGCCTTTGGTTCACCCTCCAATGGCCG
Organism: Oryctolagus cuniculus; assembly: GCF_051225735.1. Taxonomy (NCBI): domain Eukaryota; kingdom Metazoa; phylum Chordata; class Mammalia; order Lagomorpha; family Leporidae; genus Oryctolagus; species Oryctolagus cuniculus. The sequence continues at coordinate 135,892,745 of NC_142867.1, forward strand.
CCACGGCCAGCGCGCTGTGGCTGGTAGACCGCACTGATCTGAAGGCAGGAGCCCGGTGCTTCTCCTGGTCTCCCATGGGGTGCAGGGCCCAAGCACTTGGGCCATCCTCCACTGCACTCCCTGGCCACAGCAGAGAGCTGGCCTGGAAGAGGGGCAACCGGGACAGAATCCGGCGCCCTGACCGGGACTGGAACTCGGTGTGCCGGTGCTGCAAGGCGGAGGATTAGCCTGTTAGGGAATTTCTTATGAACAAAGTGGCACTTGGGGATGTTACTTAAGTAACATCTCACTGTCTACGTAGTGAGTGGTAGAGACAAGACTGAAATCCAGCTTCTCCAACTTTGAAGTTGCCTGAGAGTTCTGTCTGGTAGCCAGGTTCCTGGCCAGCAGCCCTACAAGAACCTTGATCTTCACAGTATGCATGTTGTGGAATTCATCAGAGCTCAGACACCCACTTCATCCTGGCAGAAGGTTTAAGCCCATTATCAGAATAAATTGCAAATTACTAACTCTGTTGCTTTAAAGCTCTAAGGAGTTGAGATCTTACTCTGTTGGTTAATTGCTTTATCGATGAATTTTCCTAAGGCATTATCATTGAAAGTAATAACTTTTAAGTTTTAAATTTTTTATGTGTGTATTTTCATTCTGTTTGAAAGGCAGAGAGAGAAAGAGAGAGGGAGAGGGAGAGAGAGAGAGATCATCCATCGGCTGGTTCATTCCCCAAATGCCTGCAACAGCCAGCTCTGGGACACACCAAAGCCTGGCACTTGGGAATCCACAAGAGTCTCCCACATGGGTATCAGGGATCAAAGTACTTGAACCTCTTTCTTCCCTGGATGTGCATTAGCAGAAAACTTCATCGGAAGAGGAGTAGTCAGGATTTGAACCAGCCACTCTGATTTGGGATGTGGGTGGCATCCCAAAGAAGTGACTTCAGCCACTGTGCCAAATGTTCACCCTAATGATGGCCTTTAAGGTGATATTTTAAATACATTGGTGCTTTCGCCAGCGCCGCGGCTCACTAGGCTAATCCTCCGCCTTGCGGCGCTGGCACACCGGGTTCTAGTCCCGGTCGGGGCGCCGGATTCTGTCCCGGTTACCCCTCTTCCAGGCCAGCTCTCTGCTGTGGCCAGGGAGTGCAGTGGAGGATGGCCCAAGTGCTTGGGCCCTGCACCCCATGGGAGACCAGGAGAAGCACCTGGCTCCTGCCATCGGATCAGCACGGTGCGCCGGCCGTGGCGGCCATTGGAGGGTGAACCAATGGCAAAGGAAGACCTTTCTCTCTGTCTCTCTTTCTCACTGTTCACTCTGCCTGTCAAAAAATAAAAAAATAAAAAAAAACTATAAAAAATACATTGGTGCTTTCGACAGGAATCAAAAATATTATTGCTTTCACAAATCATTAATGGCATATTCTAATGGTATATTTTGTTTCAGTCCTCACCAGGATTCAGTTTTAGGGAAAAAAATTGTTATTTACAACACCATCCTTATTACTAATGTGGAGACAGTAGCATCGCACAGACCTGAGTTTTAATCCTGGCCTCACAGCTTCTACTCCTGTGTGACCTGGGGCAAAGTCACAGAGCATTAACTGGTCTCAGTTTCCACTGGGAAAAAACATGTTAACCCTAGCAAAGCACTCATTACTGCTCTCTGGGGACACCCATTAAGAGCTGGTCTCTTGTGCTTAGCATTTGGCTGATGTTATTGGAATCAGGATCATAATCATGGAAGCTAACAGTGCACAGCTGGTCTCACTCTTCGTCTTCGGTGGTTGCCGAAGTACTTGATGGATCTTGCACAAATCCTGGCTGGCTGTGTTCTTGTCTTTCCCTCCCCTTCTCCTTCTCACCTTAGGTCACACAAGGTGGCCAGGCCCTCTGTACCACTGGGGCAGCATGCAGTGGAACACTGGGCAATCAAGGGCCTCATGGTAGGACTGGTCAGTGTTAATGACCGTGACCCTTCCCATCCCCAGGTGTTGGTGCCGAGCCAGCCTGGGGCTAATTCATTATGCTGCATTCAGAGTGATTTCACCTGGCAGCCGGCACTGTGGGTCTTGCTATGAAAGGGCCGTGTGATGACCGGCCAGAGGAAGAGCCCATTTCTAAGCCTTCACCTTAAGTGGTCTGTCCTGGGCAGAGCAATCACCTACCACAGATCCCTGATCTGTCCTCAGCCTTTAGGCTCAGCAGCAGCTGACCATCTGAATAGAATCTCTTCATTACAGCAGCAGGAATTTGAGAGAGAAATAATTAATGAATCTAGAAGAGAGTGACACGTATAAATGACATTCCTACTCAAGGTAGCCAAACAATTCAAAAAGCACAAAAGTGCACATTGCCCAGCCTTGCTAAGCCTTAGATTCTAGAACAGGCACAGTCTCAGATTCACTGTGTTTTGTTGGTTAAAACAGGCCATGGGGTCTGCCTGGTTCCAAAGTGAGATTACACAGACATGAAAATGGAGATGTATGGTTTATTGGAGGCCACTAAAGTAGTAGTCCACGAAAACATGAGTATTTTGCACTCCGTTCCAGAATATAGCTGTTATATTCTACTTTTCAATGTGGACCATAAGTTGCATTTGAAAATTAGCTATTTTCACTTTATTTAAAAGGGAAGAGGATAAACAGACAACTTCCATCCACTGATTGACTCCTTAAATGCCTGCAACAGCCAAGGACAGACCAAGCCAAGCCACAGACCTGGATCTCCATCCGGCTCCCTCTCATGGCTGTCAAGGACACGGGAGCCTGAGGCTTCACCTGCCGCCTCCCAGGGTTCGCTGGAGCAGGAAGCTGAAATCTGCAGTGGAGTTTGCACTTGACCCGAGGCACTCAGCCTGTGTGAGATGCAGGCAACCAAGTGGTATCTTAATTGCTACACCAAATACCTGCCCCATTTTTATAATTTAGTATAACAATGCAAAGATACTTCAAAAAGTTCATGGGAAATGGAATAGTGTTAATGTTTTAAAACAGTTTTAGGGGCTGATGTGACACAGTGGACTAGGCCACCACCTACAATGTCAACATCCCACATAACTCTGCTTAGAGTCCTGGTTGCTCCATTTCCAATCCAGATCTCTGCTAATGTGCTTGGGAAAGCAGTGGAACATGGCCCGAGGGCTGTGCTTGGGTCTCTGCCACCCATGTCAGAGACCCCACTAGAGTTTCAGGCTCCTAGTTTCAGCCTGGCCCAGCCCTTACCATTGCAGCCATTTGGGGAGCGAGCTAACAAATGGAGAAGGAGAAAGTGGAAAATCTCTCTCTCTCTCTCTCTCTCTCTCTCTCTCTCTCTCTCCCTCCTTCTGTCTCTCTGTGTAACTCTGCCTTTCAAATAAAAAAAATAGTTTTTAAAAGATAAGATTATTTTGGAGTAAAAACATTTTAAATACTTGCATGAGTTTTTATAGAAAGCGTTTGTGTGTGTGTGTGTGTTTGTGTGTGTGTGAACTTTTTAAAGAGCCCCTCATAAAGTCCCCCAAATAGCAAAGTGAAATGAACTCTTGTGGAAGTTACAGCACTATTCATTCCATGGTTCTACCTAACTGCAGCTCTGGCACAAGCATGCTTGGGGGAGGGGATTCCAGGCTCCCCCTTTCTCGGGTGTCAGGTTGAGTCTTGGGAACCAATAGGGCTGACCTGGGAGGGGATTCTGATATGGCTTCTGTGGTTAGTCCACGTATTTATCTCACTTAGTATATTTCTATGACTGAATCCCAAAGCCCAATACAAGGGCTTCTGATGGATGTGCGTGTCTATCTTTACATCCTTTAGACCACAGAATCCAGGATTATAAATTAGAACCTACAGAAATATGGAAAGGATCTGTTTTTATTAAGACCTCCAGAGATGTAACTTAATTTTTTGGGGCCAGCCAATATATTCTGCTTAAAACGAATTCTTTACTCACCGGTGTCACCGTAAGCGAGGTGAACTTAGGCCAGTCTGATAACAAGATGGATATGGGCTGGGTATTGTTTGAGTAACTCAGTCTGATTCATTTCCCTGATGGTGGAGGAGTTTTTCAATGAAAGCGGTAACAAGGATTCTTTGAAACGGAACAGCAGTGGGAAAACAAATCATACATCTAAATGCATCTGCCCTTCCTGCAGGTCAGAGCCTGCAAACGATCCAAAGGGCATTTTTCTTGCTTTAAGTTATCTGAGCTCTCTGCTACAGCTTACACTTCTGCAGCTCCCAGGGAAACAGGCCCCGGAGGAGGCTGTGCACAGAAGGGAGGTGCGTGCCTTGAGTTAGCTCTGTCTCCAGCAGCCTAAACTTTCAGTGTGACAGATTCCACCTGGCATCCCCACAGCTAACATCAGCAGTTCTGAATCCCGACTTCTAAAAAGTAGAACTGAACCCCTTTCCCCCGCTCTCTGCATTTTATTAACAAGAAATTTCGAACATACAGAAATGTCGAAAGAATTGTTCCATGGACTCCCGTAGACCCACCTGGATTCTACCATCAAGATCCCCTTGTCAGGGTCAGCGCCATGGTGTAGTAAGCTAAGCCTCTGCCTGCAGTGCCTGCATCCCTTCTGGGCAGTAGTTCAAGTCCCAGTGGCTCCACTTCCAATGGAGCTCTCTGCTATGGCCTGAGAAAGCAGTAGAAGATGGCCCAAGTGCTTGGGCCCCTGCATCCATGTGGGAGACTGGGAAGAAGCTCCTGGCTCCTGGTTTCGGATTGACCTAGCTCCAGGCATTGCAGCCATTTAGGGAGTGAACCAGTGGATGGAAGACCTCACTCTCTGTCTCTCCCTCTCTCTGTAACTCTACCTCTCAAACAAATAAATAAAAAAAATTTGGAAAAAAAAAAAAAAGATCCTCTTGTCTGCTCAGCCACCCATCTGGCTGTAGAAACATTTCAAAACCAGCTGAAAACAATGGATGTCACTCTGATGTTTTTATACCATGGATTCATTTTTGCGTGCCCTAGAGTTTCCTATAAATGCAATCACCCAGACTGAGCTCTCTAGGAGAACCCGTTTTTAAAACCTTGTAAAGTTGGCTCACTAGGCTAATCCTCCGCCTTGCGGCACCAGCACACCGGGTTCTAGTCCCAGTCGGGGAGTGCAGTGGAGGATGGCCCAAGTGCTTGGGCCCTGCACCCCATGGCAGACCAGGAGAAGCACCTGGCTCCTGCCTTCAGATCAGTGCGATGCGCCGGCCGTGGCGGCCATTGGAGGGTGAACCAACGGCAAAAGGAAGACCTTTCTCTCTGTCTCTCTCTCTCACTGTCCACTCTGCCTGGCCAAAACAAACAAACAAAAAAAAAAAAACAAAAAACAAAACAAAAAAACACAAACTTTTAAAGTACGCAGTAGCGCACTTCTTCATGCTTGCTTCCCTTGCGGCTTCTCAAGAGGAAGCGTTGTTGCTCCAAGAGTCAGCCCTGCCTGCTCAGCACCCACTGTGGACACTGCGGGCCCTGTGTCTTTGGTCCCCAAAGGCCTGTGGCGGGCAGCTTCTCATTGACAGCCGGCTGCGGACGTGCAGGTCAGCGCGCAGCAGAGCTGGCAAGGCCCCGGCACATCCACACAGACAGCACGAGTCCCAGACGCTGGGTGTTTATTAGCAGGTCTGTCTTTGTGTCCGTGAATCGGACTATTGTTCTGTACTACTGATTTTATTCTGATTGTTCTGTGAGACAAAGGAGGAAATGGTTTGCTTCAAAGCAGGCAGACAAGTAGGGGACACAGAGCTTAAAGGAGCTGGAGATGTCTTTAGGAGGCGTCTGCCAAGCTCGCGGAGGTCTGGCCAACGGGAAACAGGACGTGGTACTTTCCAAGATAGATGTAACAAAGTAGAGGGAACCAAGAAAGGACCACCCCGTGGAATGCACCCCTAAAGCTTCTCAAGCTGTGTGCTGCCAGGAGATAGTCTTACGCGGCTAAATCCAGAGGCCTGGGTTGTGCACCGGTGGCATTCAGAGAAATGAAAATCCAGCAGGTGCCTGGCCATTGCATGTGCTGTCAGACCCCACCTTCCCACGTTCCACACACGCGTGTTCATGTACGAGAGCTGCCGCTTCTGCACCTGGAGTGCATGGCAGCTGTGAGCTGGTTCTCATTGCAGCTCACATGCTTCGTCTAATGGGGCCGAGGAGGTACAGCCAGACGGGCAGCAATCACACTCCCCGCCACGAGCAGCTTATTGTATGGAGTTTGTATGTTAAAGGGACATTGGCTGCTGAGCTAAGGCAATATTGAGCAATTTTTTTTTTTTTTTTGGCTTAGTGCAGTCTAACTATCCCAACTTTTTGTTCTGTCTCATTTCATGGACCTGTCGGATTCTACTGAGCCTATCTGGACAAGATACCCCTACAACCCCCGCCTCCCCCCCCAAGTTTCCGATATCAACTTCATGATGTTCAAGCCTGCTCAAGAGAGAGAGGTTTGTTTGAGCTTTACAGCCTGGAAATGCCGGGGTCATGTAAAGTCGTCATCCAACCAATCGTTCAACTATAAAAACCCTTACTGTGAAGTTTCCCTAAACAAATATAACTGAACATGAGTGATGACAGCCATCAAGCTAATACATGGCCACATGCATCTCAAAACAAGAGATCACTATCAATCATCCCTAATATCATCTACGATGACTTCAAAAACCATGCAGGACCCGGGACACAGTTCATAAGCCTTTTGCCTGTACTTAGCTCCAGACAAAGCTTAATAGACAGGGAGAAACTGGACAGGCTTCAGAGAAGATAAGACATGCGATGTGGCTGGGCTGGAATACACTCACACGGAAATAAACACGTCTGTGGTTCAAGTTTATCCAAGCAATAATGGAGGAAAAAAATCTAGCCCTTAGATAATAGAGGAAGCTGAGACAAGATCCTACACAATCGACTGCATTCAAGGCAAAGAGAAGGAAGTCATAAGTCTGGGAGAAAGCAGTATTTTTTTTAAAGATTTATTTATTTGACAGGCAGAGTTACAGAGATGCCGAGGCAGAGAGAGGGAGAGGGAGAGAAGTCTTCCACAAAATTGTTCACTCCCCAGTTGGCCACAATGGCTGGAGCTGCACAGATCCGAAGTCAGGAGCCAGGAGCTTCTTCTGGGTCTCCCAAGTGGGTGCAGGGGTCCAAGCACTTGGGCCATCCTCTACTGCTTTCCCAGGCCATAGCACAGAGCTAGATCGGAAGTGGAACAGCCAGATCTTGAACTGGCGCCCATATAGGGTGCCAGCACTGCAGGTGGTGGCTTTACCCACAATGCCACAACGCCAGCCCCAATAGCAGAATATTGACAATAAGGAAAACACAAGGCAAGAACCTCCTTGGATTTTGTCTTCTTCGATTTTGCAGTCTTTTTTAAAATATCTGTTTAATTAAAGACATACTTTGCAACTTCCCAGCCCTAATTTCTAAGCAGTTACTTGGACGTGGGGAGTTCTGTTTTCTTGGATCTGGGTCTGCTGCCTGGATGAGATTCCAGAAATGGGTGGTTGGGGAAGGTTGCCGGCACGTTTAATCCACTACCTGTCGTGTGCACAGCAGTGGTCTCGGAGGACAGGATTTTTAAATTGCTTTTCCTTGGAATGGCTCTCCCCAAGCAGCAACCCTTTTCTCTGGCATTTGGACCTGGCAGCCTGGTAATCAGATCCTAGGTGAGGCTCAGGGGAGCTTCTCCACGTGTCTCCAGAGCTGGTGGCCAGGCACCTCCAGCTGCCTTAGGAGAAGAAAAGCCAGCAAGGCAGGGCTGGGCTGCGGGGCTCCCTTGGCTTCGGGGTAAGGATTGATGGCTTTTAAACTGCTGCTTCTTGTCTCTTTAAACGTTAAAGAGGGAGGTCCTCCTGAACCCCTGATGGCATTCAATTATGGTCACGATGATGAAATGTCTCGGATCTTTGGGGAGTGTGGGCAAATCGATAAGAGTGTTGCAGGGGAGGGAACTCGGAGCTCTTCCGGCTTGGACAGGGCCTGTACCCTTTCCCAGGCTTCCTCCTGGCTCTGCTGTAAGTCTGTCACACCAGGGCCTTGCTGGCTGGGTGCCAGGAATTAGGGGCGTGAATACCTAACAACAAAGAATGAGCAAAAGGAGCCCCAACATGGGATTTGGAAAGGGGGTGATGGAGCGTTCCATTGCAAAAGCCTATGCTCATTTATTTTTCTATTATGTTCTGTATTTATTTATTTGAAAGGTGAGAGAGAGGGAGAAAAACCCATCCTCATTCCCCAAGTGGTTGCAGTGACTGGGGCTGAGCCAGGCCAAAGCTAGGAGCCAGGAGCTTCTTCCAGGTCTCTCATGTGGGTGCAGGGGCCCAAGCACTTGGGCCATCCTCTGCTGCTTTCCCAGGCCGTAGCAGAGAGCAGGATGGGAAATGGAGCAGCTGGGACTCGAACGAGTATCTTGTTGCTGGCTTAACCCACTACACTAGGAGGCCAGCCCCTGGACTCATTTCTAAGTAACACTTTCCTAGGAGGTTAGGCACCCCATTTGAATAAGCCCTCCTCCCCTTCCGGTGAGTTGTCGCCTGTTTGGTTTTCTGTTCAGATGGGTTCTTTGGGATGTGAACCAAAGTTGGTTGGTGGTGGTGGTGTTGGCTTTCTCTAAACAGGGTTTTACACGTGCCACACTGTTTGAAGAAACACAAGCTACTTTCAACACAGGCCAGTGACTTCAGCATTAGGATGGAAGGGCATCCGTTCCTTTAGTGAGCACGTATTGGCTGCACACTCTGTGTGCACGAATGGAAGCTCCATGAGGTTGGGACCTGGGCCTCTTCTCTCCATGGCTGGTCCCCAGGGCCTCACAACACTGCGTGGCCTAGAGCAGGTGCTCCAAGGAGCATGTGGGTGAAGGGGCACTGAAAGCTTCACTCTTCCTCCCCCAGGATATGACCCTGTTCTAATGACTTAGGGAGGCCTGGGGTTGGAAGGGAAAAATCAGTTCCATGCTGTTAGGTCTTCGTGAGGTGCCTCTAAAGTCTGGCAGTATTCTGGCCCCCTCACCATTTTACACTTTCTGGAATTAGACCAGTAGAGTGAGAATGCACTGGAAGGGTCTGTTTACTCAAAACGTTTAGAAATGCCAACAGACTGCCGTGTGTCCCCTGTGACTTGTGATCGTACTTACTCATACATGCTTTCCTACCAGATGTTTTAAGAAGAGGGATTAAAGCTGGCAGTAGCCGGGGGTTAGGAGCAGCCGCGGGCAGTGTTCCGGGAGAGGGACCACTTACCCACTCTAGAACTTCCCATCTGACCCTTCCCTGGAATCGAAGTCTCCACTTGAAGAAAGATGTTCCTGTGTGAATGTCTTTATCAGTTCACCACGAGGCAACCATGGCCCAGTGCAGTGCTATGGCTTCTGTGTCTAGACATTCTGGTTTGCAACTCTCTAGGCCTCCTTCTGAGATCAAGTTCTTTAAGATTTATTTTTGGGGCTGGCACTGTGGTGTAGCAGGTAAAGCCGCCACCTGCGGCACTGGCATCCCATATGGGTGCTGGTTTGAGTCCCGGCTGCTCCACTTCTGATCCAGCTCTCTGCTATGGCCTGGGAAAATAGTAGAAGATGGCCCAGGTCCTTGGGCCCCTGTACCTGCGTGGGAGACCTGGAAGAAGCTCCTGACTCCTGGCTTCAGATTGGCTCAGCTCCAGCCATTACAGCCATTTTGGTAGTGAACTAGCAGATGGAAGACCTTTCTCTCTCTCTCTCTGTCTCTCCTTCTCTCTCTGTATAACTCTGACTTTCAAATAAATAAATACATCTTTTTTAAAAAGAATGACAGAGAAATAGTGAGAGAGAGAGAGAGAGAGAGAGAGAGAGAGATCTTCCATCTGCATGCTCACTCCCTAAATGGCCTAAATGGCTGGGGCTGCACTGATCTGAAGCCAGCAGCCTGGGACTCCTTCCAGGTCTCCCATGTGGGTGGCAGGGGCCCCAAGTACTCAGGCCATCCTCTGCTGCTTTCCCAGGCACAATGACAGGGAAGCAGATCAGAAGTGAAACAGCCTGGGCTCAAAGTACGGGATGTCACTGTGGCACAACGCCTCCCTACCGACCCCTGACAGCCCAAGTTCTTAACTGTCATGGTCTACTCTGCCCAGAACCCCACTACAGGTTTTGCTGTGAGTTGTTTATTCCAAGGCTCGGCCCTGGTCCTAGGGCCTATTACACCAATCTCTATAGTCATTTGCCTGTTGTGGCACAAAATTCCCTTGGGTGCTGGCCATGGACAAAAGTGGCACGAGACAGAATGAGGCCGGTAATGGATGTCTTAGGACTCTGATTGTAGGGCGTGGAAGCAAGCCCTCCCTACGTGCCCTCATAAACCACTTCTTCAGGGATGCCCTGGTCATGTGTCGGTTGTCACTCACTTTTGCCTGGGAAGTGATGAATTGCATCCTGCACCTGCTACACACGATTCTGAAGATGATGAAAGAAATGCCTACTGAAAAGGCCTGCGAGCGAGAGGCCAAGGGCTCTGTAAGACCATGTGTGCCTCGGTAACCATGGCAACTCGGCTCAGCCCTGGGATGGGCAGAAGGCCAGATCCACTGTCTTGTGCATCGTGTTCCCTTGGCTTGCAGGAGACCTGCATGCAGAATAGCCTATAGGATAAGACAAAGCGGCGGGTCCTTTCTGCTGCTGTTCATTCCTTCTAGGATATCAGCAGTAGGCTCTGAAAACCTTTATTCTGAGATCCCTTGCCAGTGAAAATGCTACAAGTTCTGTTGCCTGGAGAGGAATGACTGTGGCTGAAAAGATTCCACTACCGCCACGTGACAGTGGCTTGGGAGACCCTGACTGCCGTTTCTCTGGCAGAGCTGGCATTCCTTGGGGCCAGAAAGACAGTCCTTGTTCGGAAGAACACCTCTGTTTAACTGGTGGTCGTGGGATTCCAAGGTGATGCTGTGATACTGTGTCTGCCTCTGATGGGCTCAATTCAGGATTTTTCATTGGGACAAGCTACCTTGTTCTGAAAATGGACTCAGACTTGGAGGATGATGTAGTGGCTTAGAAGTTGTGGAGGGGAGAGTGTTTTCAGTTTATTTCTGAACAAAGCCTTGCTCTACCAAGACACCTGTCTTCAGTGATGCCAAAGCCTGGTGTAACACCATTGCTCCTTTGTTTGGAGTGATTTGATCAGTGAGATCTGGAGAAAGTGGTGGTGATTTTCAGACCTGATGCATTGATAGCCCCTTCTGGAGAATCCAGCATGAATGCTTTATTTCCTTGTATTGGGAAATGCTAAATACTTTTATTTAAAGGTAAACAGGAGTATGGCTTTGCATCCAAAACTCCAGAGGATTTTGGTTTCCTTTCTCTTTTCTAATTCTAGAGCAAACTTGATGGCCGTCATCTGAGCGGTTAAGATGCCATGTCCCATAGCAGAGTGCCTGGGTTTGGAACCCGGCCCCTGGGGCTGGCACTGTGGCACAGCAGGCTAATCTTCCATTGCTTCCAATCCAGCTCTCTGCTGTGGCCTGGGAAAGCAGTAGAAGATGGCCCAAGTGCTTGGGCCCCTTGAGGGAGACCTGGAAGAAGCTCCTGGCTCCTGGCTTCAGACTGCCCCAGCTCTGGTCATTGCGGCCACCTGGGGAGTAAACCAACAGAAGGAAGACCTCTCTCTCTCTGTCCCTCGCACTATCTGTAACTCTACCTCTCAAATAAATTTAAAAAAATCTTAAAAAAAAAAGAAGCCCAGCCCCAGCTCCTGACTCCAGCTTCTGCCATGAGCACCCTGGGAAGCACCTTGTGCCGATGATGACTCAGGTTCTTAGGCGCTTGCCACTCGCAGCGCCGGCCCTAGTCCAGCCCTTGCCATCACAGACATTTGGCGATTGAACCAGTAGATGAGTTCTCTCTGTCTCTTGTCTCTTCCCTCAAATAATTAGAACAATAAAATGATGACAAAGCTCCCTATGAAGAGCTGAATGTGCATTTCAAGGTTAAATGTGGATAAACTGTGCCTAAAACATCACGGAGCATGCCTAGACAACCCCAGGCATGGGAACGAGGAGTTTAAGTGTGCACCTTGAGTTTCAACAGCACTTTGAACCATTCTGTTATGTCACCAGTGATTAGTTTCGTACATTTTTCTCTCTCTGGAAAGTCAGGCATGCTTCCACCAGACCTGCCCCTCACCCAATCTGGTGTTCTCATCTCTACTACTGTATCTTTGAAAGCAAAAAAAAAAAAAGCACCGTTCATTCAAGTTACAGATTTAACGTCAACCTTTGAAAATAAGATGTCAATCCACTCTCCAAGGAGCCTCCCAAACACTCCTGGAAAATACGTATTAGGAAAAAATGATTACCAACTGATTTCAAGCAATTGTTGCACCCAAATACACTTACATTTTAATTCTGTTTTCCACACACTCTATTGCAGCTGGGACTCAAGCCAACACTTCCATAGGAGAGGCTGGTGTCACAGCAGTAGCCTGACTCTGAGCCACCATGCTTCCCTTCCACAAACTCTTTGAAAGTACTTGTCTGTCTTTTACATTGGGATGGCATTTTTAACTCTTAGAGCTCATTTTTGGGGTAACAGTGGGAAGAAAAGAGAAAGGGAGGGAGGGAAAGAGAGAGGGACAAAAATGAAGAAAAAGAAAAAGAGAGGAGAGATAGAAGTGAAGAGTGAGGGTGTCTAGAAACACACTGAGCAGCATGGTAGAGTGGGCACCCTTAGAAACTCAAAAAAAAAAGAAAGAAAACCTGGCGATCTCCTTCCCTAGGGGGTGAAATTCTGGAAATTCTGAATCCTTTGAAAAGGAGACTCCTGTCCTGCCTGTACATTAGATCATTTTTAAAAAACCCGAGGAGAGACTTGAATCAGCAAGGCGTCCTTGTGGTTCAGGAAGCCGTGTGGTCTGAGCTGCTCGCTTCGTGGGCGTCTCACGCACTCAGAGCATCTTGTAAGCTCCGCCTTCCCCCTGCAGCACAGCATCCACGGGCATGGCCGCTCTGCTTGGAAATGAGACGATTCTCGGCAGGGCCAAGGAGAGGAAGTAGCTTCCCCGGAGCTACGAGCGCCTTTAGAGTTTCAGTTTTGCTTGGGACCTTACGGGTCACCACATTCTACCGCTTCATTGAGACCCTGAGAAAGCTATTCATTCTCTGTGTCTAATCCAGCTTCCCCTTAATGCACATCTGGGTGGCAGCAGATGCTGGTTCAAGTGCATGGGCCCTTGCCACCCACGTGGGAGACCCAAATGCAGTTATGGGCTCCTGGCTTCAGCCTGACAAAGCCCCGGATGTTGTGGGCATTTGGAGATTGAACCAGTAGATGAGAGATATTGTTTCTCTCTCTCACAATAGAAGGTATCAGAGATGGGATTACAAAGCTAGCCACTAGTTTCTGCCAAGTGACTCTGGCGTTGCACCTCCCCCTCTCCTGCCTTCCTAAGTTTCAGGGTGTGTGAAGGGTTTCGTGTTTCCACGAGGGTTCATGGGGTGAGGATAGTGAGGAAAGGAAACTCTTGAAGGGTCCCTGCTTAAATTCCAAAGCCCCTGAGAAGTCTAAGGCTGTGATGGGTGCGTGGAAGGGCTGCCCTGTGTGGCTTCCCTTTGCAGGATCCGTATCCAACACAGGCCATGGCAACCAAGACAATCCCAAAGCAAATCAAAGTACACTTTGTTGCTCAAGTGTGCTTTGACAAGGCTCAATGGTGTTATTTTAAAATATTTGCACTTCTCAGTGCACATAAAATTCACTAGCTTCTCTAATGATTGAATCATTAATACCAATTATGGCTACCTTCTCCAATCACTGAATAGAAAGAAATGATATATTTTCATTTTATAGAACTTAGAACATTGTTTCCATTTTTAAAATTATTATAGAGTTATAGTAACTCTATGAAGTTATAGTATCTTATTTATCTCTTTTGGGGGGGGTCCCATCTTTGAAATTTCTGGAGAAAAGTCTTCATTGGATACACAGTCTTCATTGGATACACAGTCTTCATTGGATACACAATCTTCATTGGATACACAGTCTTCATTGGATACACAATCTTCAGTGGATATACAGTCTTCATTGGATACACAGTTTTCACTGGATATACATTTTTTCACTCTTCTGAGATGACAAGGACAGCCTGGATAAAATTGAAATACAAAGGTCTCATTGTATTGATTCACTTAAAATGCTGTTCTCCAGGTTTTTAGTGAAAAAGTTTTCAATGGCTAAAACCAATGGCCAATTTTGAGTATAGAAACTTTTTTTTGTTGTATGCCTCAGGCAGCAGTGTATTGATTGAAAACTGTGTGAGTAGGTGGCAGGTGGCAGGAGGGGAGCAGCCAGGCAAGCTGATGAACTGCATATGGTCAGCTCACCTTCTGACCTACAAATAAAACTACCAAGGGAGGCATTTAAGTAAAACAGCATTTTCTAGAAGAAAACGTGTCTGACAGATTGTATATCCAATGAGGACTTTTCTCCAGAAATTTCAAAGATGGGACCCCCCCAAAAATTATCAGGGAGCTGGATCAGAAGCATAGCAGCAGGGACTCAGGACTCGAGTGCTGGTGGAATTGCACATGGCAAGTTACCCCGCTGAGCCACAGTGTGTGGTTCCTGTGCCAACTTTAGGGACATGGGAACTGTGGTAATATGTGGATCTGTGATGATGTCACAGTGGTTCAGGAGGAAGAGAGGGGAGGTGAAAAGCTTTCACGTGAGGGGTGGATTCGTGATGCCTTTTTGTTCTCTGCTTTTGGTGCTTTGGGGACGAATACGAGTTGTTGTAAATGATGAGCGTGCACTGGTTTTGCACATAAATACATCGTTGATTCAAGTTAAAGGGAAGCAGAAAAATTAATCCTGAGGGATAGTAGTGGGAAGGCGGGATGACAGAAGCTCACTGGCTAAGAATCTCCCTTGCCTTTGGGGACCTTGTTGGGCTCCTGGCCCCTCCTTGCTGGTCTCTCAGGCTTTCTGCATGACAGCAGCTACAGCCTGTGGTCTGCTGTCCAGTCCCTGGTTCACAGCTCAACCTTGCTTTGGTGACCTGTGATTTTAGCCAAGGTCCTCAAACTGAGCCTTGGTGATTGCTTCTGTCAGTCGAGCACCATAAAGCCTGCCGGAGCCTCTGTGAGGCTACACGCCACGATAATTGTCAAGCCACCCAAATGGTTTCAAAGACCGATGGCGACGACTCTTCACTACTCTCCACTCCTGTCTTCCTCATTACAGTCACCACGCACGTAACTTTGGGATTTTTTGATTTTTCCCATGTTGCCCAGCTGAAAAATCTATCCATATGACACGGGGGCGGGGGGGGACAGGGAGGGAGGTCTCCCATCCGCTGGTTCACTCTGCAGTTGGCTGCAATGGTCGGAGTGGAGCCGATCTGAAGCCAGGAGCCAGGAGCTTCTTCTAGGTTTCCCATGTGGGTGCAGGGGCCCAAGGACTTGGGCCATCCCCTGCTACTTCCCCAGGCCATAGCACAGAGCTGGACAAGCAGCCGGCATTGCAGGCTGCATCCAGACCCCACAGTGAATCACTTCTCAATTTCTTCAGGTTCCATCTCTCCCAACCTCCATGTTCTCAGCATCTCAGAACAAAATGCTTAGTAGATCTCTCTCAAATTCGACAAAATATTTCATCTCAAGGCTTCAGGTTTTCGGATGAGAAAGGACACCAGAGAGAGGGAGCGTGTTCTTCCTCTCTCTCTTCTTTTCTTCCTTTTCTTTCCATTCCCTTTTCTTCTCCTTCCTTCCTCCTGTCCCCCCACACCCTCCTCCTCCCCATCCCCTTTCTCCTCCTTCTCTCTCTCTCTGTCTCTCCTTCCTCCCTTGGATTCTACTACGGACATTCACCTAGACTGGGAGCAGTGAGTGGGCGTTGATCGGCTCTGGGGAGAGCCATGCCATTTTTTTTCTTTATTCATCCATTAGATGTTCTGCCTGGACTATTTCACTAAGCAGATGCCTCAACTGTGACTGAGCAGCTGTTTCAAGTTTCCAAAATCAGTGAAGCTAAATGAATAGGACCCACAATGCCCACGGGAAGAAATGGGAGATAGAGAGAGGAAAAGAAAAAAATTAAAAAACCATCGACGCTGCAGAACAGTTTAAATATGGAAATGCCCAAACTTCTAAATAGCTTCTTCTTTGACTTCTTTGTTAATCAGAAGTTCTTATAGATTATTTTGGTCCTACCCTGTATGCTAGGGACATGGTGTTCTGAATCGAGAATTATTGAATTCTAATCCTCATCAGTGATTTGGCTTCTTGCCTAACCTTGGGCAGAGGACATACCGTGTCTTTAATGCATTCCTCTAGGAATCGCTACAGTGCTGTGGCAGGTTTAATTATTAATGGAATTTGCAGAGAACTTTTCCTAGCTGAGTGACTCCAGCCAACCTTAATTTTTAATCTTTATAAATACCTTTGAGTTTTAATAAGGTAAGTTTTCAGCATGGTGGCCATTTTTTTTTTTTTTTTTTGCAAGCCTGGCTTCTCTCTGCTGTGGATAAATAATAATTTGTCTACCCGCCATAAAATTCTAGATTTTAAAATGTAGTTGACAGAGTGGAAGCCGATTGCTAAGAAGGGCATATAAATTCTTTTTTTAAAGATTTATTTATTTATTTGAAAGTCAGAGTTACACACAGAGAGAAGGAGAGGCAGAGAGAGAGAGAGAGAGAGGTCTTCCATCTGCTGGTTCACTTCCAGTTGGCTGCAACTGCTGGAGCTGCACCGATCTGAAGCCAGGAGCCAGGAGCTTCCTCCGGGTCTCTCACATGGGTACAGGGCCCCTAGGACTTGGGCCATCTTCCACTGCTTTCCCAGGCCACAGAAGAGAGCTGGATCTGAAGTGGAACAGCCGGGACTTGAACTGGCACCCTTATGGGGTGCCGGCACTGCCGGAGGTGGCTTTACCCACTACGCCACAGCACCAGCACCAAGGGCATCTGAATTCTTTTTTTTTTTTTTTTTTTTTTTTTAACAGGCAGAGTGGACAGTGAGAGAGAGAGACAGAGAGAAAGGTTTTCCTTTTGCCGTTGGTTCACCCTCCAATGGCCGCCACGGCTGGCACGCTGCGGCCGGCGCACCGCGCTGATCTGATGGCAGGAGTCAGGCGCTTCTCCTGGTCTCCCATGGGGTGCAGGGCCCAAGCACCTGGGCCATCCTCCACTGCACTCCCTGGCCACAGCGGAGAGCTGGCCTGGAAGAGGGGCAACCTGGACAGAATCCGGCGCCCCAACCGGGACTAGAACCCGGTGTGCCGGCGCCGCTAGGTGGAGGATTAGCCTAGTGAGCCGCGGCGCCGGCCTAGCATCTGAATTCTTCACACATGTTTTCTCTCAAGCTATTTCTCCTCTGATGCCAGAGATAAAAATTTACTTCTGATAATAAGGTATTATCTGGACATACAGTTGCTTCGTAAGACATGAGTTTGCGGACTAAAACTTTTTTTTCAAGATCTATTTTATTTATTTATCTAAGAGGCAGAGTGACAGGGAGGCAGGGTAGGGCATGGGTGGCGGAGACAGAGAGTGGCTTTTATTCCATCCTCTTATTCACTCCCCAGATGGCCACAACAGCCAGGGCTGGGTCAGGACCTCCATCTGGGTCTCCCCTGTGGGCGGCAGGAGCCCAAGCACTTGGGCCGTCATCAGCTGCTTTCCCAGGCCAAGTCACAGGCAGCCAGATGGGAGGCAGAACGGGAACCTCAAATGGGCGGTCCTGTTGGATTCCAGCATCGCAGGTGACAGCCTCTGTGCCACACTGCTGTCCCCCAGGCGGGTCGCCTGAAGCTTGTGTTAACTCTGCAGGAACTACCTTACACAGGGGTGGTTGCCTCTAACACAGGCCATAGAAGAAAGATTCACATTATGTCAGTTTTGCTCAGAATCCAGGCTGGAGCATTGTAGTGAAAATAGCAGGAAGTAATGCTGATAAGAATGCACATATTTTTTTTTTTCATTT
The DNA here is from genome assembly GCF_051225735.1 of Oryctolagus cuniculus. Classification (NCBI taxonomy): domain Eukaryota; kingdom Metazoa; phylum Chordata; class Mammalia; order Lagomorpha; family Leporidae; genus Oryctolagus; species Oryctolagus cuniculus. The sequence continues at coordinate 135,910,651 of NC_142867.1, forward strand.
TCATTTCTCTTTATATACAGAAGATCAGTTTAGCATACATTAAGTAAAGATTTCAACAGTTTGCTCCCACACAGAAACATAAAGTGAAAAATACTGTTTGAGTACTAGTTATAGCATTAAATCTCAATGTACAGCACACTAAGGACAGAGATCCTACATGAGGAGTAAGTGCACAGTGACTCCTGTTGTTGACTTAACAAATTGACACTCTTGTTTATGGCATCCACATATTTAAAGAAAATAGAAACTATTTCCATTTTGTGTATAAATCTCATGTTTTTCTTCCTTTTACTTTGATGCTTTCCTAGACTTACTTAGGTTTGACAATCTCAAAAAGAACTGAAGATTTATTTATTTATTTATTTATTTTTATTTTATTTTTTTGACAGGCAGAGTGGACAGTGAGAGAGAGAGAGACAGAGAGAAAGGTCTTCCTTTTGCCGTTGGTTCACCCTCCAATGGCCGCCGCGGCCGGCGCGCTGCGGCCGGCGCACCGCGCTGATCCGATGGCAGGAGCCAGGAGCCAGGTGCTTTTCCTGGTCTCCCATGGGGTGCAGGGCCCAAGCACCTGGGCCATCCTCCACTGCACTCCCTGGCCACAGCAGAGGGCTGGCCTGGAAGAGGGGCAACCTGGACAGAATCCGGCGCCCCGACCAGGACTAGAACCCGGTGTGCCGGCGCCGCAAGGCGGAGGATTAGCCTAGTGAGCCGCGGCGCCGGCCGATTTATTTATTTTTTTCCTTCAGTAAACGGAGGGTAGGGCAGCAGCATTTGCTGAGAGAGGAAAACATGGAGAGATGGAGGGGGGCATGTGAATGGGGAAGAATTTTTTTTAAGATTTATATATTTGAAAGGCAGAGTTACACAAAGAGAAGGAGAGGCAGAGAGAGAGAGAGGAGAGGCAGAGAGAGAGAGAGAGAGAGAGGTCTTCCATCTGATGGTTCACTCCCCAGATGGTCACAACGGCCGGAGCTGAGCTGACCCGAAGCCAGGAGCCAGGAGCTTCTTCTTGGTCTCCCACTTTGGGTGCAGAGGCCCAAGGACTTGGGCCATCCTCTACTGCTTTCCCAGGCCATAGCAGAGAGCTACATCAGAAGTGGAGCAGCTGGGACTCAAACCGGTGCCCATATGGGATGCTGGTGCTGCAGGCGGTGGCTTTACCCACTACACTACAGCACTGGCCCCACGAGGAAGGATTTGCTGTAGAGTTATCTTTAACATCCCTTAGGGCTGCAGAATGGAGACCCCAGCTGCTCTGCTTTTGATCCAGCCCCTAGCTAATGTGCCTGAGAAGGCAGCAGAAGATGACTCTAGTGCTCGGGTCCCTGCTACTCATAAGGGAGACCTGGATGGAGTTCCTGGCTCCTGACTTTGGTTTGGTCCAGATCTGGCTGTTGTCATTTGGGAACTTAACAGTGGGTAGAAGATTTCTCTCTCTCTCTCTCTCCCCCACCATCTCCCCACCTCCATCACTCTGCCTTTCAAATAAATATTTCTTTTTCCAAAAAGAAGATGGTGCAGATATTAAGGGGTGACTCTGTTATCCCCAAGCCTGCCCCATGTGGGATTTTGGAGAAGCGTATGTGCAAGCATATGTGTGTGCATATGCTTAGGTTTGCACGTGTCCTTGTATGCACATGTGTGTGAGAGAGTTTGAGACTGATAGAAACTGGGGATGTACAAGGAAATGATGTGAGCACAGAGGCAGGGCTTTAAAAGTGCCAGGGCCGGCGCCGTGGCATATTGGGTAAAGCTGCCGCCTGCGGTGCCGGCATCCCATATGGGCGCCGGATCGAGTCCAAGCTGCTCCACTTCTGATCCAGCTCTCTGCTATGGCCTGGGAAAGCAGTAGAGGATGGCCCAAGTGCTTGGGCCCCTGCACCCATGTGGGAGACCTGGAAGAAGCTCCTGGCTCCTGGTGTTGCAGCCATCTGGGGAGTGAACCAGCTGATGGAAGACCATTCTCTCTCTCTGTCTCTGCCTCTGCCCCTCTGTAACTCTGCCTTTAAAATAAATAATTTTTTTTTATTTGATAGATAGAATTATAGACAGTGAGTAAGAGAGAGACAGAGAGAAAGGTCTTCCTTCTGTTAGTTCACTCCCCAAATGGCCACTACGGCCGTCGCACTGCGCTGATCCGAAGCCAGGAGCCAGGTGCTTCTCCTGGTCTCCCATGGGGTGCAGGGCCCAAGCACTTGGGCCATCCTCCACTGCACTCCCGGGCCACAGCAGAGAGCTGGCCTGGAAGAGGAGCAACTGGGACAGAATCCGACATCTATATGGGATGCCGGCAGCACAGGCAGAGGATTAACTTAGTGAGCCATGGCTCCGGCCCCAGTAAATAATTTTTTTAAATTGTAAAATAAAAGTGCTAGGCCTCAGTACAGAGTAAAGAAAGTCTGTTTTGTCTGGAGGACAGAAGGTAGGATAGTCACAGAGAATGAGAGAGGAAAATAAGTCTCTACCAAATTGTCTTCTGAACTAGTGCTTTTTAAAGCCCATTAGTGAGTCACAAGCTGTCATTTTTTGAGAAATTAAACTAAAATAAAATTGAGTTAAGGTTAATTAAAAAGTATCACTTGATTCATTTTAAAAATTTATTTTCATTTATTTGAAAGGCAGAGAGCAGCAGAGAAAGAAAGAAACAGAGAAAGAGAGAGAGGGAGAGGGAGAGAGAGAGAGAAGGAGAGAGAGTCCTACCTGCTGATTCACGCCCCCAAATGCCTGCAGGCCAGGTCTCCCACCTGCATGGCAGGGACACAGGGATTTGAGCCATCAGCCAGCTGCCTCCCAAGGTTCGCATGAGCAGACAGCTAGGACTGGGAGCTGAGCCAGGGCTTGACACCAGGCACTCCGACACGGGGTGCGTGCCCTAACCACCGCACGCACGCTTACCCTGCACCTCCCCTGGAAGGACACATGCTTTATGAATGTTTAGATTCACACTGGCTAATTTCTGTGAGAATGGAGTGTGGAAAGTACTTCTGAATTCGGATTGCAGTCGAAAGCAGGGAATGACAGTGTTTGTGTGTTGCCTTAGGATAACTAATCTGGGAAGGCCAGGTAGTGGAGTGTTGTAGTGATACAGATTGAGGACGGCAGTGAAAGCACAGACATGGAGAAGCAATAGAGGGAGAATCACCCAGGGTCGCCGCTGACTGGGTGCGTATGGGAGGTGGGGGAGAAGCCAACCTGCTTTTGTTTCAACCTGGGTGTGTGTGTGTGTGTGTGTGTGTGTGTGTGAGACTCAGAGAGAAGAGGCATGGGGAACCAGGCTGGGGCAGCCAAACAGAGACTCAGTTCCCAAGGCTTTGTTCTTTTTTTATTTTTTTTTTAAAGATTTATTGTTATTTATTTGCAAGACAGAGTTACAGAGAGAGGTAGAGACAGAGAGAGAGGTCTTCCATCTGCTGGTTCACTCCCCAGATGCCGCAGCGGCCTGAGCTGGGCTAATCTGAAGCCAGGAGCCTCTTCCAGCTCTCCCATGTGGATGCAGGGGCCCAAGGACTTGGGCCATCTTCTGCTGCTTTCCCAGGCCATAGCAGAGAGCTGGATCAGAAGTGGAGCAGCCTAGTCTCGAACCGGCGCCCATATGGGATGCTGGTGCTTCAGGCCAGGGCTTTAACCCACTGCAGCACAGCACTGGCCCCCAGTGCTTTGTTCTTGAGGATGGAAGAGACACCCAAGGAGAAATATCCAAAAAGGCAGCTGAAAATGGGAAGTGGGGAGAGATGGTGCCTGACGGAGAACCGTCAGAGAGGGAGGTGGCAGCTAAGGAAATGTGTAGCTCCAGTGTGAAGAGGGGAAAAAAGAGACCACCTATCTTAGAAGGTCAGGCTTGGGCATGCCTGGAATTCAAGGTCAGCAGGATGGGAGGAAAAGGATGTTGGAACTCCAGAAGCAGCGTGAGTCAAGTGCAAAGCCAAGGGCAACTCTGGGGAGCAGCTGGCAGCGTCTGACACCGCAGAGAAGTGGAAGGAGGTGGCAGCTCCGAGGGACGGCGGGTTTGGGACGTGGAGCCTGCGAGGGCCTTGGAGGGGTGATTTCAATGGAGCTGGCGGTGGAGAGACACAGAAAAGACTCGATTTGGTTCTTCCAGGGGACTGGTCCTTCTCACGTCTGCCCACCCGTTCCTTGAGACTCCTGCTAGAGGTAGTGCATTTCCAGCCTGTTTGTGGGCTGCAATGGCAAGTCCCAGACAAGCCAGACGGAGCCTGGAGGGTGTAGAAGGCTCACTGGTGAGAGAAGGGCTGCCTAAGCAGCTGCCTGCTGTGCCCACGGTGAGCCGTGTGGCTTTCAATTTCTCTTGGCTCCTTTGTTTGAGTCGTGTTGATTGATAGACAAGCATACTTCAGAAAGTTTATGCAAAATGGAAGTAGAGTTTATTTGGACACAACTTTAAAAAAAAAAGATTTATTTATTTGAAAGGCAGAGAGAGAAAGAGAGAGAGGTCTTCCGTCTGCTGGTTCGCTCCCCAGTTGGCCACATCAGTCAGATCTGGGCCAGACTGAAGCCAGGAGCCAGAAGCTTCTTCCAGGTCTCCCACGCGGGTGCAGGGGCCCAAGGACTTGGGCCGTCTTCTACTGCTTTCCCAGGTCATAGCAGAGAGCTAGATCAGAAGTAAAGCAGCCGGGACTTGAACCGGTGCCCATATGGGATGCCGGCACATCACCGGCCCCAATTTTTTTCTTTTTTTCAAATCTGTGTCTGAGAGCGCACTTCAAAAAGCTCATGGAAAAATTTATATTATGGGAAAGCTATTCATGAATTGTGGGATTTGGGGGACGCATCAAAATAAACTTCTGCTAGGCCCACTTTTAGAAGTGCCCTCCTGTAATCTCCCCCCGACACAATCCCTACCCTGAGTGATTCTTTGCCTTTTTCCTTTTGTAAAAGTAGATTAAAAATTTTTTAAGAGAACTTGAACCAATTATGTGACTCAAAAAAAAAATCTAGTATATTTTTATGGAAATTCAAAGCATTTGTATAAAGTGCAGTGGGCTTGAAGATATTTTTGGCATTTATGGAGCAAATTTGGAATCAATGTTTGTTGGGTTGAAACATGAGAATGTCCCTTCACTCGCTTGGCTCTCTCCTCAGAGGTATTGGGTGTCATCACCATTAATATTAAGTGGTGATAAAGGTGGGCTCGACACCATGACTCCGATCGGAGCTGGCGGGATAGCTTCCAACACGCTTTGCAATGAGATCATTCTACAAGAAAGGCAAGGAAGTACGGGGAAGCCAAGTATAGTGTCTTTACCGGATAAGTTCATAGACATTTCCATGGCAACAGGACATTTTTCAGAAAATAAATCAAAAAAACAGGTTACATCTGAAATCCCACTTGGAGAGTTGGTGGAAGTCTGGATTCTTTGGGTCCTCATTATTATCAAAAGAAACAACACACACAGAAACACACTCTTTGACTTGCCTTTCAAAATTTGAAATAAAAATATAGCACATAGAGTATACCCATCTGGAAAACAGAAAGCCCCAAAGCTTTGCTGGATTCCACTCAGGTTGGTGGATAAAAATAAATCACAACAAATTCCAGGCAATGAAAACAGAGCATTTCTGTTGATAACGTAATGGATTTTGCCTGGTTGTCCCTTGAGATGTTATCTATCGATCAATTTAGATAAAAATCCCTATTTTGCTTTTTGTATTTTTTCTAAGAACATGGAATATATTTATTTATGGATATAATATATTTTGTGTAACTATAAGGTGGTTATCAACCCTAGACCCTTGCCCTGTGTTGCTTTTGACTTTGTTCTATTTCAAAAATGCACTTGAATGTATTCAAATGCCTTATTCAAGCTTATAGTTTCTGAATTCCCATATTAATAGAGGAAGGTCAGTGGATACCTCATGGTTGGTTCCTGAATTTTTATCGCTTCTTCTGCCAAACCAGGAGACGTCCCCTAGAGATGTCCCCTAGAAACCTTGACTCCTAGGGAAATTTTCAGCTGTGTTTATCATGGAAAAGAGACCAAATGCCCTTTTAAGATGTTAGAGCAGGGAAAATCAAAATTTTTCTAATTATCAGCTACCAGCCAAGACACAGAGGCTCTCTTTGGACCCTGAAGACAAAGGAGTCCGTTTCATTTGCAGGAGAATATTGAAAGCCATGTTTACACCTTTGGCAGATTTTCAACACGTGTCTGAGGAACGTAAAACTCATCAACAAGAAAACTGGGGTCAAACACGTTGCATGCACACCTCGTCAGAGTAGAAGTGAGCCATGTAGTCACTAAAATAGATAGAACCAACGTCCTCCATGCCTTTGTAGGCTGTCAGTTTTACGGCACTGAGTGTCTATTACTTGTGTCGTCAGACAAAAACAAAGGAAGAAAACACTGAATAAACAGAACACTGGTTTCAAAAAAAAAAAAGAGAGAGAGAGATCTAATTGCTTTTTTAAAGAATAGCATTAATTCACTCGATGACACATCTCTTTAATGTCTTCTTCATCTGTAGCAAGCAATGTTGTAGCAGTGTACAATACTCATACTCAATGCATTGCTGATAGAAACATTAAGTCAACAAACATTTATTGAGTACTTATTACATAGCAGGGTGCTTGGTAGGCACTGTGGGAGATTTATGGGTAAATAATGCATGAGCCAGGCCCTGGGGGGAGGCCACTTATGATGCAGGTGGGACCAAATCCATAATTGTAAATAATGAATGGTGGTGTTTAGTGGCAAACTGTCCCTTCCAAGCAAGTAAAGTCCTTTGTCCATATTAAAACGTATCCAGTGGAACGAGACACATCTCTTATGTTTTTTTAATTAAACTTGTGCTTTGAAATAAGTGTAGATGCCCATACAGTGGTGAGAAATAATACAGAGAGATCCCATGTACTCCTACCCTGTTTCCCCAAGGGACAGTATCTTGTAAAACTACAGGACCACAATCACAACTAAGACGTTGGCATTGCTCCTGACAACATACGGAGACTTGCAGCTCCTTGAAGATCTTTTGTCTATGACTAGTCTCATCCCCTGTCTCTCTCCCGTGGCTCCCTGACCCCTGGAAGCAACAAATCTGTTCTCTACTCCTCTGAATTTGTCATTTCAAGAATGTTATTGAATGCATGTCAGTTTTTCATTTTTAGGATTTCTGTTTTAAAATTAAAAAGAAAACAATTCTCTCAGCATAATTCTCTGGAAATCCTTTCAGGTGGCTGTGTGCACCTCCATGGATCTCTATGGACTGCTGAGCGGTGTTAAGCACACTTAGTTATCATGCTCTGTTTAACCACTCATCTATTGAAGGACATCTGCATTACTTCCAGTTTGGGGCTCTTATGGATAAAGGTGCTGTACATATTTGTGTCCCTTATGGGGCCATACATTTGCATTCTTCTGCGCCTGGTGCCCAGGAGTGCAGGGGCTGGTTGCATGTTTGGTTTAGTTCAGTTAGTTCGTTTCTAAAGAAACTATCAATGTTCCAGAATGGCTATGCCATTCTCTGTTGCCACTAGCAATGTATGGAGTGATTCAGTTTCTCCACGTGCTCACTAGCATTTAATCATCTCACTGTTCTCCCTTTTAGCCATTCTGATAGGTGTGTAGTGGTATCTCATTGTGCTTTTACTTTGCATTCCCTAATCTAATTCATTCCTGAAATAACCCGTCCTTCCTTGGTCACAGTGTACCTCTCCCTCTACAAAGTTTTTGGGAAAAAGGCTTTTTTGTGAAAAAAGCTATGCATGAATTTCAAAAATGTTGCACCAAAATACACTTATTTTTAATTCCATTTTTTCTATGAACGGTTTGAAATACCCTCTTTTATTACTAACTTGTATTTGCTAAAGATTTTTGCATCTGAATTCGTAAGGGGTGTCCCTTTGTAGTTTTCTTTTTTGTGCTGTCTTTTGACATCTATGTAATACTAGCTTTGTAAGTGAATTTATAAGTACTCCTCCCATTTCTGGAAGACACTGTGAGGAGTTGGTATTAAATATTTAAATGTTTGATAGAATTCTCCAGTGAAACCATCTGGGAGTGTAGATTTCCTTTTGGAGAGTTATTAATTGCAAATTCAATTTCCTCAAAAGCTATAGAGCAGTGCAAATGGTCTATTTCATATGTGGAGGTTTGTGCTTTTCCAAGAATTTACTCCTCTTGTCCAAGTTGTCAAATTCAAGTGTAGAGTTCTTTGTTAACTTGTTCTTTGTTATTGTCCTTATGATACTGGTAATGTGTGTCTTCTCAATTTCTTTGTGAAGCTTGCTAGAAGATGGCCAATTTTATTGATTTTCTTTTTTTAAAAACACAGATTTTTGCCCAGTACTTTTCCTGTGCTGTTTTTTTATTATTTTCAGTTTCATTGATTTATGCTCTTATCTTTAAAAGACTTATTTTCCTCTGCTATTTTTGGGTTTATCTTTCTTTCTTCTGCTTTCTTGTGCTAGGAACTTAGATTATTAATCTGAGGCTTCCCCTTGTCCCAGTGTGGGCAGTTAGTGCTATAGATTTTCTTCCTAGCATTGGGTCTCTGTGTCTCACACGCTTTAGTCTGTTGTGTTCCTATTTTCGCTCATTTCAATGTAATTTTTATTTCCCTTGAAGCTTCCACTTTGATACATGGATTATTTAGAAAGGGCTTTCATTTTATGATTCATGTATTTATTTGGAAATTATAATGAAAGGAAGTAGGAGAGGGAGGGGATGGGAGAGAATCTTCAATCTACTGATTTAATCCCGAGTGACCGCAGCAGCCAGGGCTGGACCTAGCCCCAGCCAGGAGCCTGGAACTCCATCTGGTTCTCCCACATGGGAAGTAGGGGCCCAAGTAGTGAGCCAGTGTCCTGTCCTCTGCTTTCCCTGGGACACTAGCAGGGAGCTGAGTCAGAAGCAGAGTAGCCACGACTCCAATCAATTCACTGATGTGGGATGCTGCAGTCCTATGCCACAGTTTAACCTGGGACACCGTGGTCCTGGCCCCTGAGATGAATTGTTTAATCTTTGGAGTGTTTAAATACTTTTCTGTTGTCATTCTGTTATAACTTCTGTTTTTCCTCTTGTGGCTATAGAATTCACTACATGATTTCAGTTCATTTAAATGAGCTGTCATTTGTTTTATGGTCTAGGATATGGTCTGTCTTAGTATATATTACACAAACACTTGGAAAAATATAAATTCTGCTATGGTTGAGTGAACTTTTCAAAAGTTATCAACTAGATCTTGTTGGATAATGGTGTTTTTCACTTCCTCTATATTCTTGCTGACGTTTCTGTCTATAGTATCAATTATTGAAAGTTAAGTGTGGAAGTCTCCAACTATAATTATGCACTTGTCTATTCCTCCTTTCATTTATATCAGCTTTTCTTACATATTCTTTAGCTTTCTCGTTGATGCAATCATGAAGTAATTATGTTGGGGTCAGCTAAATCTTTTTTTTTTTTTTTTTTTTTTTGGTAGATTGACCTTTTTATCATTATTTGATATCCCTCTCTGTTTCTGGTAATTGTCAGTGCTTTGAAGTTTCCTTTATCTGATATTAGTGTAATTGCTTTTGCAGTCTTTTGAAAAATATTTATTTATGTACTTGATAAAGGGAGAGAGAGAGAGAGTGAGAGAGAGAGATCATCCAGCTACTGGTTCCCTTCCCAAATGGGCCAAACCAAAGCCAGGAACTGCGAACACCATCCAGGTCACCAGATGGGTTGCAGGGGCTCAAGCACTTGGGCCATCTTCTGCTGCATCTCCAGACACCTTAGCAGGGAGCTGGATTGACAGCTGAGCAGTCAGGACCAACAGGCACTCTGATATGAGATGCTGCTGTTGCAAACAGTAAGTGAACACCACAATGCTGGCCCCAGATGTACTATATTTATCTTATTTTCTTGTTTCTGAAGGGTATTTTCTAGATTAATAGTTCTTTATTATCATTTAAATAAAGTCGTACTATTTTCTTTCTGCTTGAATAAATCTGCTGTTATTTAAATAGATTTTCCCCTAAATGTAAGATACACTTTCTTTGTCTTTAGTTTTCAGAAGTTTGAGTATGCTTTCATAGTGTGGATTTATTTGGGTTTACCTTGCTCAGGTTTCATTCCTTGGGTCTGTAGGTCTAGGTTTGGGAATTCCCAGCCATTATTTCTTCAACAGTGCTGTGACTTCCTTCTCTTCACTTCTAGGACTCTTGGACAGTGGGCGATAGAGCTTTGGGTACAGTGCCACTGTTCCTCAAAGCTCCATTTCTTTCTTTTTTTCCAGTGTTTTCTCCTTGTGTTAGTAAGATTGGATGTTTTCTGTAGTCTTTTTATGTTTACTGACTTTTTCCTCTGGCCCCTCCATTCTATAGTTGAGGCCATTTATTGAGTTTTACATTTGTTGATTGTATTTCCCATTTCTAAAATTTCCATTTCGTTTTCCTTTATATCCTCTATTTATTTGCTGAGACTGATTTTTTTTTGCATTTATTTCAAGTGTATTTGTAAGTATTGAAGATTGCTGACTTCATCAGCTCCAATTTTTTGTATATAACCAACCAAACGAAAATTCAGGGAATTCACCATCATTGCACCCTAAGGTCTCTAGGCAGAACCTTCTTGTGTTTAACTTTGTTGTCCAGAGTCGTTAGTTGTACTTAATGGGAAAATTGAGAAAAGTGCATCTAGCCTAGTTACTTAGGAGCAGAAGTCACATCTCTTATGTTTTAATCCACCACTGTGCCTCCCAATACGTTGAATTTTCTGGAAATTCAATAAAACTACTCAAGTGTAGAATACTTGGTATTTTTGTATCTTCTTAATTGAACTTACATTTCCCCCAAATCACTAGAGATGTGCCCTGCTCAGTACGAATGACATGCCTATGAAGGAGGCTCTTGAGGTTGGAGGAGATTGGAGTGATGAAATGGATATAAAGGAACCTTAAAGGAAGTAGACTTGCAGGTGGTAGGTTCAGAAGCAGAGGAGTTCACCTGGCCGGTGTGGCATCTAAAACGCATCAGTTCATAGTTACTAATGTGAAAGGGTCCCCAGGGTGGGTTGGGTCAACCTCTGTCCCAAGGAACTCCAGTCTGGCTGGTGGATCATAGCTACAGGAGTTCTTTAGCAAGCAAAAGGGTCCTACATACAGTCACTCTGCCCTTACAAAAGCAGCATTCTGCCAAGGACTGGGGAGGCATAGAAACAAAAGTGGTAGCATCTGCAGAAGGGACCTTGAGGGACGTGACTAGGTTTCACAGTGGATTCTTGGCTCAGGGAGGGCCAAGATCCTGTTTGGGAAACTGGTGGAGAATATTGGTCAATGGAAATGGCTACTCACGGTGATCAGAAATACCAGTGCGCCTCTACCTAGTGCTCAGCTGACATTACTCATTGATTTGTGGCACGATTTCCCAGTAATCCTATCAACACGATGGTCTGTGCAGCCACTACCAAGTGATAGGAAGAGGCACACTTGAGGAAATCTGTTTCCCAGCTCAGGCAAGGAGCTCATTCTAGGCACACAGGACATCAAATCCAGAGCAACCCAGTTGACCACTAATCCTAGCCAGGAGCATGCCTGAAACAACTCATTGCCTGCTCTCCTCAATCAGAACTGACCCAGGGCTGGTTGTCATTGAATTTGCTGCTGGTGACCTGCATTACAACAGCTGAGACTAGTCAAAGACCCAGTGACAGAGAAAAAAAAAAAGAACTTCCTTTGATATTAAGATCCAAGGCTTAGCTGTTCTATTTTGTTAATTCCTGCAGATTTTGAGTAAGCTTGCTTGCAAGCTGAATTTCAGGAGAAAGATGGGAGTGATTTATGGTGACATCTATTAAGCGTTTATAGAACATAATACATGTGTTCTTGCTCCTACCATAACATTAATTGTTGCTAATTAGTTAAGGCTGCCAGCTCACTTTTATGTGAGAGCCTGTCACACTCCCTTCTCCTGGTCCTGTTAATTAGCCTTCTAGAGTCTTCTAGTATCCCAGCATCCTGCAGTTTTATTCCCACTGTCCATCTCTCATTTAAACAATCAAGTCTGCTGGTTGGCTGTGGCTGGTTTTGGGTAGAAGTTTAATGCGGGGAGTATGGAAGTCTTCATGGGAAGTCCAAGGATGTCTGGGGACAGAAATCATTGTGTACACACCATCAGGCATTATGTAAATGCATTTACCCCCAAATAAACATCCCTCTTCCCAAGCTCTCCTTTTTATTAAATACTGGATAGTCATGGAATAATACAGTGAGGCGCTCAGATACTTATTTGTGTGTCACTTCTGGGGTTGCAGTGGCCTGGGTGGAGATCATTCTGGTGGGGCAATAGCCCATCAATACGTGCACAATGGAAGGAACTCGAGGGCTGGGCTGCTCCCTGGCTGCCACGACAGATGCCTGGCCAGGCACGTTGTGATGATCAGCTCTAAGGAATTCGCATTGAGGTGCTTCTGACAGCCGTGATGGGAACTGAGTCTGGGCTCGATCTTCATAGCCCATCGGGGCTTCCACTCTGTAGTGTCTTTTTCTAGGGAATATTGGTTGTCTAAGTGCTGGTGGCATTTTCATGGGAAAAGGAAGGTATTCTGTTGGAATTTTCCAAGGTTGAGCAGCCTTCCTTGTCCAGTCAGCATAAATATAAGGGTGACAGCCTCCTGCAGTTATTATCATCTATAATGGCAATAAAAAGAAAGGGCTTTTCCTAAACACAGTTCTGTACCAAGGAAGCTTCTTCAATCCTCTGCTCATTGAACCAACAAAACGGTCAGACACAGTGGAGAGAAAACTCTTATTTGCATTGATTGCATCATGCTTGCCTCTGCCCTCACCTCCTGTGAGGTGGCGTATTTCACGCATCCCCGTGGAAGGTAATATATCTTCATGGACTGGCAAGCAGCTGTCAGTGTAACAGTGGGGTGTCTGGGTGTGTGCAATGCCCACACGCTGAAATAAAAAGCGACTAGAAAGTATGACATTGCTGTTGAAATTTGAAGGGGAAGTGAGTTTTTATTGAACTTGACTTACAACATTGGAGGCTGTGGCTGTCTGTGTTCCAACGTGTTCATGTCCGTGAACCCACCGGCTAAGAAGAAGAAGGGAGCCCACTGGAGTCAATACGTTGTGCATTGGAGCCAGACTTCAGATAACTGGTGCTGGATAGGCAGCATCAAGCACCAAGACTCCGGGTGAGCCAAGCAATCAAGGTATTAAGATGCAGTCTCTCCAGCTGTCTTAGTCTGCCTTCTGTTACTATAACAAAATGCTTAAGACCAGACATTCATAAAGAAATGAAATTTATTTCTTGTAATTCTGGAGAATTCTGAGACATCCAAGAGCATGGTTCTGGCATCTGCATGGCATCTGGTGAGGGCCTTGTTGCTTCACATGTTGGTGGCAGAATGCATCCCTGGGTGAGGCTGGGAATGTGCATTGGCTTGGGTCCCTCTTCTTCTTATGCCAAGTGGGGCAGGGGGCTCACCATCATGACCTCATCTAATCTTTTCCTTTTTTTTAAGATTTATTTATTAATCTGAGAGGTGGAGCAACAGAGAGGGAGAGAGAGAAGGAGGGAGAGACACAGAGAGAAAGAAATCTTCCACCTGCTGATTTATTCCCCAAATGGCCCTAGCAGAGGGGCTGGGCCAGACTGAAGCCAGGAGCCTGGAACTCCAACCAGATCTCCCAAGTAGGTGACAGGGGTCTAAGCCCTCAGAGCATCCTCAGCTGCTTTCCCGGGTGCATTAGCAGGTAGCTGGATCATGAAATAGTACTCTGATACAGGATGTCAGCATCACAAAGTTTGGCTTAACCCACTGCACAAGGCTGAGCCATCATCTACTTGTAATTTCTTCCCAAATGCCCCGCCTTCAATTACCATTAACTTAGATATTTGGGGATTAAATTTCTAACATATGAATTCCAGGGAACACACCCAAACCATGGTTACCATCCATCACTGTTATACCCATGGGCATCCCCTGTCCCTTCTCTGTCTTCTCCCCTTCCACTCCACCCTGGGCCATCTTTGCATCTACTCTGCTTCCCATCTTCACATCCACGAGCTGCTATGGGTCCTCTAAGAGATGCCAATGGTCAGCAGCTCCTGCCGTCACATGCAGGGTCACATGATGTGAGTCCATAGTTGCCTGCCCTGGACAGGGCTGGGTGTGATGGAAATAGCATTCATGGATAGCTGGCATCTTTTTATCTCTAAGAAATCTTGAATGAAGGCCAGGGGATGAAAGAAGGGACACTTTATGACAAATCTCTGTGATTTTTGAAGAACTCTTTGCTTTGGTGACTCTGGATCCTTAAATTCGGCAGCGTGGTACCATAGAAACAGGCTTGAGACAGATCATTTGTGTTTCTGAGTGTGGTGGCCTAGTGAATAATATTGTGCTCTGATTATCAAATAACTTGGCCGTTAGGACCCATAGCTTTCCTTTCAGTTTCACTGCTATGCTGTAATCCAGAACTTCATAACTATGCTTTTATCAAGGCAGCAACCCCTTAGCCACTCTCTCTCTCTCTCTCTCTGCTTCTGGGTCCTTCCATTTAATGTACTGTGCAAACTGACACCAGGTAATGTGCTTTTCATATGAGTCTAACGTCACTGTCTTGCTCAAGAACTCACCATGGCTGCCATCTATGCCCGGAATCCAATCCAGATCCCCCACGCAACCTCCAGGCTCTCTATGACCTGGTCCCACTATCTAAACACACGTCGAAGCTCACACCCCACCGTCTCTCATTATACTGCTGATTAAACAGAGCGATCCCAGTCCCACCACCTGCCCTTGCGCCTTTGCTGCTTCCCCTTCAGGAAGGCCCCTCCTCCGCCTCCCCCTGTTTAAATAAACACATTCTTCACGTTTTAGTCTGGACGACTCTTATGTCTGTGTAGCCTCTCTGAGTTCACCTCACTCTTAGAAGCCAATGCTAGGCAGTATTTTTGCACTAGCATCTTGCATTGATCTTGGCTACAAATCTCCAGAAAGGATCTTGACTCTTAGTCTCCGGAACGCCCACTCAGGAGGCCATTCTAGGAAAGCACCTTGAACTTGGAATGAAGAAGCCCAGGTTGGAGCTTAGGCTGTGCAACTGACTAACTGTGTAGCCTTGAGCGAGCCCCTTGACCTCCTTAAGCCTTTGTCTCCTGAGCTGTAAAATGGGCTCAGGGTAATTTCACAGCCTGTTTCACAGAGTTGTTTTAATGCTCAAATAAAATAGCACGTGAGAGTGCTTTATGAGCTTTAAAGTGCTCCAGGAGCCGAACAGACCCATTATTATTGTCGCTTGTCTGTAATATTTAAAGTTAAATTGAACCAATAAAGTGTATCGAGAGGCACTCTGTAATCACTAGCGCCAAATTGCTAAATAACAGCGGTCATGCCATATGACATTAATGGCACATCGCGTTGTTCCGAGTGCTTTTTCTTTAGAATACCATTGTGTTCTTCCCAGTGCCCCATGAGGTCGTGGGGGTCAGAGATTTTTATTCTCATTTTTGCAGCTAGAGGAAAGAAATTCATCATGTGGGTTGCTGTAAGTTGTGTATTTACTTAATGGCCGAGATGAGGCTTCCATTCTGCCTGCAAATTGGGGTCGTCTTCAGCCTCTGCTTCCTGCATCACCACCCGTGCTGTCCCACGCCTTCCTCTGTGGTTTGCACTTTTCCTCCTTTCCTGCCCCCAGGAAGAATCCCGTTCCCAATCCTTTCCTTATAATCCCATGCATGCAAGTAAGGTGGAGAGACCAAACATAGGGGAGATTTTATTGTTTCTTACAAAAATAGTCACGTGTCACCTAACGGCGGGGATGCATTCTGAGAACTGTGTGGTTAGGCAATCTCATTGTGCTGGAAGCATCGTGAATGTACTCCCACAGATCTAGTAGGGATAGGTCAATCCCTCAAAGCAATTAATTGCCTCTTGACACGGTCAGTAGACGCAATAAACACAAAGTGGATGAGGCTGCTTCCGGTGTAACATACGAGAGTGTTTTACAGTTTGCTTGTTTCTAATGAGTAGAAAGTATACTCTAAAATAAGCACAGTACAGGGGCTAGGCAGCCATCGCCATGCCAGCATCCTGTTTTAGAGCCCCAGGTAACGTCCTAGCTGCTCCACTTCCCATCCACCTCCCTGCTACTGCACCTGGGAAGACAGTGGAGGATGGCTCAAGTGCTTGGGCCCCTGCCACCCATGTGGGAGACCTAGATGGAGCTTCTGGCTTCTGGCTCTGGCCTGGACCAACCCCAACCTTGCAACCATTTGGGGAGTGAATCACTGGATGGTAGTGTGCTCTCCCTGCCCCTCCCACCTCCACCATCACTCTGCTTTTCAAATAAGAAATCTTTAACATACAAACAAAATGAGCACAGTGCCGGAAATACAGAAGTCGGCAACACAGTCATCTGCTGTCATTACTATGGATTAAGTCCCGTAGGTGACTGAGTGTGGCAGTGCTGTGGGTTTGTTGGCGGCAGCATCACCAGACATGGGAGGAATGTCTCGTACTATAGTGTCGGTAAGAGATACAGGCTTTGCAGCTCCGTTGTGATCTCAGGGGTCCACCTGTGGTGTGTGGCTGCACTATCAGTTGACTGATGTGTTCCTAGGCAGGAAAAGTCTGGATCTGAACATGGGCAGTCCAGCATTAGACCCTGGTTATCTCTGTACATGATTACATTTTCTTGAGAATTCAGATTCTCCCTAGTGGCTTGTCCACCCACGCAGGATTTCGATGTGTGTGTGTGTGTGTGTGTGTGTGTGTTTGTCCTGGGGATAAATAATGAGCTAGCTGATCCTTTTCTAGACTAAAGATAAGGTGCACCCCACTGATACAGATCTCTCTCCAGGGTCAAGCCCTTTCCCACTCTTTGTACTTCCTGTCTGAAGTCACTGCAGGGTCCACCAAATGGAGCAATCCCAATAGATTGCATCCCACCACCAGCCCAGTGTATGGGAGCTGATGACTCCTCCACTGTGGCACCTATGAGCCATCCCCCTTCCCAGGTGAAATGTGGGGATTTTGAAGTCATAACCATGAGGCTAATATGTCCTCAGCTGCTTGCTTCTTCACTTTGACATGCTGTATACTTTAACTTTGGCTTATTCTTGAAGAAAATGTTCTCTAACGCAGTGTACTCAGAATACTGATGCTGATTCCATTCTTTGGGGGAACCTTTAATCTGCCCAGGACTATTTGCATATTTGTAACCTCATTTGTGGGCCATATGAAATTATCAACTTACAGTTTAGCCTGGTGTAGAGTTATTGAATTTTTAGTCCAGCCTGTGGTTGTCCTTGGCATGATTTTATGGACCTTATACAGCCCGTGGGCCAGGCGTTCCCCACCCCAATTCCTGATGTAAATGTTTCATAACAGCATATATGAGCAGCAATTTTAATTGTGCAGCAAAGGTCGTTTCCTTGTCTAAGCAGTCCTCCCGGGAGAAGGCAGTTTCTGTAAGGGACTCCATCACGAAACCTGGGGAGCTGTTAACAGCAGGTGAATTTGTCTGCCCCTCTACAGTAACCGCAACAGGACCCCAAGTCCGCCGGGTAGAGTGATGTTTCTCTTTGCTGAAGCAGTGGGATTTAGTTAATGTTTACTGAGCTGTACACTTTTTTTAAAAAAAAATCATTTTACTTTAATGATACAAAGGAGTTGAAGCATTGACTAGAAATCTCCCAGCTGACTGCAGCACACAAAGCAAGTCCTTATCGCAAGAAAGAGAGGAGAGAGACCCAAGCACCAGGACTCTCATGTTGCAAATGCCCTTAGCTCTTAAACTACCTTCAACACCAGTGCTTCTTGACATGAGTTCACGGCCAGGCTTTGTAGCTCCATCAGGGAAGGCAAGAGCGAGAAGAGATTAATCTGGGAGCTGTGGAGAAAAAGGGTAGTTTGGCTTCTGAGGACAGACTATAGTAATATTCCGCTGACTTCATATGGTTTTTATCTTCCCTGCCTTGCCCTGACGATACACTCCTGAGCCGTATATAACTGTGTTTGGTTGATAGATGTTTCTAATAAGCAAGGTCAGAGTATAATGAAAATGCCAACGGACGTGAGTGCAAGAGAATGGGGTTTGGGTTTTAGCTCAGCTCTGAGAATTTCCCGGTTTGTCGGTGCCCAGTTGACCTCATTTGTAAAATGAATAGGTTGTTCAAGGTCTTCAGGAACCCTGCATGAACTCTTGGAGAGCATTCCACCTGCCATGAAAGCTTCAAAGAACACAACTTGAAAAGGTGCTGGAGACCATGTTAAGTTAAGATAGGTGAGGTGAGCATGGTGTTTGCCTCTTATTCATAACACTGAAGTACTCATAGGGCAGATGGAAGTCCCAGTGAATGAGATTTCTCGGTGGATTTTGGGAACAGAGCTGATGGCGATGTCTTCAGTTTGGAGTGTGTTACAGAGGGCTCTGCGATGGAGGCGGGACTTTTCTGTTCGGTGGAAACTTGGGTGGCTCCAAGTTGGGGCCAACAGGTGCAGCAGGTGTAGCAGAGAGAGAAGGAATTGGAACGGCCTTAACAGGCCCATCAGGATGCTTGAATAAGACAGTGCTTCACACAATGCCTGACACACAGTTGAGGTGCAGTGAACACCCCGTTACTCTCCCTTCCTCTTATTCATCCTTGAATCTTCCACGGCACCCAAGTGCTTTTCGCATAGATGTTTCCATGGTGAGTGTGAGGGGGTAGAGGAAAGCATGTTGGCTTGGGCGATTCTCTAAGTGTTGTCAAACCATTGAGAAAAATAAATTCTATAGCTAAACCTTCACTGGCCTCCCTGCCTCTGATTTCACTGCAGCCAGAACAATCCTTCTAATGTCACCACTTTTAAAACTGTGAGTCTTTGACCTAAGCCTTTGATATAGGAACTGTTACAGGAGGTATCTGCTCTGTGTGTTAACTGAACAGGTAGCTATCCAGAAGTAGAAAATATTTGGGATGCCTCCAAAATTCTGTGTGTGAACCTCCATCTTTAAGTTACTGGACACACGCCACTGGCTGTAAGCCCTACCAATCATCTGTCTTTCTTTGGAATTTGGGTAGTCTGCAGACAAGGAAGGCACCTGAATGGAATGCTGGCGTGGAGTTCTTGGCTTCCTGAAATGCCCACCGCTTCCCCATGCTCTTTAGTTTAAGCACAGCCCCCTCTTCTATGTCCAGTACGTTCCTAGTAGAGACTCCAACCTGGGGTAGGCATTGGATGTAGCAGTGACTCCTGCATGGGTTCAAATCCTGGCTCTACTTCCAGCTTCCTGCTAATGTGCATCCTGGGAGGTATCGGGTACCTGAACTGAGTTTCTGGCTCCTGACTTTGACCTGGTCCAGCCCTGGCTGTTGTGAACATATGGGTCATGAGACAGCAGATGGGAGATTTCCATCTGTCTGTCGTCTCTCTCTCTCTCTCTCTCTCTCTCTCTCTCTCTCTCTCTTTCCTCTCCCTTCTCTCCTCTCTCCTCTCTCTCTGCCTTTCAAATAAATAAAAGAATTAGATTTAAAAAGAAGACTCTAACCTGCTCTTCTGTTCGTTCCAATGATCCACAAAACCTTTCCTGAGCTTCCCAGGAGAGAGTACTTCAAAAAGTTCACTGAAAACTAAACTGAAAAAGAGATTTATTTTAGCACAAAAAAGTCTTGCATCCATGCATAGTTTTTTTTTTCATAATACACATTTTTCATGAACTTTTTGAAGCACAGAGATTTCAGATGTTTTTGCACCAAAATACACTTAATTTTTAATTCTATTTTACACAAATGTTTGTATTCACCTCATTGAAATTTTCCTTCTTGTCACCATCTAGCATGTTTTTACTGCATTGTTGCTGTATCAATAGATATTACCTCTTCCTGCCCTTTCACTAGAGTAGGTCCACTCTAATATACTTAGGTGTACCCTAATATACTCCTCATTATTGAACACACAGATCAGGACAGCCACTATATAACCACTGGTGAGTGTGAATGTGTGTGTGTGTGTTTTAAGATTTATTTCATTTATTTGAAAGGCAGAGGGAGAGTTGGGAGAAGATAGAGAGATCTTCCATCCACAGGTTTACTCCCCAAATGGCTGCAATGACCAGATCTGAGCCAGGAACTCCATCCAAGTCTCCCATGCAGGTGGCAGAAGCCCAAGGACTTGGGCCATCATCTACTGCTCTCCCAGGCACATTAGCAGGAAGCCAGACCAGAAGCAGAACAGCCAGGACTCAAAGTGGCACTCTGATTTGGGATGCCAGCGTAGCAGGCAGTGGTTTCCCCTGCTGTGCCATAACTCCAGCCCCGATCCATGTGGTTTGGAAGACTTCTGCTATGGTCGGGCTATGGCTGGATTGTGTTGAAATTTAATCCGTGTTGTGGGTACTCAGAGGGTGGAAACTGAATCTGATCATGGTGTTTGGAGTTGGAGTTTTTGAGCAGTGATTAGGACAAGAAAAGGTGGAGCCCCATGATTGAATCCTAGTGGTTTTACAAGAACAGATCAGAAGAGACATAGACACACAGGTGCTCCCTGTCTGTGGCCATGGGACGCCCTCAGGATTCTGCCACCAAGAAGGCCCCTTGACCTGACTCCTCCAGAACCATGAGTCAAACTAAACCTCTTTTCAAAAAGTAACTCACACAGCCTATGACATTTTGTTATTGACCACAGGAAATGGACTGGTATAGATCTCCAAGAAGAGCAAGAGCACGAGACCCCTTCCACAGCAGGTGCATTCTTGTTGGCAAAGGCCAACTATTCCGAAGGAGTCAATTAGAGCAGCTTAGTAGGTTGTTGAAGGAAGGGACCTTTCCGTGAGGCAGGCACAGAAGCAGAGAACCCCAGTGAGAAAGCAGACACTGGTGTGGAGCCCACAAATGAAGGTCTGTGCACCCCGCTTGGGAGGGGTCATACTTGGGACATTCCAGGGATGCTTAGCAGCCTCGAGGGAGGAAAGAGGGCGAGAGACCTGGGACACAGAATCAGAGGGGTAGGCAGGGAATACTGTCTGGCCCACCTGCCAGGATTTTGTACAATCACTCTGCATAATGATTCTTGAAAATACAAACATTGTTGGGGCTGACTGACAAGTATTGTTCCAGCAGGGAGAGCTGTCAGGGCAAATCAATCCAATTCTACCACATGCCAGTGTGTAGAACAGATATAATTTTGGCTGTTAGGCGATGTCAAAGCGAAGGATGTACCGTCTGTGTATTTTGAAGTGTGGTGTTCCTTTTAGTCTCACAGCTTGAAAGATTTCTGGGGCTCTTCCCCTGTGGCTGTTTTCTCCAAGAAGTTGTGGGATTTTAACTTCAAATAACTCCTTTGCTTTTATCTGCTGTAACATTCAGGTTAAATTAAGCTCTGCTTTCCCCACTCCTAGAGCCACTTGGCTCACATTCAGGTGTTACAACCCAGGTCAAGGGATCAAAGGGTCCTTGGCTACCACTGGCCCTTGTACAAGGCAGCTGGGTAGGTACCTGGTGTCTTCCCAGGAATTTAAGGTCACTTCGCCGGCATCTGTCTTGTCCATCACTGCACCTGACACAAGGCCCATCTTGAAGGCTTAGGATGGCTTGAGCTTAATAGGCCCCTTAGGAATCTGTGAAGTCCCACCTGTTCCTGTAGTGTCTCTAGGCTATGGCGAGCATCAGGGCCCAGGTCCTCAGAAAGTAGTTCCCTCCAACTGCCTCCCTTCTGTTTCACCATTTTTTTCTGCCTCTTCCGTTCCATCCACTCTATTCTTGCGCCTTTCCTAGGAATCTCTCCCATGAGACATCTCTTCTCCCTCCCCTCTTTCCCTTCCTTCTTTATTCGTTGTGTCTCTTCAACTCCTGACCCTCTACTAATCCTCCTAACTTACACAAATACTTTGAAATTTCCAGCTCGGTCTGAGCTCCCATCCTTTGGAGTTATGGCGGTGACTCTAGACTTCCTATCTGTCCCGCCATGCCATGATCCCACTCACAGACTCCCAGCCTCCTCCCAGGCAACCTCCACTCACCATCCCACTCCCCTCCCTCCCCTCTCTCCCCTCACTACTCCATTGCCCTTGATGCTCAGCCTTCTGGTCGTCCCTGACTCCCTCACATCTGCTGTGTCCTTGTTGGTCTTAGCCTTGTGTTTTCCCTTAGTCATTGTGAGGACCAGCTCTGCCACTATACCTCATGGAAGCTTCCATCTTAAGGGTGGCCAGAATAATCTTTCCAATGCTTTTTGTCCCTGTCACTTCCTGTTCTCTAAGGTCCTCAAGAGAGCCACAGGACTCATCACTGAAGGGACCACAGAGCGTCACAGGACGCTGTAAGATCGTGGACTCCAGATTGTGGAATGTGTTCACTGGACTCATATTTCAGATGCCATTTAACCCCATCCCCACCCCAATCCTTCATTGAAAGAAGAGAAAATCAAGGCACAGAGCAATGAAATCACTGGTCAGAGAGTCCATATGTAACAGTGCCACAACCTATCTAAACTACTCAATGAGGTGTTCAATATCCTCCATGATCCAGCCCATTCTCTTTTGACAGTGTGTTGTCTGTTACTCTACTTTAGGGGGAAAAAAGATTTGAAAATCCACTGTGAACTTTTTTCCTCGCCATTTTTGCTCTTTGCCTACTCCTTAAACAGACTCTTTCTCACCATTCTTTTCTTTTGTTCAATAACTCATCTATTTTTACATGTTCATGTTATTACTTATTCATAAAATGATGTTGATTGCCTAATGTGCTGTAGGCCCAGCAGTGGGCTCAGGCAAATTACACCGATTTGTCAACTCCGTGCCCAGCGCCTTGGCTACTCCCAGGGGCCTTTATTTTCACTTCGTTTTGATGTTAGGAGCTGTGGTCTCCCTGTGCAGTGCTTTGGCTGGGGGTGGCTTTTATGTTCTGTGTTCATTTCTCATTGAACTCCACCACGAGGAGTATCCTTAGGAAACTCACTACCTACTCGAGAGACACTGTTGAGTATGTCGATCATTATGGGTTAGTAACCCCTGCATAAAAGCTGTGCAATAGAATCCATTGACAACTAGCAATGATGAAGAATCGTACTTTCTAGAAGGAATCTATGTACTTTCACTTATGGATGGCTAAAAACATCTGCATTACCATGTTTGGTTTTTGACTTCTCGTGCTGCAAAAGCTTAGAATCAAATTATGATTGAAGTTTTTTTTTTTTTAAGATTTATTTATTTGAAAGAGTTACACAGAGAGAGAAGGAAAGGCAGAGAGAGAGAGAGACAGAGAGACAGAGAGAGATAGAGACAGAGAGGTCTTCCATCTGCTGGTTCATTCCTCAATTGGCCGCAATGGCTGGATCTGCGCCAATCCAAAGCCAGGAGCTAGGAGCTTCTTTCAGGTCCCCCATATGGGCCATCTTCTACTGCTTTCTCAGGCCATAGCACAGAGCTGGATTGGAAGTGGAGCAACCAGGACTCAAATCGGCTCCCATATGGGATGACAGCACTGTAAGCGGTGGCTTTACCTGCTATGCCACAGCACCAGCCCCCTATGATTGAAGTTTAATAACCTTTTGGGACCCTAGAATCTGCATGTTTGTGTTTCTGCTTAATGCCTTGACTTAGCCTTCTGCTCTGTTTCTCCTGGCTTGAGCTATTGTTTAAGGGTTTGGTTTTGTTTGTGTCATATAAGGTACCTAATATCTTTTGTGAACAATGCAAAGATGACAATGAATGGCACATGTGTCCATGTGCTTTGTGGTCCCTTCAGTGATGAGTCCTTGAACACAGGGATTATTTCATTCCTCCTTTTTTCTGGACTGTAGAAAAATGGCCCAGGCATTTTTAGTAAGTGCTTCATACGGTTGAATGAACTAAATTCATACAAACTGAACCATCTATGAGTTGAACTCAGACATTTTCGCTTTCCCTTTGTTTCTCATTAGAAGGCTTAGGAAATGAAGAATGTTGTAGTAGAGAGAACTCAGATTTCTTAGTACTTATTGCATCATTTTGGATGGGCTATTTAAATAGCTCATCCAATCCTCTTCATTTTTCCTTAATCTGCAAATGGATGTAAGACTACTCTACCCAAATACTGTGAAGATTGATAACTCGTGTAAATCTCTCAGCATGTTCATTGGCTCGCCACAGCCATCAGCACAGGTGAGGGGCCCCTTCCCTTTTCCTCCTTCCATTGGAAATTGTATTTGGAAAACGATAAGTAAGTGGATTGCTCTATGACCCCATGCAAGTCAATTAATTGTGGTGTCATCTGTAAAATAAATGTGACTATTGACCTCATCCAGAGGGATTCAAAAATTAATTGACCATAATGCACATTGGGATTTTTTTTTTGCTGAAAAGTGTATAAGAATGGCTTAGTATCATTACATACCCTATTTTATTATCACTATTATTTATGAATATTTGATTTTTTTGGTCCTGGTGTGTTTTATGTCTGTGATCTTAATTGCATTCAGTTTCAATTTAATACTGATGTATATCTTAATAAAAGTGTAGATACAATTCAAAAATATAGTTTCTATCTTTCACATAAATTTCTCTTTTTGTAAGTGGGTGATTTTATCTAATGTGATATACTGCCCATACATCAAGTAATGTAGTAAGTAATGTTTGTAAATTGTATTTTATATTGAATTCAAGCACTTTTCAAAGTATTTAACTTTGACATTCTGTTTTTCACCATTGTGTTTTATTGGCAGTTTTCAAATGACATTCTTCAGTATGAGATCTTTGGTCTTTTTCGATGATCAGTGTGAATGTTTCAGGATCTGAAGCAGAAAGATGTTAACTAAATGAAGTACCGGATTTCACTTTGAAACCCTCCTTGCATTCAGCCCCCATGAGAATCTTGTGTCCCAAAGTCCAAGGGGACTCCTGGGAGAGGCAGGGGACCTGAGCACTAGCTCTGTCACCTGTCATCTGGGTACCCTCACGGCCCTTCACTGTATTCCACTGATCTGCCAAACATGAGCGAGTCAACCTCAATGAGTTTTAAGTTCTCCTCCTATCATAACAGTCAGTCCCACAAAACAGAACCATTGAGGCAGGCCTACCACTTAGGACTGTGTGGCACAACAGAAGAGTTTGGGAGCCCCAATGATAGAACACTACCTTCTAGGCTATACAAGGGGGGTTCAGAAAGTGCAAAACACTTTTGAAATCCATGTCTATGAAGGATCTTTAAACAGCTTGCCAAAAAGGGCCGGGATTGTGGGACAATGGGTTCAGCTGCTGCCTGCAGTGCTGACATCCATAGGAGCACTGGTTTGAGCTCGGCTGTTCCACATCAGATCCAGCTCCTTGCAAATGTACCTAGAAAAGCAGCGGCAGATGATCCAACTACCTGGGCCCCCGGCACTCATTTGGCATTCCTGAATGGAGATCCAGGCTTCTGGCTTAAGCCTGGTGCAGCTTGGGCCATTTCAGCCATTTGGGGAGTGAACCAGTAGATGGAATATCTTTACCTTTGTGTCTCCGCCTCTCTCTCTCTTGCTTTCTTTCTCTGCCTCTCTGCTTTAAAAAAAAAAAGTTCTGCTTTGGAAATATATCAAATAAATCTTTAAAAAAATAAAAAACACACAAAAATGTGTAATATGAAAAAACTATGTATGAGTTTCAAATTTTTTGCACTAAAAAAAAAAACCTAGTTTTTAATTCCATTGTTCCATGAACTTTTTGAAATATCTTTGTATTACATTTCATCTCCCTACTTAAAAATTTAAAAGATCTTTCTTTTGGGTTACAGGTCACTTAGTACTTGGCAAATGTTAGATACTCAATAAATGTTCGATTAAAGGCTTGTGTGTTAGCCAGGATATGTCCACTGGGCTAAAGGTTTCTATGAAACTCCATTACTGAGGAAATGGGAAACACACATTTCCTATTTGAGACCTTAAGTGGATAGAGTTACGTTTATTTACATTTCAATAGTTTTAGATTTAGCAGGAATGGATATAGACATGGATTAATACTTTATCTACTCCTTGTTGTAAATGTAAAATATTTCCTGCTGGGAAGAAACTACTGAGGATTTGATTGAAGCAATCTAGGGTTAAGCATCTCTACGAACTGATGAAACTAGTTGGTGACACAATGCATCTCCTCACTGACTGCAGTGACACTGACACAAATCTGGAAACCTGCTCCCTTCCGGCACTCGGGAAGCCAATGACCAAGGGTACCAAATTTGCACTCTGAGCAATTCCACCAGTGGGAGATATACCCAGTGTGCACACCAGCTGAGTCTGCATGTGTACTCCCTCCAGTTCCAACTGATAGCTTCGCTTCTTTTGGCATGCTGAATTTCCAAAAGAAACATTTTGACCTTTTGTTTAGAGTTTCCTCCCAAATTTACAAAGCCATCTATGGTGGGATTTTGTCTCTCTCTCGTTTTTTAAAGAAAGGTATTTACTTATTTAATAGGCAGAATTATATATATATATATATATATAGAGAGAGAGAGAGAGAGAGAGAGAGATCTTCCATTTGCTGGTTCACTCCCCAAATGGCAGCAATGGTCAGGCTGGGACAGGCCAAAGCTAGAAGCCAGGAACTCCATTTGGGTTCCCATGTAGGTGGCAGGGGCCCAAGTCCTTGGGCCACCTTCCACTGCCTTCCCAGGTGCATTAACAGGGAGCTGAATCAGAAGTGGAGAAGCCGGAACTTGAACCAGCACTCATATGGGATGCTAGTGATGCAGGCAACAGCTTAACCCCTGTACCACAATGCTGGCCCTGTCTCTTTTTCTTTTTCTTTTTTCTTATTACAGTTATTCATGTTGAATTTAAAGCAATTCTACTCATGTTCCCCGAGTTAAGAGCAGAGAAGTAATGATTTTGAAAAAGGAGGCGCGTAAGAATTTTGCGTGCTTACACACCAGCTTGATGGCTTGCAAACCACCCAACCCAGCCTTCCAATGCCTGGCCTCTGAGCTTCACCACTGAAAGACAGGGGCTAAAGGGTAGCCTAGTGTTTCTTGAGCTTAGACAAGCCAGGTTGAGAGGGGACATGTGAGCCAGGGGCTCTGTGGGTGATGGGAGTAGGCAAGGTGTCAGTCACAAGAGGCCAGAGTGGTGCAGGCTGATGACTTCTTGAGAGAGATGCCTCGAAAGAACTGTTTCTCCAGCAGGAAGAGGAGTAATGGGATAAAGAATGGGAATGGCATCCCTTCGAGAGGGCTACAGACAAGGCATGGACATGGTTCAGAGAGAGTCAAGGTTTTAATTGAGTCGGAGAGGTGAAGGGACGCTTCAGGAGAGATGAGATAGAAGGAGCTTATGGATTCATGGGCAATGAACCAAGAGGGACCACGGGAGGGTCTGCAGAAGAGGCAAAGGGCTGCTAGCTGTGGCATGGACCAGCCATGTCAGGATGAAAGGCTTTAGGAGGGACTTCCTGCGGTGTTTGAGAGAAACAGGAAATGAGGTAGGCTGGGCTAAGTCCTGACGCTCTCCTGAGGAGAATGGGAAGAAATTCTTAGCTCGACGACGTGGAAGCTTCAGGTGTTCTCAAAGAACTGGGCTGTTTTATCACCTGCATCAATAGGGTTGTTGTCAGTTAACTGAGAAAAGATAATGAAAAAGTATCTGTGGTTGTTATTGTTAAAAATATTTTGCAGAAATACTTATGTAGTGCTGACTGTAGGCAAATGATGGTAAAACCCTGCCAGAAATACAAATGCAAAATGATTACCTGTGTCCCTAAGTCTTAAAAAATATTAGTTTTGTTTAGAGGGAATATCTTGGCAACAGCACGCCATTCAGACAATGGATGCTGCAGACTGCAACAAAGCAAATAGATGTTCCTAAAGAAGAGTTTATCGTTTCTGGGTCAACTTTGGAAAATCAGTCTAATCAATTTGGTAAAATTACAGCTTTAGTAGTTCACTTTGCACCAACTTTTCCTCCTGATTTGGATATTAAAAGAAAAAAAATATGTAAATGAAATGCAAAAAACATTAAATACTTGCCTTGGTCTGGTTAGAGGGTGAAGTAAATCAAGTGGCAATTTAATTCCCAATAAGCATGTGACAGCCAGAGAGTTAAATATTAGATTTAAGTAGGGCTGCTAATTCTTTGTAAGAATTACATCTGTGACTTTATATGCGCACTCTACCTAATGAACACATTTCTCTCTTAAATTCAGGCACTGCTGGTGGAGCATGAGAGATTAATATACATTTTTATATTCATTAATATTGTTGCTCATAAAAAGACCTTTTGATTTTTATCACCCTGAGTTCCCAGAGGCTCATAGAGCCATTCATAGATCCAATGCCATGAATTATCAGGGGGAAAAAATCCATTAAAGCAAAACCTTAATCACCATTCGCAGTTTAGATAAAGTTGGATCTCAAAAGAAATGGCATAGATATCTGCCATCCTGGAATGGATAAATCAATGGTGTATAGTCCGTTCACAGAATATTATAAAGTAGTAAAAGGAAAGAATTACTGCTGCACACACAACCATAGCTCCATCCCATGGGTGATGTTGAGTGAAGGATGCCAGATATGGAAGAATACATACAGAATGGTTTCACTCACACGGGTTCAAAAACAGGCAAAGCTTGAGCAGTGCTAAGGCTACAGCATTGGCAAACTGATAAGGGAGATGATTGACACAAAATTCACTATCGTGACTATCCCTGGGAGGTGAGTAGGGAAATGGGTATAGTCAAGAAAGAACTCAGATGTGCTTCTAAGGTGATCTATTTCCTAATGGGACTGTGAGTTCACAGTATTAATTTTGTTATTTTTGTTTAAATTGTAAAGATGTCCTATAATTTTTTGTTATAATGCAAAAATCAAGGAAAAGATTTTTTTCTCCATCAAGGACAAAAAATTGAATAAAGATGATGATCACCACAACACTAACTTTCTACTTTGTGCTTGGCCCCTGAAACATTATACTTGGTGTCAGGAGACATACAGGGCTTACTCTCAGCCTCAGGAGTTTTCAGATGTGAAACCAGTGGGAGAGAAATCAGAATACAACCAAGCACAAGCCATGCTACATTAGGAGTTCAGAAAAGGTCTTTGGTCATCAAGGTGGTTCTGAAAAGCTCTCTGAGGGTATCAGAAGGTGAACTTGGCTTTGAAAGGTGAACAAAGTCGAGGAAGCCAGATTATTTTTGTTCTTGACCCCTTTTCTCACATACATCATATCCTGCGATACTTAGCACAACTTAAAATTGGAAAAAGACTTTGTTGGGTAGAAGAGAAAAAAAAAAAAAAACAGCCTCTGAATGCAGACACCGGGGTTCAGAACCCAACTCTTGCATTCCAGGACTGTGAATCCTTGAAATTCCTGCAGGGAATTCCCATGGGGATTACATCAGAAAGGGATGCTTCACAGAGTTGTAAGAATGAGAAGAAAGGACACCCTTGGCCTCTCATTCCCAGCTCTGGAGGGCATGACAATCTCTTTATAACACAGTATTCCCTGCATATGCATCCTCCCCCATGGATGCGGAAGTCCATGGTGCTGCAATCCCAGTAGGCAAGCATTAACATAGAACCTACACCCGTTCTCCTGGGTACTTCAGATGGTCTCTAGATTACTTCCAACACCTCATACACTGCAAATGCTCTGCACATGTCTGTGACACTGTATTGTTTAGGGAATCATGACAAGAAGAAAAGTCTACGTGCTCAGTGCAGACGCAATTTTTTTGTAAATATTTCTGTGTGCAGTTACTTGAATCTATGGATGCAGAACCCATTGATAGAAAGGACCAGTCAGTTCTACCACACAGGGGGAAGGAGTTCAGAAAAGAAGAATGACTGAGACCTAGGGGGAGTCCCAGGCTAAGAGGGTCCACACTTGATGTGTTGGGTGAGCATGAGCAAACTGGCACTGTAGCTTTGTCCTCAACACTCTCCTTTGGGCATCCCTATTAGTTATGTCCCTTTGTGCATTGTCTTTCTCTGGTTTCCACCTTGCAACCAATGGATTCTGAGGACCCTTTTCTGCTACCTCCCTAGTTCCCTAAGCAAACACAAGGATCAATGGCCTGAAACAGCTCTACTTTCTATAGAGAGCAATACTCTTTCCTCCTCAAATTCATCTATACTACTCTCTTCTTGAATTTGGAGAGCCAAGGTTGGGACTTGATTTTTAGAAGTGAGCCCTTAGCAGAGACCATACCTAGCTACAACAAATGGAGTCACTGAGGTTCAATCGCAGTCTAGCCTACCTCGCTAAAAGGCTAAAACCGTGGTAAGACCAAAGTCTTAATCAGTAATGCACAGGTCTTGCATTTTCTCTTGATGTTCTCTGAACCTGTCTCCCTGAGGAATCTGATATGGCTTAACAAAGAACGAGGGATTCCTGGCTTGCTGTCTCTGTCTTTTCTCACTGGATAACTGACTTACAAATGTACGCAAAGCATCTGCTTTATAAGAGATCTGCCATTCATGCTACCTCCTTTCTCATTGCTCCCCCTTTGGCCATTGGTAAATTTCATGAATGAGGTTTTGCAGCCAACAGCTAGCTCGCTCCATTAGGTTTATCAAAAACAATCATTGAGTTCTAGAGAGTAAGCAGAAAGAAGCCTTATACCAACCATTGTGGAGTTGGACCATGAGCTTCTCCTTTGGCTCATGGCAAACCGAGGAGAGGATCACGGACCTGCAAGCTCAAGGTGCAGGCCATTGGCTCCCCATCCTCTGCCTCCACCTCCACGCACTTCAATTGCAATTTCTCTTCTGTCTTTGTTTTGCAGTTGTTCAGCACATCAAGCGACATAACATTGTTCTGAAAAGGGAGCTAGGAGAAGGAGCCTTTGGAAAAGTTTTCCTAGCTGAATGCTATAACCTCTGTCCTGAACAGGACAAGATCTTGGTGGCAGTGAAGGTAAGAGAACATTCCAGAATATCTCCTTACCCATGGTCACCCTAATGCGTAGAGATTTTAACTACATTTTATTATATGTTTGAGGCCACTTCAGGATATGTCTACTCTGGTTTGTGTTAAAATTCCTGTCCCTATGTGGGTGGTCAAGAGGTTATTTGGGGCATCTCCAATCATCAGGGGGTTCTTTCTGGGGACAGTTGACCAGTCTTTTGCAAGCCATCAATAGCTCTGAGCTACTCTTCCAAGTCTATGCTAACTAAATTCTGGATGGAGGTCAGTGAGTCAAGCAACGTTCAACCACATAAGTGTTGGAATATTAAACTTGTATCCCCAAATGGCTCAGTGCTTATGCCAAATGCCACAGAGGCTTGTCTCATGTTCAAGGTTCTGGAAGAGAGGATTGTGGACTTTGCTTCCCCCTCTTAACTTCCATCCACTGAGTTCTATTACGACTTACCTGGTCCCTCCCCAACATCCCAATGCCTGAGGCTTTGCACAGTGCAGGCATGGTATCATCTTGGAGCATGGATGATGTCCTCTGTGGATTTGGCCACCTTTGGAAATGTGAGGTTCTTACTAAAATAAAGAGATTTGAGGATCCATCATAGTCATATCCCCATCAACTCCAAAAAGAGAGCTGGTCTTCAATAAGATGAACATTATTGTTGAAGGGGATAAAACTTCCATTGAACTCTGTAAAACACGAGAATTAACAAAAACAGCACAAAGGATTCAGCAGGTCCTTGACATTTGCACTTTCAAAAATTTTTTTAAAAGACCACTAAAACAGTGGGACATGTATGTCAAAAACTTAAAAGATGCATGTATTTCATGCAGTTTTTAAGACACTGTTTGGGATGCCACATCCTCTATCAGAATGTCTGGGTTACAGTCCCAGCTTTGCTCTGGCTAATGCTTCTTGCTAATGCACATCCTTGGAGGAACGAACTGATCCAGATGATGTCTCAGGTAGTTGGATTCCGGACACCCACACGGGAGACCCAGATTGAATTCTAGCTCCCTGCATTGTTCCAGCCAAGCCCTGGCTGCTACAGGCATCTGGGGGAGTGAGCCAATAAATGGAACTGTCTCCCTCGCTGTCTCCCTCTCTGTCTCCCTCTCTCTCTCTTTCAAATAAATAACATTTAAAAAACACATAACATGCATATATTTATAAAATTAAATCAGCACCAAACAAATATGGCCAAAGCTAATGTGACAAAATTTAACTTCTTGGCTTAATGTAAGACGATTGAGGAGTTTTTGGTTGTATTTGATTTCTTCCCAACATGGAACATTTGTACAGATAGCATTTGTTTACAAGCAAGAACCAGGGTGACTTTTTAGAAATCAGGTGTATATCTGTTGGATACTTAGAGTTAAATGCTTCAGAATGCATAAAATAGTTAACTAAGGAGAGAGAGAAAATTACTGTTGAACTTATGCATCCAGTAAATAAACTGATTTCAGTAAATGTCTTCCAAATACAAAATCTGTGTTTGCTCTCCTTGTCATTGAAGGAAATTGGTGGGTTGACGGGGGAGTGGACATGATCTTCCTAAACTCTTAAACAAGCTATGATGGGGTGGGGTGTGAGTTTAGGGATAACAAACCTCATCTTCCTGAGACAGGCATGTGGATGGGGAGAGTGAGACAGGAGACAGACGGGATTAAGGAGGATCCTATGGAAATGTGAGGGCCAATGGGTAGAAGCTGTCAAAGGAAGAATCCTTCAGTGGTTCTGGAGAGCTCCATTACTGCGGTTGCTATTACTCTCCCCCACCCCATTTACTCAAGAGTTTTTTGTTGTAATTTTTTTTAGCACAAAATGTTCAGAACATTTGGCAGTGTTACATCTGCAGTTTTTGCTTGCTGCTATCTTAATGCTTCATCTTGGATCCATGAGACCAATAGGTGTTTCTAGTTTGGCAAATTTGTAGATTGAGCAAATGTTAGAGCTGGAGCATCTAACCCTAGCCCAGCCACATGTGATAGAAAAGGAGACACGAAGACCCTGCATTCGTGTTCTGAGCTGACATTTTGCACCTGCTACTCAGAGGCCAGCTGGGAAGCTCGTTTCAAACCTCCCGACTCTGAATTCACTTCAGGGTGTTCCAAGGTGGGAATCTCTTAATGTGAGAGAAAGTTCTGGAAGAATAGGGAATCCTAAATGACACTGCAGGAATGGCCGAGAGACCTCAGCCAGATATGGGGACACACCCAAAAAATTTCTCAGGGTCACCCCTGGGATTTCCACTTAGCGATATCCATTTTTACTCTATACCTGTTTCTGTGCACTCCTTGGAATGCCCTTAAAGGAAAGGGTGTTACATAGCTAAATCCAAGGTTCCCTTTACCCATATGCTATACCTCATCCTGAATGCAAGCCAAATAGGACTTGAGGGATTGGATTTTTCACAATGGAGGATTATCTGGGGATGGCAATGTTCAGCCACTTGTAGCTAAGCCAGCTTGCAAAGAGAACACTGGCCATTTTGTTCTGCTGTCCAAGAGGTGCTTCTGCTT
This sequence comes from Oryctolagus cuniculus, assembly GCF_051225735.1. Classification (NCBI taxonomy): domain Eukaryota; kingdom Metazoa; phylum Chordata; class Mammalia; order Lagomorpha; family Leporidae; genus Oryctolagus; species Oryctolagus cuniculus. Next base: position 135,943,968 of record NC_142867.1, read on the forward strand.
GGGCATAGGTCCCATCACCCTCATCAGTGGGACCCTCTCTCATTTAGATCCCAATCATAGTCTTCATTCCACCTCTGAGCTACACCCAAAACCCGGTCCCCACACACCTTATGGCTTTGCCAAAACACACTTGCAGACTCATAACCAGTGATGTGGATTTCCTTGTTCATCAGCACTGCTAAACAAACAAAAACAAAAAGAGGGAGGAGAGGAAGATTTGACCCGTTGTCACCCGTGACTTCCCTTTGCTGGTCCCCTTCTTGCTGAATTTCAAATGAAGCTGTCATCTCAAGTAGAGAGGACAAAGTGCCTGTACACACTGAAAAATCCCCTCTAACGCTGCCGTCACGAAGCCAGAAGAGGCAGCTCCGTGACCTTGAACAGGAGTTCTGTTGAAACCAGAGCTTTCGATTATGTTTGCTAGCATGCTTTTCAGAGAGGATGCTCACTCCAACTCCGGAATTCAGAAGCTGCAGCCACAGAAGGAGAGAGCTGGACTCACTACAATGAGCTCCAGGGCAAGCTGGACCAGAATAACCCAGGAGCCTTTCACAAAGCAGCCTCTTGCTGACTCGATGTGCTCATTTTGAGGCTTTGGGCCATTGGAAAGGATATTAAGAGACTGTCTCAATAAGCCTGGGAGGAGAATGTCTATGGTTCAGTCCTGACCACAACAAAGGCCCTTTTTTTTTTTTTTTTTTTTTTTTAAAGAGATGAACCAAAGTGAACACGGCTTCAGGGACTGAGCAGACTCTCACCTCTGTGGAGTGGCTGCGGCACTTGCTCCTCTCCCATTGGCGGCATCCAGGATGTTTGACAGTCTTTTTTGCCGTTGCCTAGCAACGCCTGCAGCATTGATTATGCATGCTAAGAAATAACAGCTATTGTACCTTTTCCCTTCGCTGGAAGGGGCTGCTTTGGGTTGGAAGCGCAGGGCTTTACATTCAGATTGACAGATGTCAGAGGCCTGTAAATGCCGTGCCGATGGTCCCAAGTGATGTAAGAGCCCGAGGCATCCACGGGAACGGGCTGGGGATGGAAGTGATCCGATGACATGTGCAGGCATTTGAGGGCGCACGGGGGCTGAACACGACTCTCCTTTTAGCATATCTGCTTGTTTGGATCCAACTGGATTGCCCTTTTCTTGATATTTTTGGATGACCTTTGTTTTTTTAGAAGATGGATTTGTCAGCCATTTCTTCCCTTTCTGCTGAGTTACAACTGAAGGACTGATACCAAGGATGCAAAGCAAAGACACCAGTCTTTGATCACACTGGGCTATTTTACCTTTAAGGAACTCAACTGCTGAGGTTCTTCATTGCAGCTTAACTGTGGATGCATTAGCTATTTTTGGCTCCATCCAACCTGCATTTCAATAGCTACAATTCCTACAACATTTCCTTGTACTATGAGTGCACGCTGCCTTCTGCTTTTTTTTTTTTAATATAGCCACAAGTGTGCTTTGTGGGATTAATGGCTTCCCTTCCCCCCACTCCTCCTATTATCTCAGGTATATTTCTAGAAACATAAATGCTGCATATGAGAAAGACTTGAGAAATCATACATATAACACAAGCCGCATGTCTTAGAGATGAGAACAATGAGACCCAGGAAAGTCAAGGTACTTCTTCAGGGTGTTTAAGTTAAAGCAAGTTGGTGAAATCTAATCCCTGGGACTTGAAGGTTTTTATAGGGTTAATATATTAATTTTTTATGACCCCAATACATTTTTAGTAAATTTATATATATATATTTTAAAAAGCTAGTTGGAAGTGCTGCACTACAAGAAAATTTGGCAAAATAAGACAGGGTTGAAATTTGAGTGCAGCAAGCACTTTCTTTGGGATCCTACTTTTGAGCATTTTTAGGATTTTTACTTTTCGTGGTTCTAAATTTCTTCTTGTCCATAGAGGAATTAATGATGTTTTTCTCTACCAAGACCCAAAGAAGCATCCAGTATGTAGTTACTATTCCTGAGTCTGGAGGAGTCCCACCCAGCCCCCTTGGTCCAGCTAACTCCTATTTGTCCATTAGCTCTTAGTTCAATTAGCCCCTCTTGAAGACTTCCCCCTTGCTTGATCTTCCAGCTAGGACAGATCTCCAAGCTCTATCAAATTAAAGCATGTGTATTTGATCTGTACAGCTGATGCCAAGGTTTTTAACTATATGTGTATTTGTGGGCTTATTTAATGCATTGCCTGGGATGTCTCCTCAATGACAGTGGTCCACTTCTCATGGCGAGGAACATGACTGTCAGCATGTTGACTAATGTGTAGTGGCACTCAATCGATGCTTGTTGAGTGAGTGATGGATGGATAGATGGATGGATACACAGACTACAGAAATAACAGCTGTCCCATAGAGTTGGTATTTTTAGGTAAAGAAATGATTTGATGAGCAATTGATAATTATAGAATTTGATAGTGGAAAAAACTATAAATATGCATAGAATGTAATTTAATGAGAAATCATCTCAGAAATTACTGAATCTCTATATAGATATCTAGGGCTACTATAGATTCTCTTTATCTTAATCCCTTCAATGTTCCAATGAGCAAACAGAGACCCAGAGAAGAAAAATGGTTCTTCCAAGGTCAAATAGTTTGAATGAGGTCATTTAATGTCAGACCTAAAACCAAAACTCAGTCAAGTACTCATTTACTTATTGTACACCACATTTTTATTGATGGAATTTTACGTATGCCCTGACTGATTAATTAGTGTAAGGAAAATGTTAGTTATGCTCATTTGTAAGCAACCACTTCCATATTTTCCAAGTAGAAATTGAATTCAAGAGAACAAGGGAGATAAGGAAAACTGGATTCCTGAAGGAATATTTTGGTTTCAGGGGAATACAAAGAAAGCCTCACAATCAGCTCTGGTGCAAAGAGCAATGTAATGCTCCCTGGAAACCCAACTCAAGCTGGTTTAAGCAGAGAAGGGAATGGATCGGCTCCTAGAAATCCATTCTACTGGAAAACCTAGCTACTGGTATCCTAGCTTCGGGTGCTACTGGATCCAGGGAATCCACAATTCTGTTTTCTCTTCTTCTCCACTTCTTGGCTCTGCTTTCCTCTATGTTGGTTTCATTCCCACAAAGGTTCTTTCCATGTTGTGGTAAAGACTGACTTGGCTCTGGGATTAGATCCTGCCATCCTAGCAGTGCAAAAGAAAGTGAGCTTCTCCTTCCTAACAGTCATCAAAATGTCCAAGCGATGACTCCTGGTGGGCTGTCTTAGGTGGTGTCCCAGACTCTCTGGCCAGGCAAATGGAATATTGTGATTATCCAGGCCTGGGTCCCCTATTCATCTTCGTAAATGAAAGGCAGAGTCTACTATGAGAGCGCTTCAAAAAATTCATAGGAAAATGGAATTAATAGATACTCTTATAGTGGTGCAAAAAATTTTCGCAATCAGTGAACTTTTTGAATATGTATTTTTCATGAGTTTTTTGATGATCTCTAATAGGAGTAGATTTGAATTTTTGACACCCAAATAAATTTTTCTTTTAATTCTATTTTCCATGAACCATTTGAAGAACCCTCATATACCCAACACACATGGAGTCATCATAGGAAAGTGTTGGTTCCCTGGAAGAAAGAACGTTAGCGATGCTATCGTTAAAGAAAGGAGAAAGATCTGACAGGGGAAAAAAGAAAGATAACCAACGCAGATGGGAACTGCAGCACAGCCAGGCCTCACTGCGACTTCAGCAGTGGGATCTAAAAGCTCACTCCGGATCTGAAGTAGCCCTTGTGACAGTCCCTTCTTTATCTTCTCAGTGGCAGACATCAGGATTCTCCGCTGGCTTCCCTGTAGTGTAGTGTAGCTGGCTGTTGCCTCTGCTTGTTCCTAATATCTGCCTGCTCACTTCCTCTCTCTGACTCACATTCTGATTCCAGAACAGGAAAACTGCTCTGGGTGCACTTGCTCCAATTAGTAATCTGCCATGTCACCTCGTCTTCAGTGCAGGCCACCAACCTGCATTTCAGTCTTCTGAGATGGCCTTGTGGTACACGAGAAGGAACTTTGGGGAAAGAGGGGCAGCTGGGCTACCTGTCCCAGCAGATGGGTAAGCACAGCCTAAGGACTCAAAAAGAAAAGCTCCTTCTCTCCAGTTCTGGAAGAGTAAAAAAATTCATAGATGAGAGAGAGCACCAAGAGTCCATCAACTCTAGTGCCCTTCCCAGGCAAGTTTATTTCTTCTAAGAAAGATGGCAATTTCCCTTTTTCCTTTATTTTTTATGGTTGTCCTCAAGTCAGTCCTTACATCTTGATTGATCATGACTTTGCTTTTCCACTTCTCCCTCATCCTATCCATTCTTCACACTTTTCCATCTCCATTGACATATGAAGTTCTTGTCCCCACCAAATGGAAATCAATGATAAAAAGATGAGTGTGTTTCAAAGAACACTTGCCAATGTGGCCCTGAAAAAAAAAAACCAGCTTGCATATTTCAGCAGGACATCGTGTGCAGAAACCACTATCAATTCTATCTTTACAAGGCACTAGGAACAGAAACTGTAGAACTTTTAATAGTGTTTGGTTAGTAGGCTCTGTCGTCTTTCTTGTCTAGACGTTGCTTAATGGATTTCTGTAGTTCTTTAATGTCAATGTATTCTTTCCTGGTGTGTGTGCATTTGTGTGTGTGTACACGAATGTTGGGGGAGAGAGAGCAATGTTTCCCTTGTAAGAATCCCGGATACACTTGCAGGTAGGCCCTAGTTATTCAGTTGCTCCATCAACTTCAACTTTTAACCTTTGATCAGGGATCTGGTTTTTGTCTCGTAAACCACTTTGGTGACCCTGTTTTCTGGCTTATCTCCAATTTATCTATAACTTTTCAGAAAAACTAAAACCAAAACAGTGCATTTAACTCCACTGAGGTCTCACATGGCATCACAACTTGGTATCTCTGGAATGGATGCCATGAAATAGCTGTGCAACTTTATAATTGTTTTCAGTGCGATGGACCCACTCTCAGTCAAGGCATGATCTACCATCACCCATCAACAGCTCCTTTATTTCCAGGGAGATTGTCTCAGGCAGCTTTATCCTGTGGTATTTAAAGCCTGTAAATATATTTCAGTTCGCCAAATGAGAAGTCTACTCCTGAGAGTACCCCCCCTGTTTTTTGACTTGGTATTTCTCTAATGTGAGTATGGCAGTTGCAATTAATTTTCTGCCTATCTTTCAAAAACTTAACATATCTAACATGCAGCTTAATGAAATATACAAGCAAAAACACCAATGTTATCCCCTAAGTTTCTCCAGTATTTTAAAGTGTGCGAATTAGAACTTAACCTCATGTTTCCCTGTGGATCGTGGAGTTGTTAGATCTGCGCCGTAAAAGTCAGTGTGGTGGAGAAAATCATCAGAACCTTGGCTGTGAATCTCATATTTGAGGCTGTCATTTAATACACAATTAAAGTCCTTTCAAGGGGCTGGCATTGTGGTGTAGTGTGTTAAGCCATAGCTTGTAATGCCAGTATCCCATATAGGTGCTGGTTGGAGTTCTGGCTGCTCCATTTCCGATCCAGTTCCTTACTAATGCTCCTGGAAAAGCAGCAGAAGATGACCCAAAATACTTGGGCTCCTGCCATCCACATGGGAGACCTGGATGAAGCTCCTGGCTCCTACCTTCAGTTTGTCTTAACCACAGTCATTGTGGCCATTTGGAGAATGAACCAGCTAATAGAAGAGCTCTCTCCTTCTCTCTCTGTAATTCTGCCTTTCAAATAAATAAATAGATATTTTTCTAGAAAAAAAAAACTGCTTTCACAGGCCTTTAACATACTGTTAACTGAATTTGTACACACAGAGTGTGAGTTTCTAGTATATACCTGAGTGTTTGTGATCATTGTCACTAGGTAGTCATTTAATTAGTTTTGATATTTGTGGCAATGTGGGGAGTTACTTATTGCCCTCTCCCTAGACTCTAAAATTTTATTTCTATCAAATTCTTTCTATCTCCCAGGTGTAAAATACACTCCTCCAGAGTTCACTTGTACAAGGCTTTGATAGATGCTTCTCCTCTCTTATCTTAGGAAAGACCCTTCTAGTTGAATGAACCATGTGGCATGGTGACCAAGTCTTATGCTTGCCTAACTATTGCCTGTAATAACCTTATAAGAAAGGGGTCTGCCTCAATTCTATTTCAATTTTATATTTTAGAAGTATTTTCTGACATCCCCAAAACAGATTGATCCACTAACAGCCTATGAGAGACAGCTTTTGTAGAACAGAACTGTCGATGCAAGCCATGTTTGTAATTCTGAATTTCCTAGTAAACACATCAAAAAAAAAAAAAAAAAAAAAACCTAAAATGAAGCAGGTGAAAATTATCTTACTAGCACATTTTTTTTTTTTTTTTTTGACAGGCAGAGTGGACAGTGAGAGAGAGAGACAGAGAGAGAAAGGTCTTCCTTTGCCGTTGGTTCACCCTCCAATGGCCGCCGCTGCAGCCGGCGCACCGCGCTGATCCTGGCAGGAGCCAGGAGCCAGGTGCTTTTTCCTGGTCTCCCATGGGGTGCAGGGCCCAAGCACCTGGGCCATCCTCCACTGCACTCCCTGGCCATAGCAGAGAGCTGGCCTGGAAGAGGGGCAACCGGGACAGAATCCGGCGCCCCGACCGGGACTAGAACCCGGTGTGCCGGCGCCGCAAGGTGGAGGATTAGCCTATTGAGCCACGGCGCCGGCTTTCTAGCACATTTTATTTAACTCAACATAGCCATATATGTATGATTTCAACAAATTATTAATCAAAAACATCAATGAGATATTTAACATTATTTTGCTCTTACCAAGTTACCAAAATGTGGTGTGCATTTTTCACTTAAAGCACGTCTCAGTTCCGGCTAGCCAGATTTTGTAACTAGCCACCTGTGGCTGATTGCTGTTGTATGGGGCAGTTTACATCTAGAAGGTATCAGGAGAGTAAAGATTCCCCGTTAGCAATGATTCTGACCTGGAGGAACTTGGGCGTAGTAACCCAACATCCTTGCCCACTGTGGCTGTCTAGGTTGGAGTTTACTCACACGCCTCAATTTCAGCACCATGGGGTGTATTGGCCCCAGTAAGGTCTTACCATAACAATCTCCTCTATACTTTTATCCTTCATTTTAATGAAGAAACTTTATTTCCTTGATATAAGAGACTATGAGACCATTAATTAAAAGTAATAAAAATGGTTTTTCTATTCTGTCTTTCCCAAACCATCTATATATGTTGAAATGCACATTCCTCTGCCATGTCCTGCAATGACCTATCACACCAAAGATGTCAAATAAGCCCTCTTGCCTCTCTTACCATCCTAGCACTATTTAACTGAAGCTTTTCAAATGAATTTGGGTTTTCCTCCTGTTTTTATTTTCCAGCCTCTATTTCATCTTGATTTGTTTCTCTGTTCTGCACAGAAATTTCTTTCCTGCTGATCCATTATTATCCATAAGCACTCCAGGTAGCATCTTATAGCGCTGGATGAGACTTCTCTCTTGACAACGTCTTCAGAAAGAATAGCAGCTATACAGTGTCGGGGAATTCACTAGGAAGGAGAAGAAATGGAGTGACAAAGTGGACGGAAGCAGGAAAAAAGCAGTGCTCGATGATCAGACAAATATGCCTGTCCAAATGAGACTTAAGTGGACAGAATTATCGGTGAGAGGAGCTGCCACCCTGTATTCATGGCTTCAAGTGCCTTGCCAAGGGACTCAGAAAACCATCCAAGGCTCACATAATTGAGTAAAATGACAATCAACCATGGTGCTAAAGCAGAGATGGTTTTTATAAATAGGGTTGATAGCAGGATTTTCCAGCTTCTGATTGCTGTCTGGCTGCGGTTCCACCCGAAGAAAAATTCTGTCCTCGGAGTGCCAAATTCTGAGGATGATTTTGCCCAAGTTGTCACCGCCATATTTTCTGAAGCTCTCAAAATAGAATTGAATCATACTTTAGATAAAGGACCCACCATGCAAAAATGAATGGGCATAGAAGATGAGGCCCGGTCTGTGGCTTGCCTTTGCTTCATGAATAACAAAATCTCTCTTACATCCAGAAACGTTACTAAAATGCAGCTTTTGACATTGTACTGAGAGTGGACTCTTCTATAGCATTTTGCTTTGGGGACATGGAAATATTAGATAGTTGCCAAATCTTGTAGGTTACTGCTCCCCAAAAGGAAACATCTCTCTCTCTCTCTCTCCCCACCCCCATGCCGTCTTTCATAGCTAGCATCCTTGAAACAGCATTGCATAGCTAAATGTGAGTGGAAAGATTGCACACAGGATTTGTTCGTGCCTTTCAGTGATCAGCGCCATTCCTAGCTCACTGATAAAGACAGGCACAGGCCTTAGAGATAAACTATCTCATCGACAGGAAGCAGCCTGTGACTAGAGAGACTGCATCCCTGAGAAAGCATTGCGGCTTGAGGGCTGGATCTCTGTGTGCAGTTCAATACCATCGGGAGCTTGGATTGTTGGACCTGAGCGAGTGCAAACAGAGGAGCACCACACACTGATAAAATTTGATGGTCCTTTATTGCCGGCGGTGGAGAGTGGGCTCATGCCTTAAAGAACTCTCGACCCCGAAGCCCAAAGTAACAGGGGTTTATAAAGGCAAAAACCACAAGGAGGGGAGGGGGAATATATGGTTGCTAGGATCGGGGGGGAATACATGGTGACTGGGGTCAAGCTGACCTAAAACCAATGTGAAACTAATATCAATTATAATCTTGACAATACCAGTTACAATCTCAACAATTTTAATTATAATCTTGACATTAATCCAGGTATTGGTTTTAATCATATGTAGGACATAGACAAATTACATTTTTATCATTAACCCAGGTGCAGCCTATCCACTTCCAAGCTTGAGTGATCACGTTAGGGGGTTTCTGTGCTCTGCCAAGTGTGGTGTAGTGGACTGCTACTGTTCAACTGTTTTAGATCATAGTTTCAGACCAGAGCCTCACGGTGGGGTGGTAGTGGGGTACCTTCCCAGAATAGAGTCTCAGGTTCTCCAAAATGGAGCCCCTACTGTCAAGGTGTTACTTTAGGATTGCTGTTCAGGAAGAGGTGGTGCCCTAGCTGAGCCATTGCCCCTTGTTGGTCCCTCTGCTATATCCATGCATCCTTCAGAAGCCTTCTTGGGTTGTTCTGTGAACACGTGGACTGCAAACATGCTTCTAGGTTCAAATTACCTTATCCTAACGTCCATCTCTACCAGGGGCTTGGAGGCATCCAACCTACACTAATTTGTTCCATTCCTCCAGAGTTCCTGGGAAATGGGTGATATTGTGACTCTCCCTGTGCAGAGCAGAAAACTAGAAGAGTTCAGAGAGATCCAGGCAGAGCCAGGATTTGAACCTGGATCTTTTAAAGTACCATTTATTTGTAAATGAGAAAGAAAGAGAGAGTGAGCTCTTGCATCTGCTGGTTAATGCCCCAAATGCTTACAACAGCTAGGGCTGGTCAGCCTGAAATCAGGATCCAGGAACTCAATCTGGGTCTCGCCTGTGGGGCGGCAGGGACTCCTTGAGCCATTATCATCGCCTCCAACATCATTAGCAGGAAGCTGGAATCAGGAGTAGGGCTGGGACTGGGACCCAGGCCCTGGGATGTTGGCATGTGGGAGCTCAAGCAGAGTCTTAGCCACCTCACTATTCTGCGTATTAGCTCAAACTCTTTCTCTTTGAGCAACGCTGCTGTGAAGACTTGAGTTCTGTTTGGAAGGAGAGACACTGGGGGCCAGCGTTCTACGTGAGTGCATTAGGCAGCCCCCATCGAACTGGAGGTTCCTCCAGCTGCTTCACTTGCCTCGTTTTCCTTTATTTCCACTTCCTCCTTGAGCGCATGCTCCACTTATAAAGACAACATTTTTATTCCATTTTCAGTCCTTTCCCACATTAAAAAAAAATCTCTTCTTTGCTTAAGTGGCATGTAGTAGGCATGCTGCCTACATGACGTAACCTGCCATTGGGTCAGGTAGCCAGTGACAGAAAGGTGAACAGGACACACCTCCACTGTCAAAGGCAAGTTCAAGTGTAATAAAGGCTCTGGGGTGTGTGCTTTCTTCTAGTAGCCCAGGAAAAAGACCCAGCAAATAATGATTTCCAGGCCCTCTAAGTCCATTTCTTTGCCTTTTTTTTTGTCATTCAGTCACCAAGGATTTTAGCAAAACAAAACTGAAGGTAGATTTAAAAACAAACAAGGAACCAGAGGCATTGGTGCGGTGAGTTAAACCACCCCTTGGGTTGCCCACATCCCCTATTGGGGCACCTGACTCAAGTTCCAGACACTATGCTTCTGATCTAGCTACCTGTGCAGGTGTGCCCTGGGGAGGTAGCAGCAGGCGATGGCTCAGGTACTTAGGTACTTGCCACCTATGTGATGAGATGTGTTTCCAGCTCCTGACTTGGGCCTGGTCCAGCCCTGGCTATTGTGGGCATCTGGGAAGTGAAATAGTAGTTGAAAGGTCACTCTCTCTCTGTCTGTCTCTCTCTAATAATAATAAGAAAAAAAGATACTAGTTGGTATGCCAATCCCATATGGGAGTCCCTGGGTTCTGCTTCCTATTCAAGTTTCGCATCAGTGTACACCCCAGGAGGCAGCAAACGGTGGCTCAAGTATTGGATCCCTGCCGCCTACGTGGGAGGCCTGGGTGGAGTTCCTGACTACTAGTCCAGCCCCCGGCTGTTGTGGGTATCGGGGAGTAACCCAGCAGATGGGAGCTCTCTCTCTGTTTCTCTGTCTTTCCCCCACTCCTAAATAAAATAAATTCTAAAAAATTAAAAGATTGCAGCACATGGAGAAAATACAGCAGGCACCCAAACAGGAGAGAAACCATGGCAATCATTGGGTCCAGACTGGGTTAAAAAGCATAAAGAGCACAAAAATAGAGAACCTCTACAACAGTGCTTTGTAGACTGCCAAACTGTTCATCTTCATGAGGGATTAGTCCCCAGTTATTATAACACAGAAATGATCCCCCCTGCAATGAGGCTGCTTCCCAGCCTCTAGCGGAATCACCGCTGGCGGGCACCTGTGTTTCCCACCTGGGGATCTCAGGATGCTTTGGAGTAGTCCCTTCCTGATGCACACTGCCCTTTGATGTCCTGGGTGTCACCTGTGTTGGTTTCCAGACGCTGAAGGATGCCAGCGACAATGCGCGCAAGGACTTCCACCGCGAGGCGGAGCTGCTGACCAACCTGCAGCACGAGCACATCGTCAAGTTCTATGGCGTCTGTGTGGAAGGCGACCCGCTCATCATGGTCTTCGAGTACATGAAGCATGGCGACCTCAACAAGTTCCTCAGGTATGGCGAGTGGTGGACAGTGGGCGGGGCTGGGCTCTGAGAGCCAGCAGGACCTCAAGGCTCAGACCACCCAGAGGCAGGGATGGGGAGTCCCCGGGAAGCTGGGCTAAGAGAAATATTTTTTTTTTTCTGGTAACTGCAAGAATACATGGAAGAGAAACAGACAGAGAAGAAATACGGTCTCAGCATTTCCCCTTTTGCTTAATAAGCTCCCCCTACATCCTGGGATGCGAAGGGTTCAACCCAATTCCACCTGTACTGACTGAGCACGTGTTGTACTAAGTGGTAGGCAGCATGTGAATTGACTATGGGCCTTAGAGGGACTATGGGAGTTTGCCAGGTGAACAAGAGAAGAACACCATTCAAGGCAAAGGAAACTGTGAGAGCTAAGCTATGCCAAGGTGTTCCAGTGAAAGGTTAGAGCAAGTGAGTGAGAAGGCTGGGCTCACTACAGGACAAACCAGGGGCATGGGAGTTGGAACATTTGTTGGTAGCAGGGAGGGTAGATATTTAGACTTCATTATGAGAATGAAAGAATAACCGGAAAGTTGGTAGCCGAGCAGAATCTCTGCTGGGAAGAACAGAATCCAAGGGGCCAAATTTAGAAGGAAGGAGGTAAAACGCTTGGTAGAACCATTGAAGAGTTGGGATTGTAGCCATTGCTGAGACCTGGGTTCCTGGAAAGACGGACAGGGATTTCCTGGTAAAGGAGGTTTTTAGGAGGAGAAAATGTTGAATACTGAACAGAGCTGTGTGTTGTTCGGTAATACTGGAGCCACAGATTTCTGGCTCTGGCCTAACTGGGTTTTAGTTCAGTGGCATGCTCTCGGGAAGTGTCCCTTACGCATATGGGGAAGTGGGAAGAGACACAAAGCAGAATAAGGGCCAAGAGACAACTTAGACTGGGCATAACCCACAAGGAAACTTAACAGGTGCTTTGGGAAAGTGAGGCTAGCTCACACTGAGGAGACGGTGCTGTGAAAAATACAAGCAGGATGTGTGGCTTTCAGACAGATCTGAAGTTGAGTCTCATCTCTGGCATTTACCGTCTGAGTGATGTTGGTTGAGTCTCCTAGCTGCTCTACTGGGATATCCGGGTAGCAGTACAGGCGTGAGGACCACACTAGCGCTATATAGGAAGCTCCTAGCCTAGGAGCACGTAGGACCTGTTCTAAAAGCAGATGCTTGCATTTTGCCAGCAATGATTTCTACTGGTAGACCAGATTCCTCGGCAAGAGAACTCACAAGGATCATGAAGTTTCAAGAGATGGAGAGATGGAGGGGGTTGGTGGTCACCCTGGTGGGGCCTCCAGGGAAAGTTCGTACTCTATACCTACCCAGAAAGAGAAGAAAGGTGCCAAGGCAGGTACTCTCTGTGAAGCAAATCAAGGGGTAATTATGAATGCATTGTGCATGGCTACCACCGGAAGTAGCCATGCAGGATCTTGAACCTGAAATGTAGGAGGTCCCAGTAGTGAGGGTTGGGAGACACCACCTCCCCCCCACTTCAGGAAGCACCCCTCCCTGTTCAGCACCTGCTGCGGCAGTCCTATATGTGGGTATACAGTCTCCATCACCTTGACTGTGAGATGGGTCTGAGTTCAGTCTAAGTCTCACCTGCCTCTGTCTTACATGCCATTTTCTTTACAGTTGAATACGCCCTTGTCTTTGGCAGAGTAGTGACCATGCTACCTGTAGCATCTGGTAGACAGTCTAACTTGGGAGAAATGGGAAAGATGTTAGAGGTGAAGAATTCACCTTGATGGTCTTTCCCCCAACCTGTAAAATGGGTTAATATATTAATCTCAAAGATAAGCATGAGGATTACTGTGAAGATAGATAACCAGTAATTGTGGCCCCCCAATACTTCATCTCTGCTACATTCTTTTAAAGATATATTTATTATTTATGTGAAACTCAGAGTTACACAGAGAGTGGAGAGGGGGAGAGAGAGAGAGAGAGAGAGAGAGAGAGAGAGAGGTCTTCCATCCACTAGTTCACTCCCCAATTAGCTGCAACAGCTGGAGCTGTGCCAATCCAAAGCCAGGAGCCAGGAGCTTATTCTGGGTCTCCTACATGGGTGCAGGGGCCCAAGGACTTGGGCCATCTTCTACTGCTTTCCCAGGCCTTAGCAGAGAGCTGGATTGAAAGTGGAGCAGCTGGGACTAGAACTGGTGCCCATATGGGATGCCAGTGTTTCAGATCAGGGCATTAACCCACTGCACCACAGCACCGGCCCCCATCTCTGCTACATTTTCCTTTTTATTTTGGTTGAGGGGGTCCCAGATCCTGGACACCTTCTATATGATGGCAACCCCTGGATCCCTCTGCCTCCATCCTATTTCTCAGAGCATACAGAGGCATTGCCACAGAAGCAGCCTCCACTTAGCTTCAAACACCTGCTGGAAGATTCCGATGGTGAAGTTTCAGTAACCAGTCACCGCAAAACAGTGAAAGGGAGAGTACACTGCTGTGTCTAGAGATGTCATCTTATTTTATTTATTTTTATTTATTTATTTAAATTTTTTGACAAGCAGAGTTAGATAGTGAAAGAGAGATACAGAGAGAAAGGTCTTCCTTTTCCGTTGCTTCACCCCCAAAATGGCGTGCGGCGCTGATCCAAAGCCAGGAGCCAGGTGCTTCTCCTGGTCTCCCATGCAGGTGCAGGGCCCAAGCACCTGGGCTATCCTCCACTGCCTTCCCGGGCCACGGCAGAGAGCTGGACTGGAAGAGGAGCAACCGGGACAGAATCTAGCACCCCAACCAGGACTAGAACACGGGGTGCCAGCGCTGCAGGTGGAGGATTAGCCTAGTGAGCTGTGGCGCCGGCCTAGAGATGTCATCTATGTTTCGTGCTTTCTGGAACATTTTTTCACTGTCTCTAGCCTCATGGGTACACGTGCCTGGGATGAGTTGCCCTGCCCTGCTTTTCCTGTGATGGTGTGGGTGAGGGGATGCCAAGTGCAATGGGGGACATGCAGCCAATGCAAGGTGTTTGGAGGCAACCTTAATGCATGATCCCGGGTGAACAGAGTTCTCATGGCAGGTTAAGCCAGGGCACGGCTGCGGCTTTTTTTTTAAATGTTTATTATTCTTGTTACCGTTACTTTTTTTTTTTTTTAAGATTTGTTTATTTATTTGAAAGTCAGAGTTACATAGAGAAGAGAAGGAGAGGCAGAGAGAGAGAGAGAGAGAAAGGTCTTCCATCTGCTGGTTCACTCCCCAAGTGGCCACAATGGCTGGAGCTGCACCCATCCAGAGCCAGGAGCCAGGAGCCAGGAGCTTCTTCCAGGCCTCCCACACGGGTGCAGGGGCCCAAAGAGGTGAGTCATCTTCTACTGCTTTCCCAGGCCACAGCACAGAGCAGAGAGCTGGATCAGAAGTAGAGCAGCTGGGACTCGAACTGGCGCCCATATGGGATACCAGCACTGCAGGCTTTACCTGCTACGCCACAGTGCTGGCCCGGTTGTAGCTTTTGTACATGGTCTTGTCAGATTTAACATGAAAGGAGAAGCAGCTGAATTTGGTTGAGGTGTAACTGCACCTAGGAGAAATATTTTTTCCACGTCTTAGGCTGCTTCCCTAGTTCAAAATAAACCTATAGTGTAATAAATGCAAATGCATTACCTAGATGCAATGAAATGCTTCTATGAAGTGTGTGTGTGTGTGTGTGTGTGTGTGTGAATTACAACATAATTCTTTCACTCTTGCTTGGTCAGCCGTTACCCAGTCTCCTTCCTGCTTCCTGGGAGGAGCAGTCACGAGGTGTTCCCTTGGCACAGTGCACAAGGCACATAGACAATTGGGGACGCACCCTGATGTATTTCATAACTATAAATGACTAATAGAGGAGATTTCCAATGTCCCCAACACCAAAATCTGATAAATAGTCAATGACAGATATATCAATGCCCATGGTGCAGTTATTACACCTTATATATATGAATTGGAATATGACAGCAAACGCTGCAAATATGGACTGTGATGTATCCAGTAAAAATTACCAGTGAGTAAATTCACTTTCGTTAAGACTGATCAGAAGGAGAGCAGTGTGCTGTGGAGTCCGGCACTTCCAGGAGGTGCATAGGGGAGCTGGCAGTCAACACAAAGGCTGCTGTGCCCTCTTTGTGCTCCTCTTAGGAGTGTGTCCAGGAGACCAACCACCCTCCATTTACGGCAGGACTGTCTGCTCAGGGAGAGCACCCAGCGGTACCTCCTAGAAAAAAAAAAAATAAAGAGCCCTTGTTCAAACACCCAGAAGCAAGCAGGAAAAGGCCTGTTAACTGGGGGAGCCTGCCCACCCCCCACACACTGCTCTATAGTGCGTCAGGCATTGGGGGACCTCCAGACCCCGGAAGCCTGAAGAGCTAAGGGCTGGACACAGGGATTTTGCACAGAGGTGGCCTTTGGCACCAGCTCCTGGCTTACCTTCACCTTGGAGCTTTTGCTTCTAGCATAGGCCAGTTTTCTGGGGTTGAGATAGAGCTCGGCCAATCAACACTGTGTTTTATTCTTTGAACCAAATCTAAGATGGTTGATTCCTGGCCCCTATTCTTTGCATCTTTATTTCACACCCTCCCTTCAGCTGTGGGCATTGTTCTAACCTTCTGAGGTGCTGAGGTTAACACAGCTAAAGCAGACCGTGAAGATATCCTGACTTTCCCTGGTAATGTTGGGAAGGGTAGGCCTGCTCTACCTTCAGTGGAATGAAAAGGGCCAACTCTTTGGGGTCTTTATTTTTCTTTATTTTTAAAAAAGATTTATTTTTTATTTATTAGAAAGACAGAGTTACAGAGAGAGGGAGAGACAGAGAAAGAGAGAGAGATCTTCTATCTGCTGGTTCACTCCCCAAATGGCCTCAAAGGCTGGAGCTGAGCCAATGGATCGGAAACCAGGAGCTAGAAGCTTCCTCCAGGTCTCCCACTTGGGTGCAGGGGCCCAAGGACCTTGACCATCCTCCGCTGCTTTACTGAGTGCATTAGCAGAGAGCTGGATTGGAAGGGGAGCAGCTGGGCTCAGGTCAGCACTCTGATATGGGATACTGGCGTTGCAAGTGGTGGCTTAACCCCCTGTACCACAATGCCCGGCCCTTGACTATTTTTTTTTAACTCCTACATATGTGAGAGAACATATGGTATTTACCTTTCTGTATCTGGTTGATTTTATTTAATACAATGACCTCAGTTCCATCCATTTTTCTTCCACTCACAGGGTTTTATTCTTTTTATGGCTGAAGAGTAGCCCATTGTGTATCTATACCACGTTTTCTTTATCCAGTTGTGGATGGATGCCTAGGTTGACTCCCTACCTTGGGTATTGTGAGCAGTGCCGCAGTGAATGGGTGTGTATGTGTGTGTGTGTGTGCGCGCGCGGGCGCACACACGCACACAGGTATGTCTTTTTTATGCTGGTTTAGTTTCTTTCAGCTATATAGCCAGAAAAGAGGTAGCTGGCTCATCAGGCCCGACAACAACCAAAACAACGCAGTTAAGAAATGGTCACAGGATCTGAGTAGCCATTTCTCAAAAGCAGAAACACAAATGGGCAAGAACAAGATGAAACCATGCTCCGTGTCACTAGGCATCAGGGAAAGGCTAGTCACAGACCCAATGGGGTGGCACCTCACTCCGGTAAGGACGGCTATTGCCAAAACGGTGAAAAAATACCAAATGCTGGGGAGGGTGTCGGGGAGAGAACCCTTATACACTCTTGGTGGGATGCAAGTTAGCAGGTTAGTACTGCTGTCATGGAAAGCGGAATGGAGGTTCTTTCTGTGTCTTAGGAGAGTAACTTGTTTTCACATCTTCTCTCCATTTCTTTGTGAAGAGAACCCTTGTTTGCAAAATCTTCCCTCTGAGAGATCAAACACAGTGCAAGCAGTGTCCAAGCCTTCTCACATCAGTGCCCATAGAAAGCTGCCATGGGTATCTCCTTTTTAAGAATGGGGAAAAAAATAAAATAAAAGGGGTCTGGTGCTGTGGCACAGCGGGTAAAGCCACTACCTGCAGTGCCAGCATCCCATATGGGTGCCGGTTCAAGTCCTGGCTGCTCCACTTCCAATCCAGCTCTCTGCTATGGCCTGGGAAAGCAGTAGAACATGGCCCATGTTCTTGGGCCCCTGCACCTGTGTGGGAGACCCAGAGGAAGCGCCTGTCTCCTGGCTTTGGATTGGCACAGCTCCAGCTCTTGCGGCCATCTGGGGAGTGAACCAGCAAATGGAAGATCTCTCTAGACCTCTCTAGACCTCTCTCTGTCTAACTCTGACTTTCAAATAAATAAATAAATCTTTAAGAAAAAAAAAAAAGAATGAGGACACAGGCCCATGGAGGTTGGGTCACTCACCCAAGGTCACATAGCTAACATGTTAGGCCAGGTTCAAATTCAGTTCTGACACTCAGAGCTTTGGCCTCTGTAGGGCAAGACTTGTTTCCTAGAAACAGAGATTTCGAGATGAAGAAAGCCCCAAAGCATTTTCCAGTATTACTCCTCCCTGCAGCAGGAGGCCAGCCCCCAAGTGGGGTAGGGGAGGTGGGGGGCTAGTTGTCTGAGTAGAAAGGTGTTGAGACCAGCCCTGAACAAAACCAGGGACCTCTCCCCAGGAAATGGTGACACCCAGGCACTGAAAGACAGAAGGGACTGACAGATCACCTGACATGACTCCTTTGCATTTTTAACTAATGGGGGATGTGCAGATTGAGGTAGAGAAGTTCAGAGGTTTTCCTGGTGTAGACACTGTGTACCTGGGAAACTCCCTCCCTCCTTTACCAGGGCTTAGTGGGGGTGGGGGCGGGGCGCTACACAGATGAAAGCAGTGGTGGCAGCCAGCCTTGGAGCTGACTGGAAGTGTGATGGAAAGGGTGGGAGGATCTGGTCGTGGCCTGAATAGTTTGGGGGTGGAGGGGTGGGAGTGGGGTTCAGATGCAGAGGTTCAGGGTAAAGCACACATACATGTTCTTGGATGATTCTGGCTCTCATTTCCAAATGCTCATATACTAGGACTTCAAAGTGTTTATGGAAAAATGGAATTAAGACAGCAGCTTATTTTGGTGCAAAATATTTTTGAAAAGCATGCTTAGCTTTTTCATAATACATGCTTCACATGAATTTTTATAAGCCCCCTCCTATGCATGGATTTCAAAAATTCACTAAAATAAGCTCTTTGAATTTCATTTTGCTTCAGCTTTTAAAAACACCTCGTGCAGAGGAGGTCACCCACTTAGGATGTATTTCGAATCTTACATGTTTATTTCAAATGTATCAAAATGTCTTCAAGGCCATTTGACTGTGCCCAGAGCACAGCCTGCCTTTATTCCTTGCCCTGCAGCGCCCCCTCAGGCCATCAAGGGCCATGACATGGCTCCTGGCTCACCGTGCTGGATTTCAGACACGTGATTGCCATGTTAACCTGTGTCCCCTTTTAACACTGAAACCTTCCCTTCCCTAAAGTACCTGTCATTGTTCAGGCCTCACAAGGCTGAGAAAAGGCCAGGTTTAGAGCATAGAAGAAAAAGAAGATAAAAAAAAGACTTCATTTCTTTATTTGAAAGGCAGAATTACAGACAGGGAGAGGCAGAGAGAGCTGGTTCACTCCCCAAATGGCTGCAACCTTAGTCAGGAGCCAGGAGCTTCATCTGGGTCTCCCACGTGATTGCAGGGGCCCAAGCACTTGGGCCATCTTCTGCTGCTTTCCCAGGCACATTAGCTGGGAGTTGGAATGCTGGCATTGCAGGGGGTGGCTTAACCCACTGCACCACAGCGCTGGCCTTCCATACCATCAAAAAAATAAATGTCCTGGAATTCCGAAGCAAGTCCTGCATTGCCCTGGAGGTCAAGAGGATGGGTGGACAGAAAGAAATGATATTTTGCCCTGGGTTCTCTGCAGCTGCCCTGGCTGGGAGGGGAGGGGTCGGGATCCTGCAGGGGTTATACCCACCCTTCCAGGATCCACAGCCTCTCCCCGGCATTGTTGTTGTTGTTTTTGTTTGGCTTCAGCCACCTGCTATTTCCCTAGAATGTGACCTTGACTGGATCTGGCAGGTACAGGGGACACCACTCAGGTCCATGTGGCCCCGGGACCGTCCTCAGGGCTCTCACGGGCACAGCGCGGACCACACATCTTTGCGTCTTTCATATGCCGAGCCAGGCGGTATCTGAGTTCCAGCAGCCCCGCGGAGCACAGAGGGGCCCCTGGAGGCCCAGAGCTGCGGCTCCAGCCTCACCTGCTGCGTCTCCTCTCCTCCCCCAATGCAGGGCGCACGGGCCGGACGCTGTGCTGATGGCCGAGGGCACACCACCCACGGAGCTGACGCAGTCCCAGATGCTGCACATTGCCCAGCAGATCGCCGCCGGCATGGTCTACCTGGCTTCCCAGCACTTTGTGCACCGCGACCTAGCCACCCGCAACTGCCTGGTCGGGGAGAACCTGCTGGTGAAAATCGGCGACTTCGGGATGTCCCGGGACGTCTACAGCACCGACTACTACAGGGTGAGTAGCACCCGGCGCCCTCTCCCTGGTCGACCCCATCCTGTCTTCAGTGGCGCACAGGAGGAGGCTTGGCCAACAGGGAGCTTTCTCTGGCAGCCCTGGAGGCTGCATGGCCATGATCACTTGTCGGGATATTCAGAGATCTCTCTTACTAGCATGTGGGTGGCTGCGTCTTCCTGTGTCCTCATGGGTGTGAGTCCTTGGTATCTCTCTATGTCAAAATTTCCCCTCTCTTGGATTAGATTAAGGCCTAGAGCAGTGGGCTCATATGAGCTAACCACCTATTAAGGTACAGCAGTGGGCTCATATAAGCTAATCCCATCTTTAGATACACTCACGTTCTCAAGTATTGGGGGTGAGGGCTTGTGTATACACATTCTGGGGGTAGGCAGTTCAGCCCCTAACACCATCTGCCCTTTCTGTGGCTCTCCAGGGTGGTGTGTGTGTGTGTGTGTGTAGCATGAGGTTCACGGACTGGCACCTGATTCTGTGAAATACTGAAGCCTTTGCTGGGAATTTGAACTAAGAGGAACTTGTTCACCTAAGTCATCATGCACCAGACTTTGGACGGTCCCTCGCTGAAGCATCTCGGTTGAGCATTCTGTCTGCTCCTGAGCAGTCCCACCCAGCCTGCCTGGTGGTTCCATCATCCAGAACACTGAGTGTATAGTTATGGACAATAATTCAAGCGCACTGATCACTTGGGATTGTCTAAATATATGCGTGAGTCTGTTTTGTGTTGCTCTAATGAAATACCCGAGGCAGGCTAACTTATGAAGGAAGGAGATTGGCATGGGCTCAGAATTCTAGAGGTTCAACTGGAGATGCTGTTCTGGCTGGCAAAACCCTGAGACAGCAAAAGAAAGGCAGCACTTGGCAAGACATAGGGAGTGCACGTGTGTGTGTGTGTGTGTGTGTGTGTGGTCTCTCTCCTTCTTCATGTAAAGGCAACAGCATTCAATCGTTCAATCATGGGTGCTGTATTCTTGTGACCACCTAATTCCAATTACTTCCCAAAGAAAAGACCCTGCCTCTCAGCCCCAGTCAATTAAGTGTTTCCCTCTTGATACTTCACAAATGGGATTGAATTTCAACACGGTTGGAGAGGGCGGGTGGCAAACCACATCCAAACCAGAGCAGTTTGTCAGATTTATTAACTGAGACCCTGGGCCTCGGCTCTGAGAGAACGCGGACATTTCTACAAATGCTGAAGTCATATTTAGTGGGAAGGTTCAGGGTGGTGTTCCAGTGCCTCAAACCCACAACGTGATTTTCTTGTCCTTTTGGTTGATTTTCAAGGGACAGAAGATAGGAAGTAATGGGATAATTGTGCTAAATGGAGACGGCCTAAGAGTATAACACATGGAACTGGACTGCCCTCCCTATAGGCTAGGCTGGTGGAGATAAGGCGTCTCCTCCTCTGTATTTTTTGAGACGCACATAACAGTTTTTCACCTGTTCTCCTTACTCTCTGCAGTGCCTCTGTGTTTTAGCAGAGCCAAGTAGGCTACCGGTAGTCTGAGAAAATGAATCCAGGGCCTTGTTGCACATTCTTCTGTAGAACCTTTTGTGGTGTTTCTTCCATTGTCACCTTGATAAGCATTGCTTATATTTTGTATGGCAAGAATCTGTAAGGACTAAATGGAAAAGAAATACCTTACTTGGCATGGGCAGGAAAGCATGGTTACAATTTTAGCTTCAAATTTTCAAATTTGAGCTTAAAAGCACCTGTTTTGAGTCCAGAAATGGGTAGTGTGTTCCAGATGTCTGAAACGTAGGTTTCACTTATAGCAGGTGCACCTCCTCTGTTAGCTCCGCCTACCTGATAGGAGGTGGGGTCTCTCAGGAGACAAATACCTGGGTGCCTCCCTGAAAGAGATCTGGGCTGAATTTTGATGAGTATCATGGGGAGAAACACGTGGCCCGAGTAGCAGTTTTCTCTTCAGTAGTAAATTAATCAGGGCGTCTAAGTGCCTGGCACAAAGTAAATATTCAGTAAATACTTCCATTGAATTATTATACAAATAAATAAAGATACGTCTCATCCTCAAAGCCAGGACTGAACTTAGTGTAGCCCAACATCCTCCTTCCCAGGAGCCTCTAGAAACATAATTCAGACAACAAACACTGGTCATGTCAACAGTAAAAAGATGAGCCAACCAATTAAAAAACAGGTGAAGGATTTGAATAGAAGTGTCTCCAAAGAAGATGTCCAAATGACCAATAAACACATGAAAAGATGCTGAACATCATCAGCTATTAGAGAAACACAAAGAAGAATTACAATGAGGTGCACTTCATAGCTACTGGGACAGCTGTAACAAAAAGACAATAACAAGTGTTGAGGAGGAAGTGGAGACATTGAAACTCTCCTGTCCTACCAGTGGGGATGCAAAATGGTACAGCTACTTTAGAAAAGAGTGTGGCAGATCTTCAAAATGTTCAACCTCGAATCACCGTATCATTCAGTAATTCTACTACAAGAGAATTGAGATTTTATATTCACATAAACACATGCACACTGGTGCTTGTATAAATTGTAATCATAAAAATGCTACACAGCATCCGCCAACTGATTACAGGCTAGATGTGATAATCCACACAAGAGAATATTATGCAGCAAAATGAAGGGATGAAGCATTGATACATGCTGCCGCAGAAGGAAAGCGTGAACATTATTATGCTGTGTGACACACACAAGACACAGAAGGCCATGGCTTTATTTATATGCAATGTCCAGAACAGGCAAATCTTTAGGTAAAGAAAATGGGTTAGTGGTTGCCAGAGGTTGGGGAGAAAGGACAATGGGAAGTAAGTCTTCCTGGGTCAGAGTTTCTTTCAGTGATGATGAACATATCAGAATTATATAATGCTAACAGTTGTAAACCACTGTGAATATGTTAGTAAAACACAGAATTATGGAACATTGCATTGTTTAAAAGGGATATTAGGATATGAAGATTGAATTCCAGACATTCTGGAAAAATAAAACGCCAGCCATCAGTATGAACATAGGACGTTAATCTTGGTCATTTGTGATATGTAAAAACACTGTCATTATCCATCTACCATATTTCGTTCTCTTTTATTAAAAAAGAAAATCTTTTGCTTGGGTGTCATACTTACTTCTGAATTGATTGGAGGAGATAATCCTAGCTTTATGTATTTTTTAGACGTTTGGAGCTACTCAGGTTACTAAGAAAACCGCTCCAGATGCCACATTAATTTAATCTTTCTCCCTCTATCTTTCTCCCTCTTTAATGCTCACTACTCCGTGGTGTTGACGGGTTTGCACATTTGTTTATTTGTTTGCTTATGCCTCTCAAGATGAGAATAAAGAGCCTGCCTTACGTTGGTCTCTGTCCCGGGAGGGAATGAGCCGGAATGGCAGGGAAGCGGAAGATGCATGGAAGAGCGGGTGGTTTGAGAGCAGCCTAGGAAGACAAAGAAATGATGGATTTTATTTTGCTTGTCTAAAATTTCTAGATGTCACTGTGCCTTTTGGTTTCATCAGAGAACTGGTTCTTGGGATGTCCGTGCTTACTGGCATCTTGTGTCAATGGTGCTCATGCCCTTGAGTTTGTCACGTGGACAGCAGTAGCTGTCTCTGCGTTTTGCAGAGGAACTCTAGCGCATTGGGTGGCGGCTGCATCCTGGGGCACTTCCACATCAGTTTTCCACCCGTGGGATGGATCATTGATGAGTTAAGCCTGCAGCCCATCCTGGTTAATGGTGTCTCTTCTTCCCTTGGGTCACCACGGCGAGGGGAATGTGTGGTCCTTACAGTTCAGGTTTCTCATTTGCTAGCACCTGACATGAGTGTTTCTTCTGAGAAGGCATGCGTCAAACTGCAGGATGAGGAGCTGCTAGAGTTGATGTGAGCTGCCGGCACCGATGTGGAGAATCATTTCCCCTGTCGCGACGGGAAAAGGTGTTTACCTTAGCCTGGCTTGTCTTCCATAGAAGGCGCGTGATTGGACATGGAGTCAACTAGACTGGGGAGTAGCATGCTCCTTATCTTTAAAGAGCAGCTAATCCTCCTAGAAGCCTGTGCCTTCTTCTGTTCCTGGTAGCTAAAAAGCAGCCTGGTGGGGTGGCCATGGCTCTGCACAGTCTTTGGCAGGAGGGGCGGGTGGCAGCTGCTCCTGGGGGAGCTGGCAGCACCAAGAGACGGCTGCCTGAAGGCGTCTATCCTGTTGCAGCTGAGCTAATTATACCTTTCCAGTGAAGGGAGAAATCGGAACACTACATTTGCATTGAAACCAGCCCGACATGGCGGGTCCAAAATTACTCTAGCATTTATGTTCTCTGAATTGTTTTAATTAGCAGCTCTGCAGTACCAGTTTTCTATTCTGTTTTTTTTTTTTTTAATTTCTTTGCCTCTGCTGGCAAAACCTGACATTTAAGAAACATCTGAACCAGATTTCTGTCACTTTTCTGCTGTTGGAGACCAAGGGTCTCACTCAACTTGGTCATTACTGTGCCACAGTGAATCCATTGGTGTTTTCTTGATATGCACTTTCATGGCACTCACTGCTTGGATGTCACATATGCTTACAACGACTGTGATCTTTGAGCCAGTGGACACCAAACATCACTGAAATCCTAGCTTCTACATTTTGCTCTCCCTTGGGCTTTAGCTTTCTGTTGGGGCGGTAAGAAATCCTACCCTTTAATTCATCTTACACATAAGAAAAGAAGGAAGAGTAGAGAAAATGATTGGTGGTAGAAACTTAAAGAAGCAAATGAGGGTGCTGGGTAAGCAAAAAATGGTCAGGATCCTCAAGTGCTAAAATGACATGGGCAGCACCATCCAAGGAATCATTTTGAGGTTCTCGGTGTGTTAACTGCAGAAAAAAGGGGTGTGTTGTACCAAAAGTCAGCTGATAAGACAAGGGGGAAAATGAATTGAACTTCAAAACACTTTATGTTACCTTAGAGTAACAAGATGAGTGAGGGCATCAAGTCACATGCCACCTAAGGGTTAAGGAAGTTAAGAAATGGACAAGCAGATACGAAATAATGGAGAGTTAACTATCTTACTTGGGTCTATTTAAAGAACAGGGTTTACGTTTAAGGCATATGCTATGTCATGGGAATATAGACAGATTGATTGATAGGTGATGGATAGATGATGGCCTCATGCCACAGATATGCTTAGTGTCTTGTGTGAGGTCCCATCGCCAATCCCTCTGTGCGGGGCAGCATCAGAGGCAGTTCCCTGTCTGTCTCTCCCCTGGCATCGCAGCACAGAGCATCTTGTAGCATGAAAATAGGTTGATAGCAATCTTCGCAGTAGGGTGCCCAGGGCTAAAATGCACCTCTACTAAGTCCTGTAGCAGGAGTACTTCTCTGGTGTACCGTATCTAGAGCCCTTCAAACTAGACACGGTGTTCATTTTAAGGGGTAACTCAACCTCTTCTCAAAAGAGAGACATCTTTTGTATCATTCACTCTCATTTGCATGCACCATTTTTTTTTCACTTCCTCCGTCACTCTATGATATGTACACAGTGGCTCTTAACTTTCACAGGAACATTTACAGACTTTTCTTATGGGGCTTTTTTGAGTCGCGTGGCCTCAGAAATGAGAGAGGTTGTTTGTTTTATGAAGTCATCTTCCATCCGTGCCTCTTCCAACACTTCCAGCTTAGTTCGGAGAGACCTGTCAGCCAGGGAGAAATCAGAACATTGAGTTCAGACTAATTCTATATTAAACTCGATTTGCATAAATTGTTTCAAGATTCTAAATTGGCTTAATTCGTCTTCAAGCCTCCCTAAGAACCTTCTTTATGTACTCTGGAGTTGCAGCAGAATTAAGCAAGTGCCAGGGGCTGCTCATTCATTCCTTCCTTCATTCAGTTATTCAGCCCATATTTAGGAGACAGTTATGCTGGATACTAGCGTAGACACAAAAGGCATCCAGATGGAAAAGACAGATGACCTGCACTTGGAGGAGCGCTTAGACATTTCAATGCAATGTGATAAGTGCTGTAATATGAGATACATGCTTGGGACCCCCAAGGTGAAAACCCCTAGCCTACTCTGGGAAATCAGAGCACGGTTCATGGAGACATGTTGTTTGAGCTGATATTCAAGACGTAATCCACAAGTTATTCTGTTGGAGGAAAGGTTTGGGTCAGGTTGGTGACAGAGGCATGTAAAATAGTATGGGAAGAGAGAGGACAGCATCAGCGTCATAGTGTGTGGCCGGAGAATGGGGACTGGTTTGTCGTGTGTCTGAGGCTAACAACGTCTGGACTACTTAGGATATTATAATATTTCCCAGGGGCCTGTTGGCCACGCCAAATACCTCGGACTCGATTCTTTCAGCAGGTTCATACAGCAGACACTGATATGTCAGATTGCATTCAGCTACATCACATTATCCATGAAAATAGATCAGCCCAAGAGATCCCAGCCAGCCTTGTACACATACAAGTTGCTATCAGCAGCGTCTCTTAAACCGGGCCCCTGAGCTGTTAACGGCTACGCCTCAATAACATAGATTCCTTTAGCCTGATGTGTGACAGTCATTTCCTTTGCTGCAGAACTACCCAGGGCCTTTAATCTATGACCATGCCTTGTGCACTTTGGACAGGAGCTGCAGAGAACTGCAGAGGCCAGCGTTGAAGAGCTGGCCCGGAGATGCCAGATGTTCAGGTGTTAAATTCTGCCGTTCCCTAACTAGTGGAGAACATTAGCAGGAATGGACAAATGCTTCTAAATGCACTGGGAATGAGGATAGAGAAGATTGGGATCATTCATTAGTTTGGTGGCTAAAAGGACTCTGAAGTCGCAAAGTCTTGAGAGGTGTCTAGGGTGGGTGCCCCGTAGTTGAAGCGGTCAGGATTCAGCTTCTCCCTGCCTGTGATGTTCCATGCCTTTGCATCACTTAGAGCAGGGTCACTTTAAAAAGGAAACTGGCAACACAGTTAGCTGGGGCCCATAGAGGACAAAAGCATCCTGTTTGGAGCCTAAAAAACAAAGGTTCTCATCTCTGGACAAAGGTAGGGACTACACTTCACGGGAACAGGAAGTAAGTAAAGGATCTTTCTGGCTGCTTTAAAGATTGTCTTTGTTACCAGACTTGGGCAATTTGACTATCATGTGCACTGGTATAGTTTTATTCATTTCCTGTGCTGAGGTTCATTGCATTTCGTGGGTTGGTAGGCTTATAGTTTTTATCAGTTCAGAGTGTTTCAGATCATTGTTTGCGCAAATATTCCTTCTGATCCCCCAGTAACCCTCGAGGGAGTCCAGCTTCATTTATTTAAGCTGCTTGATGCTGTGTTGTGGCTCTCTTGGTCCTTTCCATGTTTTTGTGTGTTTCATTTTGCACAGTTTTTGTTTTCCATCTTAGCAACCTTTTCTCTTGCCATATCGAATTTTCCATTATTCCTTTCCAGCATGTTTTTCATTTCACACTTTGTGGTTTTAATTTCCAAAAGTTCAGTACATCTTTTCTTGTGTCTTCCAAGTTGACATTTTAAGCCTATGGAATACAGGCTTCAATATTTCGATGTTGTTGTCTATAATTCTAACATCTGTGTTAGTCTGGATCAATTTCAGTTGGTTGAGTTTCTTCTCCATTATGGCCTGTATTTCTGCTGTTGGATGCCAGAATAATGTGAATTTTACCTCGTTGGGCTTTGGATGTTTTTGTATGCCTGTGTTTGTGAGTTTTGTTCTGGAATGCAGCTACATTGCATGGGAACAGCTTGGTCCCTTTCAGTATTGCTGTTGAGATTTATTCTGCAGGACCAGAGCAATGCTTATTTTAGTGCTAATAACCCCCCACTGTTGAAGCAGGAGCCTACCGTGTACTCTCTCCAATGCCCCCAGTGAATCGTGATGTCTCCGGTCTGCTGGCAGGAACCAGCGCGATTTCCTGGCTCTGTCTGAGCCTTGGGGACTGTTGCCTTTGGTTTCTTCCCTAGCCATGGATGGGACCTCTCTATGCAGGCACTCACCAGGACCCTACATGGTACCCCTAGGGTACTGTCTAGCTCACTGTGGGTGGCTCTCTCGTCTCTGATTTTCTGTCCTTCCAGTTCTAGTCACCTTGGCCACCCTAGACTTACCTCAATTCCATCTCCTCTAGTTGGGAAGACTGTGGGGCTCCGCCTGGCTCTCTCCTCTTCACCTCTTTCAGTGAGCTCAGCTTGGACAAGCAGAGGGCTCATCACGTTTGTCTCCCATCCTTCACTGCCTATTATCCAATGTTGTGAAAATGCTGGTTTCGTAAGTTAAGCTACTCTGTGGTTGTTTCGGGTGAGAGAGGAAAGCTTCTGGTCACTCGGTCCTTTCTGGAAGCAGAAGACAACTGCCACTTCATTGGTGATGAAGATGTGATTTATCAGTGAACCATTTATAAGCTGCAGTAAAGAAAAACAAGTTCTCTCATCTCTTTAAAACAGCTACTTCCTGTGAAGACTATTTTTTGTTTTTAATTAAATAACTTACATTTACATAACACTTCTTCCACAATTAAAGTTTTCCTGCCTACACAAGATTATTGCTTAAGTAGGAGAGTAGATTTTCTTTATCTCTGGTGAGTATTGAGCAAGAGGAAATTATCCTAGCCAACTTGTTACCTCTGAGAGACTCCTCAGGCTCAAAATGTGAGTTGATTCAAGAAGGCTTGGGAAGACATGTGTGGGCAAATATTAATAATACAATCCATACTCGCATTCTCCCACGGTCTTTGCCTTCAGACAGGGTTGGAATTTCTTGGCTGGTTGAAATGGCTGGATTAACCTAAGATGATATTGCACATACAGTTCTTAACCACGCCCCTTCAATATAACAGGACTTCAAAAAGTTTGCAGAAAATGGAATTAAAAGATATTTACTTTGCAAAACGTTTTTTGAAATCCACGAATGGTTTTTTGCATAGTACACATTTCCCCTGCACTTTTTGAAGGTCCCCCTGAGTACATGGCTTTCAAAACTTTTTGCACCAAAACAAACTGAGCTTTTCATTCCAGTTCCCATGAATTTTTTGAAATATCCTGATGTGTAAATGGTAAATAAGATATGTTCTGTTTCCAAAAGAAAATCACACATATTCTAGGGAGAAGACATAAAAATGAATTGCCCAGACATTTGGCAGTAGGATGCATGTTGTGGAGAGCAGAAAGAAATTTATTTCGGAGGAGATAGAGGCTAAATCTGAAAAATTCTATGGGAGAAATCAGATTTGATTCCTTGGCTCAAACAATAACAGGAAGAGGTGTTGATGAGTATTAAGACTCTTTGGTATGATTGATCCTATAAATGAGACTGGTGACCTGATTAGAAGTTTCTTGAACCAAATGTACATGTTTTAAGTTTAAACTCCAGATGTCACACAAAGTGCTAAGCAACTCCTAGACTTTTACTGATCATGTCCACGGAAAGGAACGTCCACGGAAGGTTGTAGAATATTCTTGAAATATTTCAAGGTAAAGATGCTACCCAGCATAGCCCCTCCTGAGAATGAAAATCACTCCAGCTCCAAGCATAACTTGATTTCATAGCTCAGCTGTCCCAAAAGCTCTCTTAAACTTCTGTCTTCAAATGCTCATTTCAAATTTCTGCTTGGTCTGTTTGTCCGTATCAGAAGCCATGCACTCTGAGAGATTGTTACGGCATCCGAACCCAATAGTGATGCCTCAGGGAGACATGGAAAGCGCCCGAGCACACCGCTCTGCAGAGTTGTCGAGCTTCTGTTGTTGACGGTCCTGTTGGTGATCATCAGGACTTACTGCAACCACATAGCTGAGAAATTCTACTTACCAGATAAAATAAATCCTACATTTTATGGCCGGCGCCGTGGCTCAACAGGCTAATCCTCCGCCTTGCGGAGCTGGCACACCGGGTTCTAGTCCCAGTCGGGGCGCCGGATTCTGTCCCGGTTGCCCCTCTTCCAGGCCAGCTCTCTGCTGTGGCCCAGCAGTGCAGTGCAGGATGGCCCAAGTGCTTGGGCCCTGCACCCCATGGGAGACCAGGAGAAGCACCTGGCTCCTGCCTTTGGATCAGCACGGTGCGCCGGCCACGGCAGCCATTGGAGGGTGAACCAATGGCAAAAAGGAAGACCTTTCTCTCTGTCTCTCTCTCTCTCACTGTCCACTCTGCCTGTCAAAAAAAATTAAAATAAAATAAAAAAAATCCTACATTGTGCTCCACTAGAGAATTATCAAACACTGACCATGAGAAAGATTCTGAAATTACTTTCACGTTAATGGCAGTACCAGTATTATCCTATCTGCCCCCATAATATAGGCTCCGTGAACCTCATGTTAGATATATTCATTCAGTGTTTCTAGGGAGATGAGAATTGGGAATTTGTATTTTGAACAAGGTGGATCTGATGTACAACCAATTGTAAGAACTCTTGTATTGGTCCTACCTGGGGGCATTTATGGAACATAGCCAAGGGTGTAACGTAAGCTCAACTAGGCTAAGATGGAAGCTTTACAATGGTTCCTAATTATCCACCTTCACAAATAGGATAGATGCTGTTAAAATTTCTTTCACACATGGCCCTGATGGAGTTCATGGTATCTTAGCCAATGGATGTTTAGGACTTCCGAGGGGGAAATTTTATTTTTCATTAAAGATTTATTTATTTATTTGAAAGAGTTAAACAGAGAGAGGAGAGGCAGAGAGAGAGAGAGAGAGAGAGAGAGAGGTCTTCATCCGATGGTTCACTCCCCAATTGGCCACAACGGCCAGAGCTGTGCTGATCCGAAGCCAGGAGCCAGGAGCTTCTTCTGGGTCTCCCACATGGGTGCAGGGGCCCAAGGACTTGGGCCATCCTCCACTGCTATCCCAGGCCACAGCAGAGAGCTGGATCAGAAGTGGAGCAGCCGGGTCTTGAACCGGTGCCCATATGGGAAGCCGGCGCTTTAGGCCAGGGCGTTAACCCGCTGTGCCACAGTGCTGGCCCTGGGGAAAGATCTTTGGAGTTTGAATCCCTCGCATACAATTGTGTCCCAAGCTGTTCACCATCAGAGCCCAGATTTTGTGGCATTTGGGAGCCCAGAATTTAGATCTTATGATCAGCTGTCGGCAAATGAAATATGAGACCCTCCTCTTTCGCCC
The DNA here is from genome assembly GCF_051225735.1 of Oryctolagus cuniculus. Classification (NCBI taxonomy): domain Eukaryota; kingdom Metazoa; phylum Chordata; class Mammalia; order Lagomorpha; family Leporidae; genus Oryctolagus; species Oryctolagus cuniculus. The sequence goes on from NC_142867.1 coordinate 135,974,849, forward strand.
CGGGATGTAAGCTTGATTCATTTTCTAGGAAATATAGTTAAAGATATCACAAAGCACAAGAGAAGGAGGCAGAATAAGAGATGGCTGGCAGTGATGTGACCTGCTCTGAGCTAAGCCAGCATCACAGCCACAGGGCTTCTCCCCCAGGCAGGCCCGGCGGTCTAGGCAGACCCCTGCTGGCCTCCTCTGTCACTGCATGGTTGTGTGTCTGTGTGTGGGTGACTAGTGGGCGCCGTGGGCAGGAAAAAGCAAGAAAAGGCTTGTGAGGAGTCAAACAACTTGTCAAGGTATCCTTGTGGGTGTCTGTATTGAAGTGTCACAGTTTGAAGGCTTTTTATTAACAGCTATTTTAGAACCCTAACACTGAAATGGAACGGTTTCTTCCCTACATGGCATTTCCAGGCTGGCTTCCTCCCTCACAGCCCTACAACAGCATCAGCCTTCTCCTAAGGGGGTGGAGAACATGACGCTGGGATCCGTTGACGGTGGAGCCTGCTGATCTGGCCCACGCCCTCAGCCTTGGAGATAATTTGGTTCATTCACATGTTGCTGATGACGAAGCTGCGGCGGCGGAGGCTGAGGAGCGCTGAGGCTTGGGGTCTAGCCTTTGCACGCAGCAGGGAAACCCTCCTGCCTTCTGAGAGGGTGTGAGGAGGGGGCGCCTGAGGCTGAATGTGCAGAAGGGAATTTTGTTCTCCAAAGTGCAATCATGGGGGCGGTGAAGTCCAGTGAGCAGGCTTTCTTGCAGCTCCGACAGGTGCTTAAATTCTTCCCAGATGTCTCAGGGTCAGTCCTGAGCTTCTTTCTGGAAATCTCATTAGACTTCCTTCTAGGGAATGATTGTGACTCCAAGATTCCTGTGCATGTCTTAGAAGGTTGACATTGGGTCTTTTTTTTTTTTAAGATTTATTTATTTGAAAGTCAGAGTTACACAGAGAGAGAAGGAGAGGCAGAGAGAGAGGTCTTCCATCTGCTGGTTCACTTCCCAATTGGCCACAACGGCCGGAGCTGCGCTGATCTGAAGCCAGGAGCCAGGAGCTTCTTCCAGGTCTCCCACGCGGGTGCAGGGACCCAAGGACTTGGCCATCTTCCATTGCTTTCGCAGGTCATAGTAGAGAGCTGGATCAGAAGTGGAGCAACCAGGACTGGAACCAGTGCCTATATGGGATGCTGGCACTGCAGGAGGCAGCTTAACCTGCTATGCCACAGTGCTGGCCCTGACATTGGGTCTTGTAGGGGTGGCAAACATGTATAGCTTCATTTTACATCTCCATGTGACGTGGACGTCCTCAGTCGTCTTTTAATAAACCAGATGAGGGATGGAGAATGCAGATAGGGGAGCGCTCTCTCCAGAGCCACCCCTGCTGATATGCAGCAGAGCACCCAGACTCCCGTGCTCAGAGGAAAAGACCAGGTTCATCCCAGGGTGAAAGCTTCCCAACACCCTTGGCACAACCCCAGCTCCTCTAGTCTTCTCCTTGGAAGGTGGAAAAGGGTTGTCTCGTGTGTTCTCAGAGCTGTCCTTTGTGGTCCTGACGTGTCTGTCTCGGACAGTGACTAACTATGCAGAGCAAAGCTCTAAGACTTTGTTGGCTAGAGGCAGTAAAGAGATATCATACATTTCACAACTATCTCCTTCTAGGTTGGGAAGGGACTTGAAAAATAATCTGTCCCTCTGCTTTAAGAAGACAATCTCAGCCTCTCATCCAGCCTACTAGCTGTGGGTCATTTCCAAATCTGACTCTTATGCCAAGGAGCATAGATCAGTAGACAGCAGGCCTGGGTCTGTTCTCACCTTCAGTGCGGATGCAGTGTGTGGTAAACATTCCTAGATCCAAGGAGCGTTCCCAGGAGTGTGAGCACTGGCTCAGATCTTGGTGGAGTAGCCCCAAGTGGAAGGTGTTACGATTGAGGCATACACATTGGCAGTCACACTTCTCCTCGTGTGCCCTGAATTCATGACACATCTCCCACCAGCGTCTCATAACTGTTGATCAACCTTCACAGGCTAGCGTGAAGCTTATGAAGTCTTCACCAGAATTCCCCAAATCCCTAACTGCCTGCTAATCTGTACTCTGTTTCTCCACCTATGTGTCATCAGCAGCAACCTCACCCACCGCCATGGAGAGCGTATTTCACATATTTTCACATTCTTCCTTTGTCTCCTTGTGGTTGGTCTAGAACTGTCACTTGCTTGCCTTCAGTCAGCCATGCTGGGTCGTAACTATTTCACCG